>NC_082732.1:43091024-43453524 GCF_030144855.1 Hypanus sabinus
CTCTCTCTCTCTCTGTCTGTGTGCCATCCATCATTAAGTCCCCCATCACCCAGGACATGCCCTCTTCTCATTGCTATCACCAGAGAGGAGGTACAGGAGCCTGAAGACACACACTCAACATTTCAGGAAAAGCCATCAGATTTCAAAAAAGACACTCCTCATCCTTGCAACAAGAACGGGAATCAATGCTTCAATTCTTTCTGCTTTGGAGCTTGAGGCGATGCATCTGAAGCATCGGCTCCGAGTTTCTCTCCGCAGGCGCTGCCTGGCTGACGGAGTACTTCCAGCTGTCCCTGGTACGTTCATCGCTGGGCAACATTGACGGGCTTTACCATTACTGAAAACGTACCTGAATGACAAAGGCTGCTTGGAGGACAGAGGCCGATCTCATCCAGGAGTTCCGCACAGCATCCACCGGGAACAACTGGAGGGATCTGAGGGAAAAAGAGAGGTTTAGAGATCAAGAAAGGAAAAAGGCAGACTCATTTTTATCAAAGAGGTCAAAGGTTTATGGGGAGAAAGCTGGAGAATGGGGTTGAGGGGGATAATAAATCAGCCATGATGGAATTTCAGAACAGATTTGGAGGTCCAAATGGCCTAATTCTGCTCCAATGTCTTATGGGGTTTCTCCAAAAACCTTACAATACCTCAAACCATTAGACAGACAAAGGAAGATTCTCTTTTACATAAATTAAGTATCTAAGTACATGCAGCAAGATGCCCCAAGCAATGAGATGTCACTGATAGGTCCCGGCGATGTCTGTTGAATGTTGATGAACATCCCTGCGACACTCCTACTTAATTTTAATATTTATTTACTTTAGTTAGACATGCAGTGCAGTAACAGGCCCTCCCAGCCCAATGAGCCCGCACTGCCCGATTACACCCCTGTGATGAATTAATCTATTAATCCGTACGTCTTTGGAGTGTGGGAGGAAAGCAGAGCGCCCTGAGGAAACCACACCATCCTGGGGAAAGCATTCAAACTCCGTACAGAGAGCAGCAGAACTGAATCCTGGTCACTGGAGCTGTTATGCTAACCATACGTTACCGTGTCACCACCCACCCCGATGGGAAATAGACTACTATTTCAGGAGACAAACTAGTCCAAGTACAGGCAGGTCTGTGAACAATAAATAACACCAAATAATCACAGGCGAGTCTTTTTGATCAGGAAGCATCCTGTCTGGATGCACCACAGCTTGGGAAAGCAACAGCTCCGCCTGTGACGATAAGAAACCGCAGGGAGTTGTGGTCGCGGCTCAGCGCAATGTAGAAACCAAACCTTCCATGGATTCTCTCTTCCTCCCTCCCATCGGGTAGAAGATACAAAAGCCTGAAAGCACATACCACCAGGCTCAAGGGCAGTTTCTACCTTGCTGTTATCAGACTCTTCAACAATCCCCGGGCACAGTAAGGTGGACACTTAACTTGACTCTACCTCGACATGGCCTTTACACAAAACGTGCAGTGCAGGGCACAACACAACATTTTAATCTGCATTCTGTTATTGTTTTATCTTGTTCAACCTTGATGTACTGATTTAATAAATTATCTGCATGGATGGCATGCTAAACAGTCCCCCACTGCTTCTTCCTTTGCTCCTTCAGAAGGCATTGGCTAAGGTGCCACACGAGGCTGCATAACAAGATAAAATCCAATGACGTTAAGGAAAGATACTGGCATGGATAGAGGAATGGCTGACAGTCAGGAGACGGTGAGTGGGAATAAAAGGGGCCTTTTCTGGGTGGCTGCCAGTGACTAGTGGTGTTCCTCAGGGGTCAGTATTGGAACTGCTACTTTTCACATTGTTTGTTAATGATTTAGATAACAGAATTGATAGCTTTGTGACAAAGTTTGCTGATGATACGAAGAGAGGTGGAGGGGTAGGTAGTGCAGAGGAATCAATACAATTGCATCAGGACTTAGACAAATTGGAAGAATGGGCAAAAAAGGGGCAGATGGAATACAGTGTTGGGAAATGTATGATAATGCATTTTGGTAAAAGGAACAACAGTGTGGGATATTTTCTAAATGGGGAGAAGGTTCAAACATCAGAGGTGCAGAGGAACTTCGAGTCCTCGTGCAAGAACCTCAGAAGGTTAATTTACAGGTTGAGTCTGCAGGAAAGACGACAAATGCAATGTTGTTACTTATTTCAAAGGAAATAAAATATAAAAGCAGGGAGACAGTGCTGAGCCTTTATAAGACACTAATCAGGCCACACCTGGAGTATTGTTAACAGTTTTGGGCCCCATATCTCAGAAAGGACAGTGTCCAGAGGAGGTTCTTGAGGATTATTCTGGCAATTAAGGGGTTAACGTATGAGGAGTGTTTGGCAGCTTTGGGCCTGTACTCACTGGAATTTAGAAGAATGCAGGAGGATCTCACTGAAATCTACCAAATGTTGAGAGGACTCTATAGGGTGGCTATTCAGAGGGTTTTTCCTTTGGTGGGGTTACGAGGGGGCACAACCTCAAAATTGAGGGGCAGCCTTTTAGAAAAGTAGTAAGAAGGAATTTTTTTGCCAGAGATTGATAAATCTGTGGAATGCTCTGCCGCAGACTGCAGTGGAGGCCAAGACCGTGCGTATATTTAAGGAGGAAGGTGATAGCTTCGTAATTGATCAGGGCAAAGGATATGGTGAGAAGGCAGGTGTATGGGATTGAGTTGGATCCAGGATCAGCCACGATGAAATGGCAGAGCAGACTAGATGGGCTGAATGGCCTAATTCTGCTCCAATGTCTTATGGTCTTATCTATCACCTGCCAGCTTCTAGACCTGAGATTCCTCCTAGTTTCTTATTCTGGCTTGTCCCCTTCTTTTCCAATCCTGATGAAGGGACTCAGCCCAAAATATTGACTGCTTATTCCTCACCATAGATACTGCCTGACCTGTTGAGTTCCTCCAGCATTTTGTGTGTGCTGCTCTGGATTTCCAGAGTCTACAGAATCTCCTGTGTCTATGTTTCTTTGCTGTATAATGTTCCAATAATAAAGTTTAAATCTGTTCAGCTGCCAATTAATCAGTCAATTAAAAAATCAATTACTGAACCTCTGCCCAGTTGTCAAGTGACCCTGCTGATGGAAAGCCAAATGGTAAAATCTGCATACCGTTAAAGGTACGAGAAATCCATTAACCTTGAGAGAGGACTACTGCGGTCAACCACTGACATTACTCCGTAAATGGCATAAGTGTCTCACAAATTTTGATCTGTTGCACAAGTATCATTATTTGACAAGATATAGATGTCATCGACAAAGCCAGCATTGGTCAATGTTTCTCAGTTCCTGCCATCTATCCCCTTCTCCTTCCATTTCGTCCATGAGCCACTGTCTCCTCTCAGACATCCTCCTATTCGGAGGCTGTGCCCTCTTGTCCTAGACTCTCCCACTGTTGGAAACGTCATCTCCCACATTCACTCCATCGAGGGCTTTCAACATTCAGTCGGTTTCAATTAGGTTTCCCCCATTCTTCTAAACTCCAGCAACTGCAGACCCAGAGCCATCAATCACTCCTCATACATTACGGATCCATATTACCATCTCGAGACGAAGTGTCTCAACTGAAAACATCAGCTGTTCATTTCCCTCTATCGATGCTGCCTGACCTGTTGAGTTCCTACAGAATTTTGGCACATCACTTGGAATACGCCACTGTTTCATTATGAAGGACAGGGAAAGGATATGTGTACACAATTAAATATAGGAATAGAAACTTACTGCTTTTTATTGTGCAAAATTCAGCTGGGCTAAAAGGCCTATTTCTGTCCTATGCAGGACAGAACACTATGCTCCAATTTTGAATTTGGAAAACGTGCTAATTGAGCTCCAGTTACAGAACCATGTAATCACAGAAACAGCCCCCTTCAGCCCATCTAGTCCATGACAACCCATTTAAACTGCCTGCACCATGACCATAGCCCTCCATACCCCTACCATCCATGTATCTATCCAAACTTCTCTTAAATGTTGAAATCGAGCTCACATGCATCACTTGTGGGGGCATTCCACATTCTCATGGACCTCTGAGTGAAGTAGTTTCCCCTCATGTTTCCTTTAAACATTTCATCTTTCACCCTTAAGCCATGACTTCTAGTTGTAGTCCCACCCAACCTTAGTGGGAAAAGTCTGTTTACATTTACTCTATACCTCTCATAATTTTGTATACCTCTATCAAATCTCCTCTCAATTTTCAATGTTCTGAAGAATACTGTCCTAACCTATTCAATTTTTCCTTATACCTCATTTACTCCCAGCAGCATCAGTGTAAATTTTCTCTGCACTCTTTCAAACTTGTTTACATCTTTCCTGTAGGTAGGTGACCAAAAGTGCACAGAATACTCCAAATTAAACCTCACCAACATCTTATACAACTTCAACCTAACGTTCCATCTTCTGTACTCAACACCTCGATTTACCAAGGCCAATCTGTGAAAAGCTTTCTTTATGACCCTACCTGAGACATCATTTTCAAAGCATTATGGATCTGTATTCCCGGATCCCTTTGCTCTGCAGCACTCCTCAGTGCCCCGCCATTCACTGTGTAAGACCTACCCTGGTTGGTCGTACCTAAGTGCAACAGCTCACACTTGTCTGCATTAAACTCCATCTGCCATTTTTCAGCCCATTTTTCCAGCTGGTCCAGATCCCACTGCAAGCCATAGCAATCTTCCTCACTGTCCACTCCACCCCCAATCTTGGTGTCAGCTGGAAATTTGCTGATCCAGTTAACCACATTATCATCCAGATCATTGATATAGATGCCAAACAACAATGGACCCAGCACCGACCCCTGTGGTACACCACCAGTCACAGACCTTCTGTCAGAGAGGCAACCCTCTACTACCGCTCTCTGGCTTCTCCCACAAAGCCAGTGTCTAATCCAATTTACTACCTCATCTTCAATGCCAAGCAACTGAACCTTCTTGACCAACCTCCCATGCGGGACCTTGTCAAAAGTCTTGCTAAAGTCCACATAGACAACATAAACTGCCTTGCCTTCATCGAGTTTCCTCGTAACTTCCAAAAAAAAATTTATAAGGTTGATTAGACATGACCGACCACACACGAAGCCATGCTGACTCTCCCTAATCAGTCCACGTGTACCCAACTATATATCTTTTCACAGAGAACACCTTCCAATAACTTTCTCACTAATGATAGCCTATAATCTCCTAGTTTACTTTACAGTCTTTCTTAAACAGTAGACAACATTGACTATTCTCCAGTCCTCTGGTAACTCCCCCTTCATTAAGGATAATATAAATACCTCTGCCAGGGTCACGGCAATTTCTACACTTGCCTCCCACGAGGTCTGAGCGACAACCTTGTCAGACCCTGTGGATTTACCCATCCTAATTTGCCCCAAGACAGCAAGCCCCTCCTCCTCTGTAATCTGTACAGGGTCCATGACCACAGTGCCACTTTGCTTCACTTCTATAGACTGTGTCTTCAACACAAACTTCTGCCTCATTCCCTTTCATTGGGGCTTCTATGTACTGATTAAGGAAAATTTCCCAAACACATTTGAGAAACTCTATCCCATCCAGCCCGTTTACAGTATGGGAGTCCCAGTCAATATGTACGTGGAAGTTAAAATCACCTACTGTATAACACAAGCGGTTCATTTCCCTGACGGAATTTTCTGTCAGTTCCCTAACATCAATATTGAAGGGCCAGATATGGAAAGGATGTCTCCTAAAGTGGGGATCTGGGACCAGAGGGCTCAACCTCAGAATAGAGGGGTCCATTTAGAACAGAGCTGAAGAGGAATTTCTTTAGCCGGAGGGTGGTGAATCTGTGGAATTCATTGCCACAGGCAGCTGTGGCCGAGTCATTGGGTGTATTTTAAGTGGAGGTTGTTAAGTTCTTGATTGTGTTTTCAGCCAAGACCCTACATCAACTGGTTATTCCCCTCCCATAGATGCTGCCTGACCTGCTGAGTTGTCCCTCCAGCAGCTTGTGAGTTGCTCAAGATTTCCAGCATCTCCAGAAACATGCAATTCCCAGCAAGCTGATCAGCATACGGTGAAGGAAAAGCAGAATTAATGTTTCAAGGCTCGAGATTCATTGATTTCTCGTGTAAATTGCATTCGTCAGGGTGTCAAAGGTGACCAGGAGAAGGCAGGAGAATGGGGTTGAGGGGGAAAATAAATATGCCATGATGGAACAGAGACAATGGACCAAATAGCCTAGCTCTGTCCCATGTTTTATGATCTAATATGAAAAGGACATCACAGTGGATTGGAAACAGCGTGTACCAGTTGAACGACACTGAAACTAGAAGTGATGGGGCTTTAGCAGACCCAGCCATTGAGAAACAATAACTACCAATTAGTTCAATAGACCATCATGAAGAGGTTGTAAAGATGTCGTCTATTCAAAGCACTTGGGTAGCTGCCAACCTGATGGCATATACAGAGATTTCTCTTAACTTCCAGTGATTTCTACCCCTCTTTCCCTTCTCTCCTTTTTCCCATTCCCCATTCTGGCTTCCCTCTTACCCCTTCTCTTCTCCTGCCTATCATCTCCCCCTGCTGTCTCTCCGCCTTTCCTTTCTCCCATGGTCCACACTCCTCTCCTATCAGATTCCTCCGTCAGCCTGTTACCTCTTTCACCTATCTCCTCCCAGCCTCGCACCTCATTCACTCCACCCGGGGCTTAGCTATCACCCGCCAGCTTCCAGCCCTCCCCTTCCTCCCACCCTCTTATTCGGGCCTGTTCCCTTCCTTTCCAGTCCTGGTAAAGGGACACAGCCGAAAACATTGTTGATTTCTCCCCATAGATGCTGCCTGACCTGTTGAGTTCCTCCAGCATTTTGTGTGCGTTGCTCTGGATTTGCAGAATCTCTTGTGCAAAGCACTTAACCGGGTACAACACGAAGTATTAGGCCAGGCACGTGACTTGAACCTGGTATAAAGTGCAAACACCAGGAAATCTGCAGATGCTGGAAATTCAAACAACAACACACACAAAATGCTGGTGGAACGGAGCAGGCCAGGCAGCATCTGTAGGGAGAAGCGCTGTTGACGTTACGGGCCGAGACCATTCGTCTGGTATAAAGTGATCTGGTTCCTCCTTCGGTAAATCTACTCCTTTCCTGATCTTAGTCTGGCGCCTTGACCCTTCCCTACCAGTCCTGATGAAGAGTTTCGGCCGAAATAGTGGCTGTTTATTCCCCTCCTCCAGCATTTTGTGAAATAGTTTTGAGTGCGTTGCTCAACAACTTCGTAACAGCTTCTTCCCTTCCGCCAACAGACTCACTATTCCTGTTTTTAAAATATATTTATGTATTGCGACCACAAAACAATAAACTCCCTGTTGCATGAGACAGTGATAACACTTCTAATTTTGAGTTAAGACGTGTCTTCATCCGCTCAAATTTGTGAGCAGAGAGTTCTTGGTTCCAAAGGGAATTTTTCACTGAACACAAGCCTACACCAACTTGCGGAAGTTCTGCGGCCGCACGGAAAGTGAATCCCACCCACGGCCAAAACTCAATAGTCACCTAACACAGACTGGGGGTGGGGGGCGCGCTGGGACTGGTTCGACCAAGTTCCCAACCTCCAGCAGAGAGAGAAATACGAGTTTCCGAGCCGGGGAGGCGGCGGACATGGTGGGGGCAGTTGCGCTTACAGACATTCTCCAGCACTTCCTGAATCTGAGGGAGCGTCTCGTCGGAGGAGGCACGGGAGGGGACGGGAGGGGACGGGACGGGAGGGGACGGGAGGGGACGGGACGGGAGGGGACGGGACGGGACGGGACGGGACGGGAGGGGACGGGACGGGACGGGAGGGCACGGGAGGGGACGGGAGGGGACGGGACGGGAGGGGACGGGAGGGGACGGGACGGGACGGGAGGGGACGGGACGGGACGGGAGGGCACGGGAGGGGACGGGACGGGAGGGGGCACGGGAGGGGACGGGACGGGAGGGGGCACGGGAGGGGACGGGACGGGACGGGACGGGACGGGACGGGACGGGACGGGAGGAGGCACGGGAGGGGACGGGACGGGAGGAGGCACGGGAGGGGACGGGACGGGAGGAGGCACGGGAGGGGACGGGACGGGACGGGAGGAGGCACGGGAGGGGACGGGACGGGAGGAGGCACGGGAGGGGACGGGACGGGAGGGGACGGGACGGGAGGGCACGGGAGGGGACGGGAGGGGACGGGACGGGAGGGCACGGGAGGGGACGGGACGGGAGGAGGCACGGGAGGGGACGGGACGGGAGGAGGCACGGGACGGGACGGGAGGGCACGGGAGGGGACGGGACGGGAGGAGGCACGGGAGGGGACGGGACGGGAGGAGGCACGGGAGGGGACGGGACGGGACGGGAGGGGACGGGACGGGACGGGAGGGGACGGGACGGGACGGGAGGGGACGGGACGGGAGGGGACGGGACGGGAGCGCAACGTACCGAAGGCGGCGGCGTCCCGGCCAGGGCGGATGCAGCCACCATCAGGGCGAAAGACACGCTCACGGCCAGGAGGTCCCGTGGAAATTCACGGCCAGCCTGAAACACAGAACGGACAGACAGCCGTGAGGAACAAGGCTCCGGACGCGGCGCGGCCAGCCCCGCGCAGAAACAAATCTTACTTCGCCAACTTCACACATCCGGATCCTCAGGCGGCGCCGGCAACTCCGAAACCCCTCTCGCCCTCGGTTGCTAGGAGACAGCGCCCTTATCACAACGCACGGCCTTTTCCACACCCCCTTCAAATCAGTTTGGGCAATAGAAGGGCTCCCTCTTCCGCCCCGAATGGTGTTCCGGGGGGGAGAATGTATGTCCAACTGGAAGGGAGTGGGTAAGAATGTATTTCTCTTTTCTGAGTGTTTTTCCCCTAATTTATTGTTGCGCGATTGCATTTCAGAGCCTGCTTCAGCTGTTGTTTCGTTACTCTTTGCACTGTGTTATTCTGCTGACACTTGCGGGCTGCCCCCGGCACACTCTCCGGGGTGCGGATTTTTGACCCCCACCACCCTGGCCATGCTCTTTTCTCGCTGCTGCCGTCAGGGAGCGGGTACAAGAGCCTCAGGACTCGCACCACCAGGGTCAAGAACAGTTACTACCCCTCAACCAGCAGGCGCTTCAACAAAGGAGGCTAACTGCACCTCTTCTATCTCTGGTGTCCCCACACCAATGATCCCAGTTTGAAGACTCTTGTTATTTCGTGAACTCGTTACTTATTGCACAGTTTGTCATCTTCTGTGCTCTAGCCCTTTCATTGATCCTGTTTACAGTTACTGTTCTATAGATTTGCTGAGTATGCCCACAGACAAAAAGAATTTCAGGGTTGTTTGTGGTGACGTGTATGTACTCTGATAATAAATGTTACTTCGAACTTTGAAGCAGACAACGCATCTCACTGTATGTTTCCCTAATGGGAGTAGAATCAGGCCATTTGTCCCATCGAGTCTGCTGCACCATTCTATCATGGCCATTCAGCCCCATTCTCCACATAACCTTTGATGCCCTGATGCATATGTCCCAAATAAAGTTGAATCTTGAGGCATTAATTCTACTTGCTCCTCCACCAGATGCTGATGGGCTTGCTGGGAAACGAGATTCTGCAGACGTTGGAAATGCAGAGCCATGCTGGAGGAACCCAGCAGATCAGACAGCTTCAGTGGAGGAAAATGCGCATTCAAAGTTTCAATCCCAATGAAGAGCCTCAGCTCAGCTCAAAATATTCGGATGTTTATTCCCCTCCGTTGATGCTGTCTGATCTGTGTTCTGCCGGAATTTTGTGTGTGCTGGCTTGCTGAACACTTGTAGAATTTGTGCTTTATTTCAGGATTTTTAATGTCTTTTTAAAGAGAAAGAGAATTACTGGAAGTGGGTTTTCTGAAATTTCTTTGGGTATAAAAATGCAGATTTGCAAGTTACAGGACTCTTTAGAAACAAAGAATATGCTCACCAACTGGTTCACAGAGACGGGGCAGGTTAACTGTTTTCTATTATTTCACACCCACATCTAATTTCACGGAGAGATGCTGATAGTTTTCAACTGGTGGAGGGGGTTACAGTCACTGAGAAAGTGGCCAAATTATTTCCCTGTAATTCTACCCACAGAGCAAAATATCAACCTGAAATATCTGTTCAAAATACTGGAGCCAAGGAGGCAGAAGTGAATTATTTTATTGACAGATTGTAGCTGCCTCCAGCCAGAGCTATATAAATAAAGTTCAATTCCACCTCCTCCGCTACTTAATGTATGAAATAAGTACAAATAACAAAGTTATTGAGCATTTAAATATCCAAATTCAGATCTGGGACAAGTCCCCTCCTCTTTCCTCCATCAGGGAGGATACACAGGAGCACAAAAACCCCACACTCAACAACATAGAACACAGAACATACAGTAGAACAGTACAGCAGAGTGCTGGCCCTTCAGCCCACAATGTTGTGCTAGCCCTTTAACCTACTCTAAGATCAATCTAACCCTTCCCTCCCACATAACCCTCCATTCTTCTATCATCCTAATGTATCTACTCCTACTATCACCCCAGGCAGGGCGATGCACACACCCACCACTCTCTGTGTTAAAGACCAACCTTTAACATACCCATCCCCTCATATGAAGCACTTCACCAACCCCTTTATCTCTTTCACCAATCAACTTCACCTCTCCCCCTCCCCCCAGTTTTACCATTCACCTACCACCTTATACTCATTCCTCCCCTCCCTCCACCTTCTTATCCTGACCTCTCATCTTTTATTCCAGTTCTGGTGAAGGTCCTCAGACAGAGACATCAACCGTTGACTCTTTTCCAGAGATGCTGCCTGGCCCAATAAGTTCCCCACAGCTTTTTGTGTATCTGTCTGTCTGTTTATAAGACATAGGAGCAGAATTAGGCCATTCAGTCACTACTATTCAATCATGGTTGTTTTATTATCCCTCTCAACCCCATTCTCCTGCCTTCTCCCCAAAACCTTTGACACCCTGACCAATCAAGACTCTATCAACCTCCGCTTTAAATATATCCAAAGACTCGGCCTCCACAGCCATCTGTTGCAATGAATTCCACAGATTCACCACCCTCTGGCTAAAGAAGTTCCTCCTCATCTATCTATTTAATTATTTGTTTGTTTTCTTTCTACAAAACATTATAGTAAGTTTTATGTCTGACACTGTACTACTGCTGCTAAGCAACACGTTTCACAATATACAGTACGCCAGTGACGAAAAATCCTGATTCTGACTGCTTCTGCTTTGACTACAATCAATCGCAGTTAGAAACGTTTTTGGATTTTTGTCAGAATATTTTATACAAGTTCGCACCCTGGTTATGAAATGAGAAGCCGTGGGATTCCAACAACACATGGACAATCTGTAGAATTCCTATCTGTTGTCTCTGGAGCCGTACTCACCGGAATTTAGAGGAATGAAGGAGGGGGGGATCTTATTGAAACCTACTGAATATTGAAAGGCCTAGGTGGAGTGGATGTGGAGAGCATGTTTCCTATAGTGGGGGAGTCTAGGACCAGAGGACACAGATAGAGTGGATGTGGAGAGGATGTTTCCTGTAGTGGGGGAGTCTAGGACCAGAGGACACAGATAGAGTGGATGTGGAGAGGATGTTTCCTATAGTGGGGGGGTCTAGGACCAGAGGACACAGATAGAGTGGATGTGGAGAGAATGTTTCCTGTAGTGGGGCAGTCTAGGACCAGAGGGCACAGATAGAGTGGATGTGGAGAGGATGTTTCCTGTAGTGGGGGAGTCTAGGACCAGAGGACACAGATAGAGTGGATGTGGAGAGGATGTTTCCTATAGTGGGGGAGTCCAGGACCAGAGGACACAGATAGAGTGGATGTGGAGAGGATGTTTCCTGTAGTGGGGGAGTCTAGGACCAGAGGACACAGATAGAGTGGACGTGGAGAGGATGTTTCCTGTAGTGGGGGAGTCTAGGACCAGAGGGCACAGATAGAGTGGATGTGGAGAGGATGTTTCCTGTAGTGGGGGAGTCTAGGACAGAGGACACAGATAGAGTGGATGTGGAGAGGATGTTTCCTATAGTGGGGGGAGTCTGGGACCAGAGGACACAGATAGAGAGGATGTGGAGAGGATGTTTCCTGTAGTGGGGGAGTCTAGGACCAGAGGGCACAGATAGAGTGGATGTGGAGAGGATGTTTCCTGTAGTGGGGGGAGTCTAGGACCAGAGGACACAGATAGAGAGAATGTGGAGAGGATGTTTCCTGTAGTGGGGGGAGTCTAGGACCAGAGGACACAGATAGAGAGAATGTGGAGAGGATGTTTCCTGTAGTGGGGGGAGTCTGGGACCAGAGGACACAGATAGAGAGAATGTGGAGAGGATGTTTCCTGTAGTGGGGGAGTCTAGGACCAGAGGGCACAGATAGAGTGGATGTGGAGAGGATGTTTCCTGTAGTGGGGGAGTCTAGGACAGAGGACACAGATAGAGTGGATGTGGAGAGGATGTTTCCTATGGTGGGGGAGTCTAGGACCAGAGGGCACAGATAGAGTGGATGTGGAGAGGATGTTTCCTGTAGTGGGGGGAGTCTAGGACCAGAATATCGCAGGGGGTTCCATAGACTCCTACTATTAACAGAGGGTTCCATGGACCCCAGGTTGGGGATATAGAGGGAAGTGCATTTAGAACAGAGCTGGGGATGAATGTAGCCAGACTGATGAATCTGGAATTGATTGCGACAGATGGCTGTGGAGGCCAAGCCATTGAGTATTTTTAAAGTGGAGGATGACAGGTTCTTGATTAGTCAGGGTGTCAAAGGTTACAGGGAGAAGACGGAAGACAGGGATTGAGAGGAAAATAAATCAGCCATGATGGAATGGTGGAGCAGACTCGATGGGCCGAATGTCCCAGTTCTGCTCCTGTGTCCTATTGTTTTTCTATCTCTTCCTTTTGGGTTGATCTTCGCTTTCCTCGTCTCTGCTGTGCTTTGTGGATCTCTCGCACTCTCCTCATTCTTGCCCTCTCCTCGACTTCCACCACTCCTGCCCTATTCTCACAGGATCTTTTTCTACCTCTTCTCTTCCAGATTTTATCTAGCTCATTAATTCTTCTGCTTCTTTCCTTTTTCCATCTCCCGATTTTCTGGAGTGCTGCTGTTAGTAAGTTTCTTACAATTAACATCCTTCAGGGACTGAAGAAACCCCAGCGTGTTTTAATATTGCAAAAGGTCTAATTGTTGAGAACCAGACAATTGCAAACATTTCCACTAACACTTAGCTTAACATTCTCTTGGCCTGAGCATAGGCCAGGCCATTCTGCCCCTCTGAGGCTAACTTGTTTTTTAAAATGTATTTATTGGAACACAACGCAGAATAGACCCCTTTGGCCCTTCGAGCCGTGATGCTCAGCAAGCCCCTGATTTAACCCTAGCCTAACCAAGGGACAAGTTAAAGTGACCTAATAACCTATCAAGCAGTACATCCTTGGACTGTGGGAGGAAACCCATGAAGTCAAGGGGAGAACGTACAGACAGTGACGGGAATTGAACCCAGTATGGTGGTACTGTTGTGCTAGCCACTACGCTACTGTGCTGCCCATGTCAGGAACTGGATTTCACCTGTATGCAATGTGATAAAGCAGATTGGATCCCTGCAAAGAAAAATTACACAAAGTAGAGGAAAGATATCAATAAGATTGAAAGAGCGCAGAGAAAATTTACAAGGATGTTGCCAAGACTTGAGGACCTAAGTTGTAGGGAAAGGTTGAATAGGTTAGGACTTGATTCCTCAGAGTATAGGAAAGTGAGGGGATAAAGGTATACAAAATTAAGAGGGGTTGGACAGGGCAAATGAAGGTCTTTTGTACTGAGTTTGGGAGAGACTAGAACTAGAGGTCATGGGTTAAGGGTGAAAGGTGAAATGTTCAAAGGGAAGACGAGGGGGAACTTCTTCACTCAGAGGGTGGTGAGTGTGGAAGGAGCTGCCATCACAAGTGGAGAATGTGGGTTTGATTGTAACACTTAGGAGAAATTTGGATAGGTACATGGATGGGAGGAGTATGGAGAGCTGTGGTCTGGGTGCAGGTCGATGGGACTAGACCGGGGGTCGGCAACCTGCGGCTCCCGAGCCATTTGTGGCTCTTTCACCTCTGTGCTGCGGCTCCCTGTGGCTTTGGGAAATAATTGGTCAGTATTTAATTAAAATGTATTTTATGTTAGTTTGTTAGCTTTTGAAATGTAATTCTAAATTTGAAGATTATGGTGATCTTGTACAATCTAAGTGTGGCGACACATTTCCTGGCACATCCGAAACGGCTCACAATTAGCCAGCATTCCGGCTAAGGGAGATAGCCTACGGGGGTTTGTGAGTACGCGTCTTTTGCAGCATCTGCGTCCATGGGGGCTGGGTTGAGGGAGGCTTAAAAGCAAGGCTGTTTAGTTCGAATAAAGTTATTCGACTGCAGTTTACTGACTGCGTGAGCACACCGCTACAACGTGTTTTTATCGCTATTAATATACGTCACCACTGCCAATACCTGACACCCGCCAGTGCGCGATTTCTTTAATTTTTCGATCCAAGGTAAGCCAACTATGGAGAATTCTAAAAAAAGAAAAGTGACTGAAGAAAACAGAACGTTTAATGATACGTGGACAGATTCATTTGCTTTCACTGTTGATGAGACTGGTTTACCGGTATGTTTAATATGCAATGAGAAACTAGCAAACAACAAAAAGTCAAATGTCGCAAGGCATTTCCAGAGTAAACACGCAGCCTTTGCTCAAAAATATCCGGATGGAGATGAGAGAAAAAAAGCCGTTTCGGAACTGATGCGGAAGGTTGATCTGAGCAAAAATCATTTCCAGAAATGGATGAAGTCTGGAAAATCAACGACATACGCCAGTTATATTGCCGCTCAGGAAATAGTCAGGCACGGGAAGCAGTTTACAGATGGTGAATATATAAAAGAATCTTTCATTAAGATTTCAGAACATCTATTCACGGACTTTAAAAACAAGAGTGAAATTGTGCAGAAAATCAGGGATATGCCCCTCTCTGCAAAGACTGTCAAAGACAGAACCATAAAAATGGCAGAAGACATCACAAGACAGCAAATTAAAGACATCAATTCAGCTGTGGCCTACTCGATTGCCTGTGACGAGTCTAAAGACAAAGGTGATATTGAACAAATAGCGTTGTTCTGCCGGTATGTAAACTCTGCCGGGCCACAGGAAGAACTGATTGAGTTGATACCTCTAAAAGACCAAACACGGGGGGAGGACATCTGTGAGGCTGTCTTGAATTGTTTAAGAGCCAAAGGAATAAAGACCACCCATCTGGTGTCAGTAGCTACTGATGGGGCTCCGAATATGACGGGAACGCACAAGGGATTTGTGGCTTTACTGCAGAAGTCGCTGGACAGAAAGCTGCAGACTTTTCACTGCATCTTGCACCAAGAGGCACTGTGCGCTCAAACATTTCCTCCGGAATGCACAGAAGTAATGGATGTTGTCATTCAGATTGTCAATAAAATAATGGCAAAAAGTTTAAATCACCGTCAATTCCGTTTGTTACTGGACGAGATGGAAAGCGCATATTCTGATCTCCTGCTGCACAACAAAGTCCGGTGGCTGTCCAAAGGGGAGGTGCTGAAACGCTTTGTCGCGTGTCTGGAAGAAGTGAAAACTTTCCTGGGCAGCAAAGGGCTCACCTTTCCTGAGCTGGAACAGCCAGAGTGGCTGGAAAAGCTACACTTCATGGTAGACATGACAGCGCACCTGAACACGCTGAACACAGCTCTTCAGGGGAAAGGACGCACAGCCCTGCACATGTTGGAGGATGTTTTGGCATTCGAGCGCAAGTTGACAGTGCTTGCCAGAGATTTACAGAAAGGCACTTTGTCTCACTTCCCCAATTTGAGAGAGTTCAAACAAGGTCACGACATGATAATTTCGGAGTATTTACATTCTGCAATCATCGCAATGCAAACATCGTTTGGGAAACGCTTCTGTGAGTTCAGAGAGGAAAAAAACACATTATCCTTCCCGGTCACTCCCTTAAGCATCGATCCTTCCCTACTGAATACGACTGCATTGGCAGGTGTGAGTCAACCTGATCTTGAGATGGAACTGGCCGACATAGCCGACAAAGACATATGGGTGTCCAAGTTTAGACGCTTGACAGCAGACCTTGAAGATGTTGCCCGTCAGAAGGCCGTTCTTGCTCAGAATCACAAATGGAGTGATATTGAAAACCTTCCAAAACCGGACAAACTTGTGTTCGAAACATGGAATGCTATGCCCGACATTTATGTAAACATGAAAAAGTATGCGCTTGGAGTCCTGTCGATCTTTGGATCCACATATGTATGTGAGCAGGTGTTCTCCAACATGAACTTTATTAAAAACAAACATCGTGCACGCCTCACAGATGACAGCTTGCGATCCTGTGTAAAGATGAAGGTCACGTCATACAGCCCTGATGTGCAGACGCTGTGCGCTGAGGTCAAGGAGCAGAAATCCCATTAACCAAGTATGATAAATATTTTAATTGCCTATTATTTTATGTATATTCATATTTTTTCATTGTTCAGTGAAATAGTCCTTTTATTTTTCAGGCTGACAGCTGGCTGATGTTATTTTTGGTTTGCTGCTGGCGGCAAATTTAAGTTTGGCGTTTTTCATAAATACAAGAAGGACTCAAATAGACGTTGAGTATTTTACTTAAAAGTAACCTTCAACCCAACGTCTTTTTTTCGGAGTTCAAAATGTTTTTGTTGCATGCAGAAATGTAATTTCGTTTTCTCTGCAGGAGTTCATCAATTTCATAAATGCAACACATTATAGTTTGTTTATACATAGCATAAAGGCAAAAAAACGTTGTATGCAGTGTTATTTCATTTTAAATGTCAAATGGGTTTTGCGGCTCCCAGTGTTTTCTTTTCTGTGGGAAACGGGTCCAAGTGGCTCTTTCAGTGGTAAAGGTTGCTGACCCCTGGACTAGACAGAAGGTTGGGTTGACATGGACTAGATGGGTCAAAGGGATTGTTTCTGTGCTGCAGTGCTCCATGGCTCTAAAATGTCAAAGTACATTCATTATCAAAGTATGTATACTTTATAAACATCAAGATTCTTCTCCTTACAAAGAATGCCAACAGAAACCATTAAAAACAAAAGACCATCGAACACCCAGTGAGCAGAGAGACGAAAAACAGATCATGCAAATAATAAAGCAAGCAACTTGCGTTCAGAACTGAAGCTCACAACGCCAGACTTCACTGCAGCTGATGCAGAAGCCAATACAGAAGGCTTCAGTCCAGCACAGGGTCAAGCAAACTCCGCGAAGGAGCCAGCTGAACCGGCCCGTCTCTCACCTCTGACCCCGACACCACAACCATTTCAATCTGGCCCAGCTTTAAATCGTCCAGACCTCTGGTCATTCCTCGCACTCAAGCTTGGGCTCCATCGCCCCGGTAAGGCCAGTGCCCGAACTTTAAAGTTTCAGGGTGGTTTACACCTGAAAAATTGTGTTAAGCAAGCATTTGTATTCTTCCTGTCAAGGCCTCATTCTCAGATTCAGATTCAGATTAATTTAGTTATCACCTGCGCACTGAAACATATGGTGAAATGAGCTGGGGGCAGCCCCCCAACGTCACCACGCATGCCCACGCAGCATGTCAGCAGAACAACAGAGAAGGTCAAAGGTGATTGATGAGTCCCCACGGCGATATGCAATGGTGGGCAAAGTCCGAAGTTTGAGACCTGATGTCCGGGAGTCTGGTGCCAAGGACTGGAGGCCCAAAGGTGGATTGTGTGTGTGAGGAGGTGAGAAAGGGTGGGAAAGGGACTTGTTTTTGCTGCTGTTATCTTGTTTTTTTTAAGCTTGTGTTTACGGTGGACGTGCTATGTTGATGCAGGAATGTGTGGCAACACTTGTGGGCTGCCCTCAGCACGTTGTTTTGGTTGTTGACACATAAGACACGTTTCACTGAATATTTTGATGTGCATGTGATAAATAAATCTGAATGGGAGTCTGTCTGGGTTCTGCTCAGGAGAGGTCGCGTTTGCACAATCAATCTGTGGGAAACGCTGCCACCTACTGGTGGCCATGATTGAAAGCGAGAGATACCAGACATTCTGCAGATGCTGGAAATCCAAGCAACACACACAAAATGCTGGAGGAGCTCAGCAGGTCAGGTAGCATCTGTGGAGAGAAATAAACATTCGATATTTCTGGCTGTGGCCCGTCATTGGGGTCTGGTAATGGGCCTTGAACTGAAGCATCAATAGTACATTTCCCTTCATAGACCTCCACTCCATCCACCAAAAACAGGACTCCCCAGTGGGCAAACCTTTTAATTCTGATTCCCATTCCTGTTCTGACATGTCATTTCTGGGCCTCCACTTGTGCCACGATGAGGCCACTCTCAGGGTGGAGGTTCAACACCTTCTGTCCTGTCTGGGTAGCCTCCAACCTGGTAGTATGAATAACAATTTCTCCCTCTGGTAAAAACAGGTTTTCCCTCCCCCTCCCCTCTTCTATTCCACACTCTGGCCTCTTGCCTCTCTTCCCCTGCCTATCACCTCCCCCTGGTGCCTCCCACTTCCATTTCTCCAATGGCCCACTCTCCTCTCCTATCAGATTCCTTCCTCTCCGTCCCTTTACCTCTCCCACCCACCTGGCTTCTAGGTACCCTCCTTCCCCTCCTCTGGCATCTTCCTCCTTCCCTTTCAGCCCTGAGCAAGGGTCTCAGTCTGAAACACTTCCACAGATGCTGCCTGACCTGCTCTGTTCTTCCAGTTTCTGGTTTCATAACTTTGTCTCAGCAGGAAGTAGAATGACATAAATGCATTTAAGTGAAGTTCAAAGATTCAAGGTACAGTTGTTATTAAAGTATGTATACTGATACAACTCTGAGATTCTCCCTCCCGTAGGGAACCTCAAAACAAAGAAACGCCATGGAAACCCCTCAAGGAAACTTCAAACACCCAAACAAAACATCCAACAGTGCAAAGAGCAAAAAGAGTATCAATCAGTAGTGTTTGGTTCGGTTCTGTTCAGCGCTGTGCTGCTAGGCCACTGCAGGCTGCAACCAGAGCCAATCTTCACCAGACTGCTCAAAAACAGCAAAAAAACGTAACCGGAATTCACGAACACACGCAACACAAACCCCAAAACATCACCATCTTCCCTAAATGACAATGGGGGTTGAGAGTTGTATTGTTATTCCTTTGTAATTATTCTATTTCCTGTCAGTTGGTCTGTGCATCTCTTCCAGAGGATGTATGTTAGACAACAGTTCTGAGCCTCACTGTACGTAATCTATAACACTATCAGTAACATTATACTGGTGTATATTTAACTGTATGTCGAGCATGCACTTTATGCCAAATTGTACAATTACCGAATATGTTTTATTAGCTGTTCAGATTGTTGCCTGTGCTGTGTGGGATGTACGTACTGCGTTTTACGCCTTGCTCCCTGAGGGACGTTGTTTCATTTGGCTGTGTACGTGTGTATGGTTGAATGACAATGGACTTGAACTTGAACAGTAATTGCATTAGAATTGGTTTATTATTGTCACATGTACTGAGCTAAACCGGAAAACTTGTCTTGCAAACTGTTCATACAGATCAGATCATTACACAGTGCAGGGAGGCAGAACAGGGTAAAACAAGATCAAAGTGCAAAATGAAGTGTAACAGCTACTGAGAAAGTACAGGGCAAGATCATAATTGTGAGGTCAGGAGTCCATCTTGTCGTACTAGGAGGCTATGTTATTGTACAAGTGGTCCGGTCAGCAGTCTGGTAACAGTGGGACAGAATCTGTCCCTGAGCCTGGTGGGACGTGGAACCTTCTGCCCGGTGAGGAGAGGCAATGACTGGGGTAAGAAGGGGCTTTGATTCTGCTGGCTGCATTACTGAGGCAGTGAGAAGTGTAGGCAGAGTTCATGGAGGGGAGGCTGGTTTCCGTGACTGGCCAAGAGTAATTTCAGAAAAAGAAACTTGTCATGTCCCCACTCACCCTCACCGATTTTTACTGATGCGTTCTACCTGGCTGCATCACGGCTTTTCCGAAGGTGATTCTAGGAAACGGCAGCAAGTTCTGGACACAGCTCAGTACCTCACAGAAAACAAAACACAATAGTGTACGTTACAATAAGTAATAGATATCAAAATATAACGTAGTGCCAAAAGAGAGCCAAATTCTGAGGTGGTGTTTATGGGTTCAAGGACCAATCAGGCACCTTCCAGGACAGACTTCAGGTCAGGATGGTGCCTGTGTACCGCGCTCCTTCGGTCAACATCTCCTAGATTGATCATGAAACCATATACTTCACTTCTCTTGTGAGTTTTACTTTTGTTTCTCATCTTGATTGTGATTCTGGAACTGTTGGAGCTGGTGACTTGCAGATTGGAGATCGTTCGGGTGTTTTAGGGCTCTGCAATCTCTGGGAGGATTCTGGGAGGCAGAAGCAGCGTGTGTGAACCCCATTGCGAGAAGGCTGCAGGACAGCTGTGAGGGCCAAGCCAACGTTTGACTCCTCGATTAAAGCGAGGCGGGAGATTAAACATTGAGGCAAATATGGAAGGTGATCACTGACTGCCTGTCTTCTGATCGCCGGTGGGATCACTCTGCTACAGAGAGGGGAGACTGCCTTTTGATCACTGGTGCGATCACTCTGCTACGGAGGGGAGAGACTGCCTTTTGATCACTGGTGGGATCACTGTGACAGAGAGGGGAACTGCCTTTTGATCACTGGTGGGATCACTCTGCTACAGAGAGGGGAGACTGCCTTTTGATCACTGGTGGGATCACTCTGTTACAGAGAGGGGAGACTGCCTTTTGATCACTGGTAGGATCACTCTGTTATCAGAGAGGGGAGACTGCCTTTTGATCACTGGTAGGATCACTCTGTTATCAGAGAGGGGAGACTGCCTTTTGATCACTGGTAGGATCACTCTGCTACGGAGAGGGGAGACTGCCTTTTGATCACTGGTAGGATCACTCTGTTATCAGAGAGGGGAGACTGCCTTTTGATCACTGGTAGGATCACTCTGCTACGGAGAGGGGAGACTGCCTTTTGATCACTGGTGGGATCACTCTGTTATCAGAGAGGGGAGACTGCCTTTTGATCACTGGTGGGATCACTCTGTTATCAGAGAGGGGAGACTGCCTTTTGATCACTGGTGGGATCACTCTGTTATCAGAGAGGGGAGACTGCCTTTTGATCACTGGTGGGATCACTCTGTTATCAGAGAGGGGAGACTGCCTTTTGATCACTGGTGGGATCACTCTGTTATCAGAGAGGGGAGACTGCCTTTTGATCACTGGTGGGATCACTCTGTTATCAGAGAGGGGAGACTGCCTTTTGATCACTGGTGAGATCACTCTGCTACGGAGAGGGGAGACTGCCTTTTGATCACTGGTGGGATCACTCTGTTATCAGATAGGGGAGACTGCCTTTTGATCACTGGTAGGATCACTCTGCTACGGAGAGGGGAGACTGCCTTTTGATCACTGGTGGGATCGCTCTGCTATGGAGAGGGGAGACTGCCTTTTGATCACTGGTGGGATCACTCTGTTATCAGAGAGGGGAGACTGCCTTTTGATCACTGGTGGGATCGCTCTGCTGTCAGAGAGGGGAGACTGCCTTTTGATCACTGGTGGGATCACTCTGCTACAGAGAGGGGAGACTGCCTTTTGATCACTGGTGGGATCACTCTGCTACGGAGAGTGGAGACTGCCTTTTGATCACTGGTGGGATCACTCTGTTATCAGAGGGGGAGACTGCCTTTTGATCACTGGTGGGATCACTCTGCTACGGAGAGGGGAGACTACCTTTTGATTACTGGTGGGATCACTCTGCTCCGGAGAGGGGAGACTGCCTTTTGATCACTGGTGGGATCGCTCTGCTGTCAGAGAGGGGAGACTGCCTTTTGATCACTGGTGGGATCGCTCTGCTCCGGAGAGGGGAGACTGCCTTTTGATCACTGGTGGGATCGCTCTGCTGTCAGAGAGGGGAGACTGCCTTTTGATCACTGGTGGGATCACTCTGCTACGGAGAGAGGAGACTGCCTTTTGATCACTGGTGGGATCACTCTGTTATCAGAGGGGGAGACTGCCTTTTGATCACTGGTGGGATCACTCTGCTACGGAGAGGGGAGACTACCTTTTGATTACTGGTGGGATCACTCTGCTCCGGAGAGGGGAGACTGCCTTTTGATCACTGGTGGGATCGCTCTGCTATGGAGAGGGGAGACTGCCTTTTGATCACTGGTGGGATCACTCTGTTATCAGAGGGGGAGACTGCCTTTTGATCACTGGTGGGATCGCTCTGCTGTCAGAGAGGGGAGACTGCCTTTTGATCACTGGTGGGATCGCTCTGCTACGGAGAGGGGAGACTGCCTTTTGATCACTGGTGGGATCACTCTGTTATCAGAGGGGGAGACTGCCTTTTGATCACTGGTGGGATCACTCTGTTACGGAGAGAGGAGACTGCCTTTTGATCACTGGTGGGATCGCTCTGCTACAGAGAGGGTAGACTGCCTTTTGATCACTGGTGGGATCACTCTGCTACGGAGAGGGAAAGGCCTGCCATTGGGCCCAGAGAATGTTATCCAGGTTTTCTACATTTTTGATATGGTCTTGGACTATAGACTTTTTTTTCAGTCTTATAGTTTTTTATATTCTGTGTTTTTCACCTGTTGTCATTTTTTTGTTTGTGTGGGAGGGGGATGAGCCTGTCCTGTTTTTTTGTTTGTTTTCATGCAGGGAGGAGGGATTGGGGAGGGGGTGATGATCATACTCTTGTTCTTTCTTGATTTCGTTGCTCTCTGGATAAGAAAAATTTCAGAGTTGTACACTTTGGTAATAAATAAACCTTTGAACTCTTTTTGATGCTTTGCTATCTGATGATGGGGGGAAGATGCTGTTCCTAAAGCATTGAATGTGGGTCTTCAAGCTCTTGTACTCCCTCACTGATGTTCTTAAGAAGAGGACATGTCCTGGGTGACGGGGGTCCTTAATGATGAGAAGTTCCATCTGAGGCAACACACACAAAATACTGGAGGAACTCAACAAGTCAGGCAACATTTATGGAGGGGATTTAAAAGTTGACGATTCAGGACAAGACCCTTTACTGCTTGCTGTGGAGAAGGGTCTCGGTCCAAAATGTCAACTCATTAGTAATTTCCACAATTGCCGCCTGACCTCCAGCATTTTGTGTTCGTCGTTGCTCTGGATGTCCAGCGTCTGCAGAATCGCCAAGTTCCATCTTTTACTTGTAGCTTTCACTTCCCACAAGAGTAACTGAGGATCTGACAAACTGAGCAACAATCCATCAATTGAAAGGTTGACTCTAATTGGTTTCCTCAATTATTGGCAGAACCTTGCTTATTATTGACAATCATATTAAACAAATTAAAATAAAAATCGACAGAGTAACTTGCATCTTAGAATTGCAAGTTATTCTAATTTTATATTAGATGTCTTCAGGTAAAATTAAATATTTAATTTCTCCTGCAAACCTGTGAAGATATGACAGCAGGCTTGCTACAGATTATGCATTCTGAATTTCATTCAGTCATCTTCAGTTGCCAACCTGCTTCAAAACTCTGAAGTGATGTTTAAATTATTAGATGCTATTTGCTTCGGGGACTCAAGTGGCCTTGAATGACACAGTCACCAGAAAGTGTAGCTTTTCACTTTAGATTTTTCTAAGTTTGTAAAGTGCAATAGTTTGGGACAATTTGGGAGGTAAAAACACAGCATCAGAATCGGGTCTTCTATCAGTGACACACTCAGGGCTACTTTATTAGGTAACTCCTGTACCTAATGAGGTGGCCACTGAGCATATGTCCATGGTCATTGTTGCTGTATCCCATCCACATCAGGGTTAGACTTGTTGTGAGTTCAGAGATGCTCTTCTGCACACTGCTGTTGTAACGTGTGGTTATCTGAGTTACTGTCACCTTCCTGTCAGCTTGAACCAGTCTGGCCATTCTCCTCTGACCTCTCCCATTGACCAGGTGTATTTGCCCAAAGAGCTGCCGCTCACTGGATGTTTTCCTCACCATTTTCTGTCAACTCCAGAGCAATGGTTCACAACCTGATGTCCACGGTTCCCTTACTTAATGGTATTCGTCTGTGGCATAAAAAAAAGCTTGGGAAAGCCTGCTCTAGAGACTGCTGTGTGTGAAAATCCCTGAAATACTCAGACCACCCCATCTGGCACCAACAGTCACTCCGCGGTCAAAGTCACTCAGATCACATTTCATCCCCGTTCTGATGTTCGGTCTGAACAACAACTGAATCTCTTGACCGTCTCTGCATGCTTTTGAATTGCTGCCACATGATTGTCTGATTAGATATTTGCATTAACAAGCTGGTGTGCAGGTGTGCCTAATAAAGTGGGCACTGAGTATAAATAATAATAGTGCTAATAACATTATACTGTCTTCTGTAAACATGCACCTCACACTTTATGTCAATCTGCCAGTCTTCAGGACATATGTGTGTGCTAATATTACTTTGTGACGGTACGTGCTGGATCATAACGATATGTGCTGTGAAAAGGTTCAGTTGTTGTTCAGACCAAACATCAGAGTGGGGAAGAAATATGATCAAAGTGACTTTGACCATCGAATGCTTGTTGGTGCCAGATGGGGTGGTTTGAGTATCTCAGAAACTGCTGATCTCCTGGGATTTTCATGCACAGCAGTCTCTAGAGTTTACAGAGAATGGTGCACAAACACAAATCAAAAAATCCATTGAGGGCAGTTCTGTGAGTGAGAACACCTTGTTAATGAGAGAGGTGAGAGGAGAATGGCCAGACTGGTTCAAGCTGACAGGAAGGTGACAGTAACACAAATAACCACACGTTACAACAGTGATGTGCAGAAGAGCGTCTCTGAACACAACATGTTGAATCTCGAAGTGGATGGGCTACAGCAGCAGAAGACCTCGAACATACACTCAGTGGCCACTTTATTAGGTACAGGAGATAAGTCAGTAAAGTGACCAATGCATGTAAATACTGAGACCATGAGTTGTAGAGTCCCTGAAGCAGAAGCACAATTACAAACTCTCTTCCTAACCTTTGAGAGTGATATGACTATGGACAGGAATTGGCAAGAAGTTGAGAAGGCAGAAGTAATAAAGCTGAAGTCTGGTCCCTGATCAAAGCCACAGTGAAACTTCAATAAGAAATGTATTCATCAAATTGGATCAGACAGGCAATGCATACATAAAAACTGAAACGGTGTGCTCTGTAACTCGAGAGACTGGTTCTGCTTAAGATCTCAATTCCAAACTCAGCCAGATCCATCACGGGCACTGGCCTCCCCAGCATCCAGGACAGCTTCAAACAGGGATGCCTCAACAAGGCAGCGTCCATCATGAAGGACCCCATCACCCAGGACATGCCCTCTTCTCACTGCTACCATCAGCGAGGTGGGACAGGAGCCTGAACACACACACAGTGCTTTTGGAACAGCATCAGACTTCTGAATGGTCAATAAACCCACGAACAGTATCTCACTATTTTCTTTTTAACTCTCTTTGGCACCTTTAAATATATACTTCAATTAGTGATTTATAGTTTTAAATATGATGTATTGTATTCTACTGCTGCCTCAGATTAACACATTTCACAACACACTGATTCTGAATTTGGTGTCCTGTGCCAGTATCTCATCACATCCTTTATTTATCATAATGGAGAGGAGGCCATTTGGCCCATTTGGGGAATGCTGACTTTGGGAGAGCAATCCCATTAGTCCTATTCCCTGATCTCCTTATCTTGCTATTGTGGGAGCTTTGGAGAGGGTGCAGAGGAGATTTACCAGGATGCTGCCTGGATTAGAGAGGGTGCAGAGGAGATTCACCAGGATGCTGCCTGGATTAGAGAGGGTGCAGAGGAGATTCACCAGGATGCTGTCTGGATTAGAGAGGGTGCAGAGGAGATTTACCAGGATGCTGCCTGGATTAGAGAGAGTGCAGAGGAGATTGACCAGGATGCTGCCTGGATTAGAGAGGGTGCAGAGGAGATTCACCAGGATGCTGCCTGGATTAGAGAGGGTGCAGAGGAGATTCACCAGGATGCTGCCTGGATTAGAGAGGGTGCAGAGGAGATTCACCAGGATGCTGCCTGGATTAGAGAGAGTGCAGAGGAAATTTACCAGGATGCTGCCTGGATTAGAGAGGGTGCAGAGGAGATTCACCAGGATGCTGCCTGGATTAGAGAGGGTGCAGAGGAGATTCACCAGGATGCTGCCTGGATAAGAGAGGGTGCAGAGGAGATTTACCTGGATGCTGCCTGGATTAGAGAGGGTGCAGAGGAGATTCACCAGGATGCTGCCTGGATTAGAGAGGGTGCAGAGGAGATTCACCAGGATGCTGCCTGGATTAGAGAGGGTGCAGAGGAGATTCACCAGGATGCTGCCTGGATTAGAGAGAGTGCAGAGGAGATTCACCAGGATGCTGCCTGGATTAGAGAGGGTGCAGAGGAGATTCACCAGGATGCTGCCTGGATTAGAGAGGGTGCAGAGGAGATTGACCAGGATGCTGCCTGGATTAGAGAGAGTGCAGAGGAGATTGACCAGGATGCTGCCTGGATTAGAGAGGGTGCAGAGGAGATTTACCGGGATGCTGCCTGGATTAGAGAGAGAGTGCAAAGGAAATTCACCGGGATGCTGCCTGGATTAGAGACGGTGCAGGGGAGATTCACCAGGATGCTGCCTGGATGACGTGATAAGAGGCAGAGCTCGAGTCGATGGCCTGAGATTTTTTCCCAGGGTGGAAGTGGCTAAAACAAGGAGGAGTAATTCTGAGGTGATCAGAAGAGTGAATGGGGGGGGGGGGGTGGAGATGTCAGAGATAGGCTTTTTTACACAGAGAGTGGTGGGCATGTGGGGCATCCTGCCAGCGGAGGTGGTAGAGGCAGACTCATTAGGGACATACATGTGATAGAAAACTGGAGGGTGACGTGGGAGGGGAGGCTCAGATTGATCTTACAACATCGTGGGCCAATGGGCCTGCACTGTGCTGTGATGCTCTGTGTTCTCCGACACATCCCCATTAACACCATCTTGATTTGTTTTGTCATTATGCTACATTGAGGGTGGTCATTGAGCTGTCAGAATGTCGTCAGGAGGTGGGGGTAACTGGAATAGCAAGAGGAAGCACACATCAAACCTGGGTCCTGGAGCCATGATGTAGCAGCACTAAGTGAGGTCCAAAGTTTTGTTATTCACAAACACCAAACTAATAGAGGAAAATACAATTTGTAAAATAATAGTACGGAATAGAAAAGAACTTTATTGTCATTGATCAGGGCAACGAGATTGTGCTGCTACTCCAGTTTGTGTAAAACGGATATTTAAATGCACGTAGTACGGCATAAATTTTTTTTAAAATTCCCATGTTTACATGCAACAAGTGACTTCAATGGTCCATAAACCTTAAGGACCGTTGGCAAGCCAGAGTGTAGCATTATTCAGCTGCACAAAGGCCCTCAGCAAGAAGCTGTTTTTCAGTCTTAACATCTTGGCTAAGCTGTTTCTGTATCTCCGACCAGATGGCAGGAGATTGAACAGACAGTGTCTGAGATGGGATGGGTCTTTAATGATGTTTCGAGTGCGCTGTAGGTGCCAGAGCTGTAGATTGTCTCCAGGTTCAGTAATTGAGTCTCAATGATGTGCTGAGCTGTCCTAATCACATGTTGGAGTACTTTGTGATCAGCCTTGCTGCAGCTAGAGTCCCACACTGTCATTCCGTATGTCAGTATGCTCTCTGCCACACACTGATAAAAGTTGGCCAGCAATGCTTTAGTCAGGTTAGCTGTCCATAAGCACCTCAGGCAGTACAATCGCTATTGTGCCTTTCCTACTGTCGAGGTTGTGTTCCCACCAGGTTCAAGGACAACTGCCTCTCTTCAACCATTCAGAAAGAAAAAAACATTAGCTTTATTTGTTGCATCTGCAACAAAACAGTGTGAAATGCATTGTTTGCGTCAAATCAAATCAGTGAGGACTGGGCTGGGCAGCCCACAAATGTCGACATGCTTCTGGCGCCAACATAGCAAGCCTACAACTCACTAGCCCTAACCTGTACGACTTTGGAATATGGGAGGAAACCAGAGCACCTGGAGGAAACCCACACGGTCACAGAGAGAACGTACAAACTCCTTACAGAGTGCAGCAGGAAGTTGACCACCACTGCTGATAGCTGCTGCTGTTCCAGCATTTCTTATTTTAAAGTTCTCTGACTTGTTTTTAAGTCTCTCAATTGTCTAGTACTGGAGTGCATCACAGAATCATTTTCACTTTATGATCCTGCTCAAAGCTATTTATTTAACCTTCCTTTTAACTAACATCTTTTTGTCCTTTATTTTTATTTTGCAATTTATCCCATTGTAAATCACTTTAAATGACATTGTCTGTATGAAAAGTGCTCTATAAATAAGTTACTAATATTGCTGCGCTCTTTGGCAGTGATGCTGTTGCAAGTAAGATCTCCATTGCACCCGTGCATACATTAAACGCAACTAGGAATAATCTACATTCAGTGAAAAGTGATGCTGTTTGAAGAAATAAGATCTCTGAGATTGCACCGAACATTTTCCAATGTGGAGAGGCAGAGACTGGATTGTCCACCAGATGGAGCCACAACCCCAGCAAACAGAGTAACCTCTGAAAATAAACTGCAGTCCAAAGTCTGAGACAAAGACAGTAATTGCCAGAACTTTATACAGGTCAAATGGCATCCATGGGCAGGGAAGCAGAGTTAATGTTTTATGTTGAAGGCTATCTGTCAGGACTGGGAAGGTCAGAGAAACAATCTATAGAGAAGGTAGGGACGGGATGGACAGCTATGACAAAGGAAATAGCTGTGGTAGGGGGAGGTCAGGGCTGTAGGAGGTGCCCAGCTGGTCCGACTGTAGGAGGTGCCCAGCTGGTCGGACTGTAGGAGGTGCCCAGCTGGTCGGACTGCAGTCAGGACTGTAGGAGGTGCCCAGCTGGTCGGACTGTGGTCAGGACTGTAGGAGGTGCCCAGCTGGTCGGACTGTAGGAGGTGCCCAGCAGGTCGGACTGCGGTCAGGACTGTAGGAGGTGCCCAGCTGGTCGGACTGTGGTCAGGACTGTAGGAGGTGCCCAGCTGGTCGGACTGTAGGAGGTGCCCAGCTGGTCGGACTGCGGTCAGGACTGTAGAAGGTGCCCAGCTGGTCCGACTGTAGGAGGTGCCCAGCTGGTCGGACTGTAGGAGGTGCCCAGCTGGTCGGACTGTAGGAGGTGCCCAGCTGGTCGGACTGCAGGAGGTGCCCAGCTGGTCGGACTGCGGTCAGGACTGCAGGAGGTGCCCAGCTGGTCGGACTGCAGGAGGTGCCCAGCTGGTCGGACTGTAGGAGGTGCCCAGCTGGTCAGACTGCGGTCAGGACTGTAGGAGGTGCCCAGCTGGTCGGACTGCAGGAGGTGCCCAGCTGGTCGGACTGCGGTCAGGACTGCAGGAGGTGCCCAGCTGGTCGGACTGTAGGAAGTGCCCAGCTGGTCGGACTGCAGGAGGTGCCCAGCTGGTCGGACTGCGGTCAGGACTGTAGGAGGTGCCCAGCTGGTCGGACTGTAGGAGGTGCCCAGCTGGTCGGACTGCGGTCAGGACTGTAGGAGGTGCCCAGCTGGTCGGACTGCGGTCAGGACTGCAGGAGGTGCCCAGCTGGTCGGACTGTAGGAGGTGCCCAGCTGGTCGGACTGTAGGAGGTGCCCAGCTGGTCGGACTGTAGGAGGTGCCCAGCTGGTCGGACTGCGGTCAGGACTGTAGGAGGTGCCCAGCTGGTCGGACTGTAGGAGGTGCCCAGCTGGTCGGACTGCAGGAGGTGCCCAGCTGGTGGTTGAATTGCAACATTTGAGGGAAGTTCAGCTGAGATGGGTTTGGAGGGCTAGGGTTTGGGTCTGGATCGACGAGATTTTGCAGAAAAACAGATTCTTCTTCTTCAGCCCATTGACCCCACTGGGACGTGGGCCGCCAGCAGCTGCCCATCGACGGCAGACCTGGGTTTTTATGGGATTGGGTTTCTAGCCCCATGTCCGACCCTCCTGCGTTCACAGCCAGGCCTGGGACCATCCATGCAGACTATCTGTGTGCTGTACCGCTGTGAGGATCCCTTCCTTTTGTTGGGCTCCCACTCTATCGGGGGAAGAGACCACAGTCCAATAGGTCAGATCGGGATTGGGATGAGGGATCAGAGCGGCAGGGAACGGGAAGCTCGAGGTGACCCCCACTGCTGCTACACAGCGGTCACTCCCTCTTTCCTTGTTTGCCCAGGAGATCAAGTTGCAACCGACAAATGAAGGACACTGTTTTGTGAGGAAGTTCTGGAGAACCATTCCTTCACGTGATCCACGGGCACTGGGAAGAGAAAAGACAAGAATCAGAATCAGACTTTAATCGCCAAGTACCTGTAAGCATACAAGGAATTTACTTCTGGCAGCTTCTTCCTTCTGCCATCAGCTTACTGAGTGGCTTTTCCTTAGAGCCTTGCACAATTTCGGGTGGCCTGATGGAGGTGTACAAGATGACAGCAAGAGTTTGGAAATGGCTATTACAAACTTTAAGGTGATTGGAGGGAAGTGCCTGAAGGATGTCAGGGGGTGGTTTCATTTAATAAGGAGAGTGGTGCCACTCTGCCAAGGAGCACTCTGCCAGGGGAAGCTGGTAGAGGCAGATATGTTTCGGGACATTTAAGAAACTCTTAGATTGCCACATGGATGGAAGAAAACTGGAGGGTTCTGTGGGAGGGAAGGGTTAGACTGATCTTGGAGCAGGTTAAAGGGTCAGCACAACATTGTGGGCTGAAGGGCCTGTACTGTAATGTAATGTTCTATGTTCTAGATCATTGCCCTCAGAAACATGCCTATTGGCCATTCGGACTGTCGCCCTTCAAACCCCTCCCGTCCATGTGCTTATCCAAACTTCTCTTAAATGCTGCAGTCAAACCCACATCCACCACCTCCACTGGCAGCTCGTTCCACCCTCTCACCACCTCCGAGTGAAGAAATTCCCCCTCAGGTTCCCCTTAAACATTTCACCTTTCACCTTTAACCCATGCCCTTTCCTATCACCACTCTCCTTTCCTCCCTCCCTTCCCTTTCAGCTTTCCCAAGGATGCTTAATTAATTAAAACATTTCGTAAATTATATAACTCATTGACTTGTATTTAATTATGACTTTATTAAATTATTCATAAGCTGGATCTGGGTGAAGAGCCTGTACTGTTCTATGTGATGCCTTATGAGTCCTGATGGAGGGTCTTGGCCCAAAATATCGACAGTTGACTGTTTATTCCCCTCCATAGATGCTGCCTGACCCACTGAGTTCCTCTAGCCTTTTGTGTGTGATGATAGTATTTCTATTTTTGCACTCACGCTTGCCTTTCATGCGAAGTTGGAGTATTTTTTTAATGATGTTCTGTGTGTTGTTTGTACTTTGATGCCTGTAACGCAGTTGCAAGCAAGCATTCACTGTATCAGCTGCCGGAAATCCAGAGCAACACACACAAAAGGCTGGAGGAACTCAGCAGGTCAGGCAGCATCTACAGAGAGGAATAAACAGTTGAAGTTTCAGGCTGAAACTCTTCTTCAGGACCCTTCATTGGTCTGATGAAGGGTCTTGGCCTGAAATATCGACAGTTTATTTCCCTCCACAGATGTCGTGTGACCTGAGCATTTTGTGTGTGTTTCTGAACTCAACGGTTCTGTGGAGAGAAATGGACAGTTCGCAGTTTGCTTTTTTCTCTCCAGATATCAGCCCTTGCAGACCCTTGTCTCTCCGACACCAAATGCAATTTGGCTCAACGACATCTAGGACAGAAAAATAATCAAACTGCAGGATGTGCTCAGGAGGGAATGGACAGGCGATGCCTGGGCTTGAAGGTTTGGGGTCCGGAGTCCGGAGTCCGGAGTTCGAGGCCCAGTGTTCGGTAACACTCCAGGCCTAGTATTTGCCTGGAGTTGTTGCTGAAGAGATATTTGGAAGTCTGGCAGTTGAGGCCCATTGGTGAATCTTTGCAAGACTGCTGGGGAAGTCGAAGGCCCAGTGTCCGTGAGTGCCAGTCTGACTCACTGGCGGCTGAAGAAGACCTGGGGTTTGCAAGGGAGGAAAGAGGCTTCTTTCACTGCGGCCTGTTGTGTTCTGCTGAATATTTTGGGTATTATTTTGGCATGGGGATGTGTGGCAAAACTTGCAGGATGCTCCCAGCACATCCTTGACTGTGTTGGTTATTCACACAAGACACACATTTCACTGACAGAGGAGATCCTGCAGATGCTGAAAGTTCAGACCAACAAATACACACAAAATGCCAGAGGATCTCAGCAGGTCAGGCAGCATCGATGGAAATGAATAAACAGTCGACGTTTCGGGCGGAGATCCTTCACTAGGTCTCATTTTGACGTCTGTTTCGATGTACGTGTGGTCATTAAATCTGAATCTTGAATTGAATATCAGGTCTCGACCCAAGATGTCGACTGAGTTCCTCCAGCATTGTGTTTGTTGCTCCACATTCCGGCATCTATCGTCTCTTGGGGCTTTCTGGGAAGGGATGGATTCAGCACAGCGTGGCACCGGTTTCAATGTTTTTCTGCAATGTTCAAAGGCTTCACAGACACACTCAGGCTGATTCAAAATTCATCGCTTTGGGGACTAGTGTACGGTTGAAGTATACTGCTATTGTCAGTTGCTATGTTCTTTAATTTAGTGCAGAATTCTGTTCCCAAGATTACTGCTCTGGACTAACGCTGCAAGTCCCAGCACTCTGGTTCAGCCTCAACACTGCTTGGCAGACTGGAGTATCGTGGCCTGCTCCTGAAACGGCAATACCCAAGAATGGAAGAGCCGAGACAAAAATGATGGACACATCTCAGTCCATCACAGGCAAAGCTCTCCCCACCATCGAGCACATGTCACAAGAAGGCAGCTTTCGTCATCCCACCACCCAGACCGTGCTCTCTGCCCGCTGCTGCCATCAGACAGGAGGGACGAGAACCTCAAGTCCCACACCACCAGGTTCAGCAACAGTTATCACCCCTCAACCTTCAGGCTGCTGAACCGGCGTGGATAACTTCACTCACCTGAACTCCGAACTGATTCCACAACCTATGGACTGACTCACTTTCAACGACTCATGTTCTCGGCATTATTTATTTATTTGTTTACTTGCTTGTTTGTGTTTGCTCAGTTTGTCTTCTTTTGCCTTTTGGTTGTTTGTCAGACTTTTGTGCGTAGCTTTTCATCACTCCTGTATTTCTGCTCGATGTCCCCACGGAGCGGGTTATATATGGTGATATATTCGGGTTTCGATAATAATGTTACTTTGTCAGAAGAGATACACGAAACCAGAGCTTTGCTGAGGTCAGTGAATGCACTACAGCTTTGCAGTAGATTGGCGTGACCCTCTACAGCAAAGCTCCGAACTTCTCTACAAGCAGCCATCAAAGTTTTCACACTCTCCTGCCATGACGTCACCCCGGCTTGCTCGCCGAAGGTGTGCGCACGCGCGGACCTCCCGTTCGGCGTCACCCGTCGCCACGGGAACGACGCCGCTGTGGTCGCAGGATGAGTCGGGCGTCGGCGGTGGAGCCAGGGTGGCGGGTGAGAGCCGGGGCGGGGAGGGAGCGAGTGAGGGAGCGCCCCTGTTCAGCAGGTAACGAGAGGGAACGTTCTCGGGTCACGGGAGCGGGTGAGGGAGCGTCCCTGATCAGCAGGTGGTGGGAGGGAGCGTGTCTGAGCAACTCAGGTGGGGGAGGGAGCGTTCTCAGGTCACAGGAGCGGGTGAGGGAGCGTTCCTGGTCGGCAGGTGGGGAGGGAGCGTTCTCTGATCACGGGAGCGGGTGAGGGAGCGTCCCTGATCAGCAGGTGGTGGGAGGGAGCGTGTCTGAGCAACTCATGTGGGGGAGGGAGCGTTCTCAGGTCACAGGAGCGGGTGAGGGAGCGTTCCTGGTCGCAGGTGGGGAGGGAGCGTTATCTGGTCACGGGAGCGGGTGAGGGAGCGTCCCTGATCAGCAGGTGGTGGGAGGGAGCGTGTCTGAGCAACGCAGGTGGGGGAGGGAGCGTTCTCGGGTCACAGGAGCGGGTGAGGGAGCGTTCCTGGTCGGCAGGTGGGGGAGGGAGCGTTCTCTGGTCACGGGAGCGGGTGAGGGAGCGCTCCTGGTCAGCAGGTGGCGAGAGGGAGCGTGTCTGGGCAACGCAGGTGGGGGAGGGAGCGTTCTCGGGTCACGGGAGTTCGGGGGGGGGGGAGCGTCATTGGACGCCGGGGATTTGGGGTGGGGGGGGAATCGGAGTCTCTTTGGATACTGCGGTCGGTGACGGTCTCAGGCTTCGGGGATGGAGGAAGGAGCGTCCCCAGACACTAGAAACATTGAGGGAGCAACCCCGGAAACAGAATGGGGGGGGGAGAAGCGGCCCCATTGGGGGTTGGGCTGTGTGACTCGCTTCTTTGTGGTGCTCTCCCCATGATGTTGATCTTGGGATGTACAATGCAGATATGCGTGCTCTTGGTATTAAACCTAATCTCTGCACTCTCTGTGATATGTCCTACCAAGATCATAAAAAGGCCATTATAACAGACAGAATGAGGTCTATTTGTTACTTAATCTGGCAGTTACGTTTTTACCAAATTAGGGGCACATCCTCAGCGATGGTGTTACCAATCTATACTTTGCCCAAAGCCATTTGAGGTGCTACATTAAAGATTACATTCAAATTCAAAGTAAATTTATTATCAAAGTACATATACTGTCACATTCAAACCTGAGATTCATTTTCTTGTGGTCATTCTCAGCAAATCTATTGAATAGTATCTATAACAGGATCAATGAGAGATCAGCCAGAATGCAGAAGACGAAAAACCGTGCAAGTGCAAATATAAATAAATAGTAATAAATGGGAGAGCATGAAATAAAGTGAGATAATTGATTTTGGGAACATTTTAATGATGGACCAAGAGAGTGTAGCTATCCCTTTTGATCAAGAGCCTGATGGTTGTGGGGTAGTAACTTCCTTGAATCTGGTAATGTATTTGGAGTAATGTGTAACAAGTCATGGTGGGAAGGTTGGCTGTCCAGCAGAGAAGAGCCCTGGGCCTTTGCAGCATTTGTGGAGAAAGTAGACAGGCCTCCGTTATGTCAACTGATAATTTCGAGTTTACTGTCATCTGACTGTACATATATACATCCGGCGAAACAAGGTTCCTCTGAACCTCAGTTCACGTTCAAAACATGTATCACACACAACACAGGAAACAACAATACACAAGCCATATACTAAACAGTTTGCTGTCCTAGTGACGAGCCCTCAGTGGTGGCAGGGTATTCGTTAGTCTCACAGCCTGAGGGAAAAAGCTGTTACCCAATCTGGCAGTCCTAGTCCTGATGCTCCTCTACCTCTTTCTTGATGGGCGTGGGTCAAAGAGACTGTAGGATGGGTGGTAGGGATCCTCAACAATCCTTCATGTCCTTCATCTGCAATGCTCCAGGTAAATGTCACAAATAGGGGGGAGGGAGAGCCTCGTGACCCTCTCGACTGTAGGGTCCCTTTCCCTCTATGGGTGCTCCTGACCCACTGAGATTCCTCAGCATCTTGTTTCCAGGTTCCAGTATCTGCAATCTGTTGTATCTCCATATACAGTTCTTTGTGTCTATGCCTTTGGTGACATACCATGTCTCCTCAAACTTGGTAGACAGGAAAAATAATTTGTGTTGAGGATATAATGGTGCAACAAAGAGAAAGTATGATTTCAAAGATCTGAATGCATTTCATATCCAAATGGTGAAAGATGGCAGAGTTGTTTTGGTGTCTGGACCCCCCAGTTGTAAAAGACTAGTTTAGAGGCGAGGCAAATACACTCAGTGACCACTTTATTAAGTACAATAGGTACCTGATAAAGTGGCCACTGAGTGCATGTTCGTGGTCTTCTGCTGCTGGAGTCATCCACTTCAAAGTTTGACGTGTTGTGTGTTCAGAGATGCTCTTCTGCACACCACTGTTGTAATGTGTAATTATTCAAGTTAGTTGCCTTCCTGTCAGCTTGAACCAGTCTGGCCATTCTCCTCTGACCTCTCTCATTAACCAGGCATTTTTTCCTGCAGAACTGCCCCTCACTGGATTTTGTTTTGTTTTTCACACCAATCTCTGTAAACTCTGGGTGTGTGAAAATTCCAGAAGATCGGCAGTTTCTGAGATACTCAAACCAGCCCGTCAGGCGCCAACAATCATTCCACGGTCAAAGTCACATTACTTCCCCATTCTGATGTTTGGTCTGAACAACAACGGAACCTCCAGACCAAGTCTGTATACTTGTATGGATTGAGTTGCTGCCTCGCGATTGGCTGATCAATTAATTGCATTAGCGGGTTACAGGTATACCGAGTAAATTGGCCTCTGAGTGTCAGTGAGACTGTAAACAGTGCTGGTGCTCACTGTGGGGTAATTACACACTAAAATAGGTCTCTAAATGATCACACTGATCATCAGTAATACTAAATCCAGAGTATTGTGTACACATTCAGATTCAATTATTTATCATGTGTACAGTTCATCAAAACATAGAGTGAAAAGCAGCCACAGCATTAACAACCAACACAAACTGAGGATGTGCTGGGGCAGCTCGCTGGTGTCACCACACATTTGGGCACCATGGAAACATTCTCAAAATGGTTGGCCACTAGGAAATTCTAGCTGTTATGGTGGACAGAGAGAAGGTGGAAAATATGTTTCCTTCTGTCTCAGAATCAAGAATCTCTGCCCAAAACATGGACAGTTCATTTCCCTTTATAGATGCTGCCTGGCCTGCTGAGTTCCTCCAATGTTTTGAATGTGTTGCTGTAGAATCATGTGCCACTGTTTAAAATAAGTTGTCCATTTAAGGCTGAGTTGAAGTGATCTTTCTTCTCTCAAAGTTTCCTGTGTCTTGGGAACTCTTCCTCGAAGATGGTAGAAGTGGAGCCTTGTAACATTTTTCAGGTAGGTAGTTTTTCTTTGATTAGTAGAGGTTGTTTGTGGGTCGATGGGAAATCAGAGTTGAGGTTAGAATCAGGTCAGTCATTGTCTTTCTAAATAGCAGAGCAACATGAAGTTCAAGTTCAAATTTAGTTGGCATTCAATCATACACATGTAAATGAAACATCGTTCCTCCAGGGCCAAGATGCAAAACACAGTACATGAAGAAGCCACGTGGCCACCTCCTGTTCATGTATTCATTATGTACCAACTCACTCTTGATAGTATCAAAGTTCCCCACCTTGAGCTTCATAAACTAATGTACATTATGTACTTTAAACACCTCTTTCAAATATTCAAATGAAAGCTGAATGAAAGTAGGAGGTCAAAGTAAATTTACTGAAGTATTTATACATTACTATATATTCTGAGATTCATTTCCTTGCATGCATTTACAGGAAAAATAAAGAATGAAATAGTATCTACAAAATAAAACCATAAACAAAAATTGGCAACAACAAAAACAAGACAAATTGTGTAAATGAATAAATAATACTGAGAACATGAGTTGTAAAATAATTGCAAGTGAGTCTGCAGGTTGTGGAATCAGTTCGAAGTTGAGGTGAGTGAAGTTATCCATGCTGGTTCAGGAGCCTGATGATTGAGGGGTAATAACTGTTCCTGAACCTGGTGGTGTGGGACTTGAGGCTCCTGTACCTCCTGTCCAATAGTGGTAGTGAGAAGAGAGCATGGCCTCGATGGTGAGGGTCTCCTTTAGATGTACCATGGAGAGTATTCTGACAGGCTGCATCACTGTCTGGTATGGGGTGGGTGGGGGGGGGGTGACTACAGCACAGAACCGAAAGAAGCTGCAGAAGGTTGTAATTTTAGTTGGCTCCATCTTGGGTACGAGCCTTCAAAGTACCCCGGACATTTCAAGAAGTGCTGTCTCAGAAAGGCAGCGTCCATTATTAAGGATGTCCAGCATCCAGGGCATGCCCTTTTCTCACTGTTACCATCAGGGAGGAGGTACAGAAGCCTGAAGGCACACACCCGGTGATTCAGGAACAGCTTCTTCCCCTCTGCCATCTGGTTCCTAAATGAGCATTGATGCCTTGAACACTACCTTAGTTTTTAATATAATTTCTGTTTTTGCACAATTTTTAATCTATTCAATATATGTATTCTGTAATTGATTTACTTATTTATTATTATTATTATTCTATTATTTTCTTACATATAATGGATTGCATTGAACTGCTGCTGCTGAGTTGACAACACGCTGGTGATAATAAACCTGATTCTGATGGATGCTCTGCTTCCATGTGGCAGCACTCGGTGTAGAGGTGCTCTGTGGTGGACTGTGATTGTCCACCTTTTTCTGTTCCTGGGCATTGGTGCTTCCTCAGCAGGTCATGATCCAGCTAGTTGAAATACTGTGCATCAATAGAGGTTTGTCAAAGTTTTTGGTGACTGGCAGAAAATGTGTAAACTTCTAAGAAAGTAGTGGTGCAGCCACGCCTTCTTTATGGTGATCCCAGGACAGTTCCTCTGATATTTTAATGCCAAGGAATTAAGGGCTACTGTCGTTCTTCACCTCCACTCCCCTAATAAGGACTGGCTCATACTAGTTGTTGGCACACCTGCTGGTTCGTCAAGACACTGCAGTTTAGTGGAGTCCAAAAGTAGGGGCATAGTTTTAGGGAGAGAGGGAAAAGAATTAAAAGGAACCTGAGGAACACAGTGTGGTGAGTAACAGCCAGAAGATGTGGTTGAGGCAGGTACAATGGTATCATTTCAGAAGCACTTGGCTAGAAACGCAGAGGAGTGGGGCTTGAAGGGATATCAAAGTTGAAAAGTTCAAAGTAAATTTATTATCAAAGTCCGTATATGGTACAACCCTGAGGTTTGTTTTCTTGCAAGCATTCACAGTAAATACAAGAAGCACAATAGAATCAATGCAAGACCACACTCAAAAGGATGGAGAAACAATCAATGTGTAAAAATGATAACAAAATGTGCGAATACAAAAAGAAATGATGATGTTAATAGTAAATAAATAAGCAATAAACATTGAGAACATGAGATAAAATGTCCTTAACAGTGAGTCCATAGTTTGTGGGAACTGTACAGGGATGGGGCAAGTGAAGTTATCTCCTCTGGTTTAAGACCCTGATGGTTGAGGGGTGATGACTGTTCCTGAACCTGGTGGTGTGAGTCCTGAGGCTCCTGTACCACCTTCCTGATAGCAGCAGTGAGAAGGGAGCATGGACTAGATGGTGAGGGTCCTTGATGAAGGATGCTGCTTTCTTGCGACAGCACTCCATGTAAGTATCCTCAAGGGGGGGGGAGGGCTTTGCCTGTGATGGGTTGGGCCCCATCTACTTTTTATAGTATTTTCCGTTCAAGTTTGGTGTTTCTGTACCAAGCCGTAATGCAACCAGACAATATACTCTGCATTGCACATCTATAGGTATGGACCTATAGAAGTACTATCTATAGAAGTATGAATATGGGCTGAACACAGAAAACTGGCACCAGCTAGGTGGGCACCATGGTCAGCATGGACTGGTTGGGCCGAAGGGCCTGTATCTGTGGCCTATGATGAATGCTGGAATCTGGAGTAACAGAGAAGGTTATTGTGAGATAAAAGTCTGCTTTGTGAAAGGATTGTGCCATCAGATTAGATTGTCCCTCAGCCTGTGGACTCACCTTCAGAGACTCTGCATATCATGTTCTATCTATTATTTGTTTACTGTTTTAGAACTATTTGCATAATCTGTCCTCTTTGTACATTGGATGTTCATCGGTTTTTGTTGTGGTTTTTTGCGGATTCTATTGTGTTTTTTTGTTTTGTGAGTGCCTGCAAGAAGATGGAGCTCCAGATGGTATACGGTCTGTATACATTGATAAGAAATGTCTTTGAACTTTGCATTTGTTAGTTATGAATGTTTGTACAAGGGAGCAGAAATAGTTGAGATAAAGACCGTGCTGCATGCGTGGCATCTAACGGTCTGACCTGAAAGGAAAAGCTCTTCATTTTGTGACCAATTGTTAAAACCATTTTCTGATTAAATGGAGCTACATATGATGTTTATCAAGGGTCCCTGCTTGAAATGTTGGCTGCTTATTCCTTCCATAGATGCTACCTGACCTGCTGAGTTCCTCCAGCATTTTCTGTGTGTTGCAGTATCCAAAGACTTTTTAAAAATTTATTGAGATACAACGTGGAATAGACTCATTCGTCCCCTCTAGCCACACCGCCCAGCCATCCCCCAATGTAATCCCAGCCTAAGCACAGGACAATTTTCAATGACCAATTAACCTACCAATCAGTACGTCTTTGGACTGTGGGAGGAAAACAGATCACCCGGAGGAAACCCATGTGGTCACAGGGAGAACATACAAACTCCTTTCAGGCAGTAGTCGGAATTGAACCCAGAACGCCTATACTGCAAAGCGTGGTGCTAGCTACTACACTAGCATGCTGCCTACCATTTTATCAGCTTCTTGCATTTATAAAGTGATCTTTATCATTTCAGAGTTCAAATCACGTTTGTTATCACTGAAATGCGACATGAAATTTATTGTTTTGCAGCTGCAGTATTCTGCAAAGACAAAAATGTATACATCACAAAAATAAGTAAGCAGTTCGAAAATGGAATAGTGAGGTCATGTTTGTGGGTTCATAGACTATTCAAAAATTTGATGATGGCAGAGAAAAAGCTGTTTCTAAAACGTTGTGTGTCAGTCTTCAGACTCCTTTACCCCTTCCCTAACAGTAGTAATGAGAAAAGGGCATGTCCCAAATGGTGAGGGCTCTTAATGAAGGATCCCACCTTCTTAAATTGTCCACTGAGTGTATATAATATCTAGAAAGATTGGGAATATAAATAGAGTTCAATCAATTTCCAATAAATTACAAAACCAAGAATGGTATTTCTGTCTCTTGTCAAGTTGCAGTGCAGATCAGAGTCCAATGAAGTATGGTTTGTTTTTACTTAAATAGTAGTTATAGTGTAGAAGGAAGCCATCCCTCCCAACGCCCATGCCATCTACTTCCAGTCAGTGACTCATTCAATGAGCCCACCAGTCTCTGCTTTAATAGTGTTACTTCATTGCCAATAGCTGTCATAATGAACCCTTAGTTATATGCCTTCCTTTGTGTTTTAATGGCCAATTATTATCATGTTGCTTTGACGACATTATCTTTCATTCCTATACCACTTTATTAGATAAACTTGCTCATTAATCCAAATATCTAGTCAGCCAATCACATGACAGCAACTCAATTCATAAAAGCATGCAGACGTGGTCAAAAGGTTCAGTTGTTGTTCAAACTAAACATCAGAATGGGGGAGAAATGTGATTTAGTGACTTGGACTGTGGAATGATTGTTGGTGCCAGATGGGGTGGTTTGAGTATCTCAGAAAATGCTGATCTCCTTGGATTTTTAGGCTCAACAGTCTCTGAAGTTTATAGATCATGGTTCAAAAAAACAATAAAAAATCAAGTGAGTGGCAGTTCTGTGGTTGAAAACATCTTGTCAATGAGAGAGGTCAGAGGAGAATGACCAGACTGGTTCAAGCTGACAGGAAGGTGACAGTAACTCAAATAACCACACGTTACAACAGTGGTGTGCAGAAGAGCTTCTCTGAATGTACAACACATCGAATGTTGAAGTAGATAGACTACAGCAGCAGAAGACCATGAACATGCACTCAATGGTCACTTTATTAGGTCCAGGAGGTACACTACCTAATAAAGTGGCTGCTCAGTGTATTTCTTCTTCAAAATGTACTCTGCATAGTAAATTTTATAATTCCTTCATTTGCTTATTGATAGGAACTGTATGGTTACCTGGTCCTCACCTTGTAATACTTAATATTCATAGAAGTCCTGACGAGAGAGTGTGTAATACTAAATCTGCTGTTAGACAGGGCAGGTGACAGAAGTTTGTGTAGGGGAACACTTTGCATCCAGTGACCATAATGCCATTAGTTTCAAGTAAATATGCAAAAAGATAGATAGGTCCATGGGTTGAGATTCTAAATTGGAGAAAGGCCAATTTTGATGATATCAGAAAGGATCTGGAAAGTGTGGATTGGGACAGGCTGTTTTCTGGCAAAGGTGTACTTGATAAGTGGGAGGAATTCAAAAGTGAAATTTTGAGAGTACAACATTTGTATGTGCCTGTCTGAATAAATGGCAAAGACGATAGGTGCAGGGAATTAAGAGATATTGAGGCCCTGGTTAAGAAGAAAAGAAGCTGCATAGCAGGTATGTGCAGGTAGGAGCAAATAAGATGCTTATGGGGTATAAGAAATCAGGAAGGCTAAAAGAAGGTATGAGGTTTCCCTAACAGACAAGGTGATGGAGAATCATAGAAACACAGAAAAATTACAACACAATACAGGTTGTTTGGCCCACAATGCTGTGCCAAACATGTACTTACTTTAGAAATTACCTAGTGTTACCCATAGCCCTCCATTTTTCTAAGCTCCGTGTACCTATCCAGGAGTCGCTTAAAAGACCCTATCGTATCCATCTCCATCACCATCACTGGCAGCCCATTCCACACACTCATCACTCTCTGTGTAAAAAAACTTAACCCTGACATCTCCTCTGTACCTACTTCCAAGCACCTTAAAATTGTGCCCTCTCATGTTAGCCATTTCAGCTCTGGGAAAAGGCTCTGACTATCAACACAATCAATGTCTGTCATCATCTTATACACCTCTATCAGGTCACCTCATCCTCCGCTGCTCCAAGGAGAAGAGGCAGAATTCACTCAACCTTTTCTCATAAGGCGTGCTCCTCAATCCAGGCAACATCCTTGTAAATCTCCTCTGCACCCTTTCTATAGTTTCCACATCCTTCCTGGAGTGAGGTGACCAGAACTGAGCACAGTACTCCAAGTGGGGTCTGACCAGGGTCCTATATAGCTGTAATATTATCTCTCAGCTCTTAAACTCAATCCCAGAATTGATGAAGGCCAATGCACCATATGCCTTCTTAATCACACAGTCAACCTGCAGAGCAGCTTTGAGTGTCCTCTGGACTTGGATCCCAAGATCCTTCTGATCCTTCATACTGTCAAGAGTCTTACCATTAATACTATATTCTGCCATCATATTTGATCTACCAAAATGAACTACCTCACATTTATCTGGGTTGAATTCCATCTGTCACTTCTCAGCTCTGTTTTGCATCCTATCGATGTCCCGCTGTAACCTCTGACAGCCCTCCACACTATCCTCAGGGATTCTACAGATATGTTAAGATTGAAAGGATTGCAAGGACAAAATTGGTCCTCTGGAAGATCAAAATGGAAATCCATCCATGGAGTCAAAAGACGTGGGGAGATCTCAAATTAATTTTTTGCATCTGTACTTAGGAGAGTCGCAGGTTCTATAGAAGTGAGGCAAAGTGGCTTCAACTTTATGGACCCTGTGCAGATTACAGAGGAGGAGGTGCTTGCTGTCTTCCTGCAAATTAGGGTGGATAAGTCCCCAGGGCTTGACAAGGTGTTCGCTCAGACCTTGTGGGAGGCAAGTGTAGAAACTGTCAGGACCCTAGAAGTGATATTTAAATCATCCCTAGCGAGTCATCCAGATGATTGGAGAATAGCCAATGTTATTTCACTGTTTAAGAAAGGACCCAAAAATAAACAGGCAATGAAAAAGCCAGGAAGCCTGACATCAGTTGTGGGAAAGTTATTGCAAAGTAATCTAAGGGACTGGATAGAAATAGAATTATTAGGGATAGTCAGCATGGCTTCATGGGTGCTAGGTTGTTTCTAACTAATCTTATAAAGTTTTTCGAGGAAGTTACCAGGAAAGTTGATGGAGGCAAAGCAGTGGATGTTGTATACATGGAATTTAGCAAGGTGCTTGACAAGGTTCTGCATGGGAGGTTGGTCAGAAAGTTGGAGCTTCAGGTACTCAGCATTCAAGGTGAAGTGGTAAATTGGATTAGATACTTGCTTTGTGGTAGTAGGTGGTTTCTCCTCTGACTGGAGGCCTGTGACTAGTGGAGTGCTGCAGGAATTGGTGCTGGATCCATTGTCATTTGTCATCTATATCAATGATCTGGATGCTAATGTATTTAATTATATCAGCAAATTTGCAGATGACACCAAGATTTCGGGTGGAGTGCACAGCGAGGAAGACCATCAGAGCTTGCAGTGGGATCTGGACCAGCTGGAAAAATAGGCTGAAAAATGGCAGATGGAATTTAATGAAGACAAGTGTGAGAAGTTGCACTTTGGTTGGGCCTATCAGAGTAGATCTTACATAGTGAATGGTGGGGAAATGAGGAGTGATGAAGATGAAAGGGATCTGGGAATACAATAGACAATAGGTGCAGAAGTAGACCATTCGGCCCTTCGAGCCTGCACCGCCATTTTGAGATCATGGCTGATCATCTACTATCAATACCCGGTTCCTGCCTTGTCCCCATATCCCTTGATTCCCCTATCCATAAGATACCTATCTAGCTCCTTCTTGAAAGCATCCAGAGAATTGGCCTCCACTACCTTCCGAGGCAGTGCATTCCAGACCCCCACAACTCTCTGGGAGAAGAAGTTTTTCCTTAACTCTGTTCTAAATGACCTACCCCTTATTCTCAAACCATGCCCTCTGGTACTGGACTCTCCCAGCATCTGGAACATATTTCCTGCATCTTGTCCAATCCCTTAATAATCTTATATGTTGCAATCAGATCCCCTCTCAATCTCCCTAATTCCAGCGTGTACAAGCCCAGTCTCTCTAACCTCTCTGCATAAAACAGTCCAGACATACCAGGAATTAACCTCGTGAATCTACGCTGCACTTCCTCTACAGCCAGGATGAACTTCCTTAACCCTGGAGACCAAAACTGTACACAATACTCCAGGTGTGGTCTCACCAGGGCTCTGTACAAATGCAAGAGGATTTCCTTGCTCTTGTACTCAATTCCCTTTGTAATAAAGGCCAACATTCCATTAGTCTTCTTCACTGCCTGCTGCACTTGCTCATTCACCTTCAGTGACTGATGAACAAGGACTCCTAGATCTCTTTGTGTTTTCTCCCTTACCTAACTACACCGTTCAGATAATAATCTGCCTTCCTGTTCTTACTCCCAAAGTGGATAACCTCACACTTATTCACATTAAACGTCATCTGTCCACTCACCCAGCCTATCCAAGTCACCCTGAATTCTCCTAACATCCTCATCACATGTCACACTGCCACCCAGCTTAGTATCATCAGTAAATTTGCTGATGTTATTCTCAATGCCTTCATCTAAATCGTTGATGTAAATCGTAAACAGCTGTGGTCTCAATACCGAGGCCTGTGGCACCCCACAAGTCACCATCTGCCATTCCGAGAAACACCCATTCACCGTTACCCTTGCTTCTATCTGCCAACCAGTTCTCTATTCATGTCAATGTCCTCCCCCCAATGCCATGAGCTTTGATTTTACCCACCAATCTCGTATGTGGGACCTTATCAAATGCCTTCTGAAAATCGAGGTACACTACATCCACTGGATCTCCCCCATCTAACTTGCTGGTTACATCCTCGAAAAACTCCAACAGATTAGACAAGCATGATCTACCCTTGGTAAATCCATGCTGGCTCGGCCCAATCCTATCACTGCTATCCAGATATGCCACTATTTCATCTTTAATAATGGACTCTTGCATCTTCCCCACCACCGATGTCAGGCTGACAGGTCGACAGTTCTCTGTTTTCTCCCTCCCTCCTTTCTTAAAAAGTGGGATAACATTAGCCATTCTCCAATCCTCAGGAACTGATCCTGAATCTAAGGAACATTGGAAAATGATTACCAATGCATCCGCAATTTCCAGAGCCACCTCCTTTAGTACCCTAGGATGCAGACCATCTGGACCTGGGGATTTGTCAGCCTTCAGTACCATCAGTCTACCATCACCGTTTCCCTCCTAATGTCAATCTGTTTCATTTCCTTTGTTACCCTATGTCCTTGGCCCATCCATACATCTGGGAGATTGTCTGTGTCTTCCTTAGTGAAGACAGATCTAAAGTACTTAATAAATTCTTCTGCCATTTCTCTGTTTCCCATAACAATTTCACCCAATTCATTCTTCAAGGGCCCAACATTGTTCTTAACTATCATCTTTCTCTTCACATACCTAAAAAAGCTTTTGCTATCCTCCTTTATATTCCTGGCTAGCTTGCGTTCGTACCTCATTTTTTCTCCCCATATTGCCTTTTTAGTTAAGTTCTGTTGTTCCTTAAAAACTTCCCAATCATCTGTCCTCCCACTCACCTTAGCTCTGTCATACTTCCTTTTTTTTAATGCTATGCAATCTCTGACTTCCATTGTCAACCACTGTGGCCCCTTTCCCCCCTTTGAATCCTTCCTTCTCCAGGGGATGAACTGATTTTGCACCTTGTGCATTATTCCCAAGAATACCTGCCATTGCTGTTCCACTGTCTTTACTGCTAGGCTATCCGTCCAGTCAATTTTGGCCAGCTCCTCCCTCATGGCTCCATAGTTTCCCCTGTTCAATTGCAACACTGACACCTCTGAGCTGCCCTTATCCTTCTCAAATTGCAGATAAAAACATCATATTATGATCACTACCTCCTAATGGCTCCTTTACTTCAAGATCGCTTATCAAATCCTGTTCATTACATAACACTAAATCCAGAATAGCCTTGTCCCTGGTTGGCTGTCGTACAAGCTGTTCCAAGAATGCATCCCGTAGGCACTACAAACTCCCTATCCTGGGGTCCAGCACCAACCTGATTCCTGATTCTCCCAGTTCACCTGCATGTTGAAATCCCCCATAACTATTGTGATATACCTTTGCCGCATGCCAATGTTAACTCCCTATTCAACTTGCACCCAATATCCATGTTACTGTTTGGTGGCCTGTAGACAACGCCCGTTAGGGTCCTTTTGCCCTTACTGTTCCTCAGTTCTATCCACACAGACTCTACTTCTCCTGACCCTATGTTCCCCCTTGCAAAGGACTGAATCTCATTCCTCACCACCAGGGCCACCAGGAATACAGGTGCATAATTCATTAAGAATGGCATCACTGGTAAATAAGGTCATAAAGAAAACTTTTACGACATTGCCTTTCATAAATCAAAGTATTGAGTACAGGAGATGGGATGTTATGTTGAGGTTGTATAAGACATTGGTGAGGCCCAATTTGGACTATTGTGTGTAGTTTTGGTCACTTATTTACAGGAAAGATGTGAAAAAAGGTTGTAAGAGTACAGATGAAATTTACAAGGATATTGCCAGGTCTGGCGGACCTGAATTATAAGGAAAGATTGAATAGGTTAGGACTTTATTCCTTGGAACGTAGAGAATTGAGGTGAGACTTGATAGAGGAATACAAAATTATGAGGGCTATAGATAGGGTAAATTCAGGCTTTTTCACTGAGGTTGGGAGGGACTACAACTAGAGGTTATGGGTTAAGGGTGAAAAGTTTAAGGGAAACATGAGGGGAAACTTGTTCGGTCAGGGTGGTGAGAGTGTGGAATATGAGTTGGATTTCAATGTTTAGGAGAAGTTTGGATAGGTACATGGATGGTAGGGGTATGGAAGGCTTTGGTTCCAGTACAGGTGGATGGGAGTAGGCAGTTTAAATGGTTTGACATGGACTAGATGGGCCAAATAGCCTATTTCTGTGCTGTACTTTTCTGTGACTCATTCTTCAGGTGTATTCTCTATTCTTTACTCTCGAGTGCTTTTTGTCCTTTTGTGTTAAATTATTGCTCTTAAGACTTGCACGTATATGCTGACTGCTGCCTTATCAGATCCGCTTCGCCTGTAATCTGCATCCATGGTTCAGCTCACAAAGATTGGTGCAGGGCCAAGATTTTGTTTTGTTGGAGCTAATTTGCCCTAACGCTTCAGCAGCACATCAAAAATATTTAACAAATGCCAATTAGAAGCCATCTGCAGAAACATTTTGGGTGTAATCCTTCATCTCGCCTCCCCCACAAGCAGTGCTGGAATGTTCTTTTGAAATGTTTATTTTACAGCAGGGGTGACACTGTCCATCATTGTTTAACACCGCAGGAACATTTTGCAGTGGAACAGCTCAATTGATTGCATTCTTAATATGTGTAGCAAATGTACTGTATCTGACATGTAGCAGAGGTAGTGTAGCAGTTAGCATAACTCTTTACAGCACCAACTGGGGTTCAATTCCTGCTGCTGGCTGTAAGGTTTGACCACACTTGTGATCAGCTCTGGTTGTCTCATTATGGGAAGGATGTAGAAGCTTTACAGGGAGATATTTACCAGGATGTTGCCTAGATGAGAGTGTGTGTCTTATGAGGAAAGGTTGAGAGAGCTCGGGCTTTTCTCTTTGGGGCAAAGAAGGAGTGAAGTGATAGCTTAATAGAGGTGTACAAGATATGAGGCATAGATAGTGCAATCACCCAGTGTCTTTGGCTATGACAGAAGTGGCTAATATGAGGGGAAGTAATTGTAAGATGATTGGAAGTAAGTATGGGGAGGCGTCAGAAATAGTTTTTTTACAGAGAGCAGTGAGTACGTGCAACACCCTGCCATGGCTGGGGGTAGAGGCAGATACATTAGGGATGTTTAAGAGACTAAGATAGGCACATGGATGACAGAAAAATGGAGGGTTCTGTGGGAGGAAAGGGTTAGATTGATCTTAGAGTAGGTTAAAGGGTCAGCACAACATTGTGGGCTGAAGGGCCTGTACTGTGCTGTAGTGTTCTATGTTCTAAAAGAATATTAACACTGGAAGGGTAGAACAATTAGAATGAGAACACAAAAGGATGTGTTCCTTTAGAACACAAGTTTCAAAGTATATATGCAGTATACATACCACACCCCCCACGCACATAAACAAATTGCGCAAATGGTGACAAGAACATCAAGTCCCCCCCCCCATGCAAAAAAAAATAGTGCGAACAGTGGCAAGGAAGAACGAGCAAAAACACAGAATATAAAAAGAATTGAAAGTCCAAGTGAACTACAGTCCAATCCATAAACCGCTGACCCCCAACTTTGGTACCATCCTCATCCTCTGACAGCATCGAGGGGGAGAGAGACCTTTCAAATGCAGTGGTTTTCCTTCAGGAGTAGCGAGTGAGAGGCTGGTAGACAGTGCTGAATGATCACCTTGCACATTTCAATCTTCCTCAATGCTTTAATCAGCAAGATGGACAAGAAATGGGAGCAACTGTTCTGCATTGTAAAGAAATATTAACATTGTGAAGTGAGGACAGTAGAGAATGAAAACAGAAAGGAATGTAAAGGGTGTTAAATGAAGGGCTGAAAGACATGGCGAAGCTGGTCAGATCCTGTTAAAGAGAGAGAAAGGCTGAGCCAATATCAAAGATGGACTGACTTCCAGTAACCTAGCAACTGGATGACCTAATTTAACATTTTATTTCCATGGTGATCCTGTCACTGTGTTATCAGAATTATTTTCCTGGACTGATCCATCCCTCATCCTCCTTCCCTGCCAGTTAAAACCAATCTGTTTTCCCCCATTCCCAATCTGATATCTGTCTTTCCCCAAATGTTGCCTTGCCCACCTAGAGCTTCCAGAATTTTCTGCTTTAAATTGAGTTTGGTGAGGATACGTTGGTGGAGGGGAGATGTTGTGGAGGTCAGAGCTTGGGTGTATGGGTAAGCAGGGAACCATTACTGCATTCTGACGATGTCAGCTTAACTTGGCTCCAGACCAATAATACTGTTGTCTCTCAATCCTCCTCCTGGGGCATAACCTGCCTTGTACACAAGTGCAACTTAACCTCTAGGTCATGCCCAATATCTAAGATCCCCTGTGGTTTATTAACCTTGTTAACCTGTCCTGCCATCTTTGAAATATTGTGTACCAATGTGCAATTTTGATAGGAATTCAAGCTTCAAGATAGGTTATTGTCATTTTTTAATGTAAAGGAGAATGAAATGATTGTTACTCTGGATCTGATGCAGCATAAAGAAAACACTATAAGAATAAAAAATGCAATAAATAAAAATATGATAAACAATGTAAAAGTTTTTGCAGACCTTTTAAAATTACTTCAATTAAAGCACATTACAGGGAGGTAGCTTTTGTATGCAGATGGTCTCTGGATTGACCTGCCAGAGGAAGTGATCCAGGCGGGTACAGTTGCAACACGTCAGAGACGTTGGATAGCTACGTAGAGAGACTTGGAGGCCTGTGGGGTGAAGATTGGCAACTGGGACTAGCAGGGAGGATGCTGTGGTCAGCATAGACCGGTTGGCCCCAAGGGCCTGTTTACGTGATGAGTGACTCTATGATATACTCCTCTTCCTGCAAGTTACTATCTCAGTTTGATTCGCTATGTCTTTTTGGAGAAGAAGCTCTGTAACAGCCAATCAAGCCCACACTGCCCATTTACACCCATCTGATCAATTAATCTATTAACCCCTACTTCTTTGGAAAGTGGGAAGAAACCAGAGCACCCGAAGTCCATGCAGTCACAGGCAGAACGTGCAGCCTCCTTACAGACAGCAGTGGGAATTGAACCTGGGTCGTTGGTGCTGTAATAGTATCACGCTAACTGCTATGCTATTAAGCTGCCCCCAAAGTTGCAGGTGTTGACGGAGTAGAATTAATTGAGTTTTCTGATTCTCTTTAGGTATGAAAGAGTGAAATGACTGCTACGGAGCCAACCAGCAGACCATCCTCTGGGTCCAAAAGCACTTCCTTTGATCTGCCTGTACACTCCATCACAGATCCCAACACCAACATCATGAATGTTCCAAGGCCTAAGTCTGCCAAAGGTCGGAGTCGCTCTAACTCAGCGTACGTTCACGGCACAGAGAATTGTTCCTATCCTGTTCCGATTCCAACTACCTTCAGTGATCGAAGCAGCTGTCCCTCATCCTCGCCCCCTGTCTTATATCCACACAGCAGGATCACTCGCATGACCAAAGAGGAAGTCCCAGAACTTCTCCATCCTGTACCTTCTCGGCCATCGTCATCCTTAAATCGGTACAGAGTTCTACCCTCCATTGGGACCAGCGTCATCAGAACAAAGACTCCAGACCATAACGTGGACTTAAGCATTGACATTGAAGAAAAATTAAGCTTACACGGGGAAAAGGAGCCATCACACTTTAAATCCAAAAATCTAACTTCCAAAGCACATTCCCTTGTCTTCCCACTGGACGAACCTTCAGAATCTGAGCCGAAATTGCGACTTGCTGTGAGGTACCCATCGGGCCAGAGATTTGAGCGTTGCTTCAGGCCTACAGATACACTACAGACTATCCTGTCTGTGGCGGATTGGAGGAGTGATGGTGACTATAAGAATTTTGTCGTTGAAACGATGGATGTGCCTAGGAAGAGCTTCAATGATTTGTCGAAGACACTGGAGGAATGTGGAATTCAGAATAAATCAGTTCTTTGTATCTTACATGATGATGATGATTAATGCATGTGTTAGTGACTTGTGTATCACTTTTCCTATTGAAAATTGTAAGAATGTCAAACCTACAGATTTTTCAAATTTGTTAATACTTCTTACCATAAATCCACATCAATGAGACAAACAGCATAACTTCAGTGGCAAACACAAGAGATTCTGCAGATGCTGGAAATCCAGAGCAATGTGCACAAAATGCTGGAGGAATTCGGCAGGTCATCTCTGGAGAGGAATAAGCAGTCAAAGATTCAGTCTGAGTCTCGTCATCAGGACTGGAAAGGAAGGGGGAAGATGTTAAAGTAACAAGGCGGGGGTGGAAAAGGAGTGTGACATTTAAATGGCATTTTCTTACATTCTAAAGCATAACTAACAGTGGAAAGGTGGACAAGTGAGGCAGTGATCTACATTTTCCATGGTCAAGTTAGGTGTTGTGGTGTGCAGTAGTTATATTTCTCTTCAGACCAGTGAAGAGATCCCAAACAGAAGAACTTGTGGATAATTTACAAATGCAAAAGTTGATCTAGAAAATAAAAGGGAAGTTTAGTATGCACTCAGTGGTCACTTTATTAGGTACACCTGTACATTAATGCAAATATTTAGTCAGCCAATGATGAGGCAACAACTCAAAACATGCAGATATGGTCAAGAGGTTCAGTTGTTCAGACTAAACATCAGATTGTGGAAGAAATGTGATCACAGTGACTTTGACTGTGGAGTGATTGTTCGTGGTAGACAATGGTTTTAGTATCTCTGAAATTGCTGATCTCTTTGGATTTTCATGTTAAACGGTCTCTGGAGTTTACAGAGAATAGTGCAAAAAAGAAAAAAAAACCCATCTAGTTCTGTGTGCGAAATGCCTTGTTAATGAGAGAGGTCTGCGGAGAATGGCCAGACTGGTTCAAGCTGACAAGAAGGCTACAATAATTCAAAGCAACATGCAAAATGCTGGAGGAGCTCAGCAAGCCAGGTAACATCTATGGAAATGAATAAACAGTCGATGTTTCAGCCCAAGACCCTTCACCAGGACTGGAAAGGAAGGGGGAGCAAGTCAGACTAAGAAGTGAGGTTGTAGGTGACAGGTGAAACTGGGAGGCTAAATTAACTGAGAATAAATTGAGAAGGTGGTATACATAGTGTGTTGTAGTCATCAGTAATCTGTAGCAACTTTGCGTACAGAGTTTGCATAAGTAGATACACAACTTGGATATGACATAGGAGCCATCCCAACCTGAATCATAGCAAAGCCAGATCTTCAAAGTCTTCCTAGCATAAAATAAGCCTTTTTGCTGTGGAGCCAGTGGTCAGTGAGGACGTGTGGTCCCAGTCCCAGTCCCTGTCACTCATGTGCATTCTTTCTGTCCCCAAAGTAGACCCACCAATTGCAAAGGCATTTCCCACCGAGAGTCACCACCAGTGGTGAGAAATCCCACTAAAAAGTCAAATTTATCATCAATTCCTTGCAGGCATTTACAGAAAGTTAAAGAAATACAATAAAATTTATGAAAACTATGAAGTCTGACAAACAAGCAATGTGCAGAAGAAGACAAATTATGTAAATAAATAATACTGAGGACATGAGTTATACAGTCCTTGAAAATGAATCTGTAGGTTGTGGAATCTGTTCAGAGTTGAGGTGAGTGAAGTTCTGCACTGGTTCAAGAGCCTGATCATTGTAGGATAATAATTGCTCCTAAACCTAGTGATGTGTGACCTGAGGCTCCTGTTTCTCTTTCCTGATGGTGGTAGTGAGAAGAGAGCGTGTCCTGGATGGTGGGGTCCTTGATGATGGGTGCAGCTTTCTTGTGGCTGCATTCCTTGTAGATGTGCTCAGTGGTGGGGAGGGTTTTGCATGTGATGGGCTGGACTGTTATCTGTTACTTTCTGAAGACTTTTCCATTCTGGCCTATCTATTGAACATCTTCTGTGCAATAGAATGTAGAGCTGGGACTCACGATCCCAGCACATGCAGTGCATTGCATATTGGTCTCGCATAGCTCTAATAGAAGCCCCTTGCAGCATTATTTCAGCTCATTGTTTTACTTACACAACAGATTCTAACCAATTTCTTCTGTTGATGCACCTGCTGGATATTTCAAATTCTTTTGAACAAAACAGAAGGTTGTATTAGCAGCAGCAGCAGCAATTTAAACCAGAAATTCTGGGCATGCAACTTCTAAAAGAAATTGGTTTTGGCCCAGATTTAAATGACAAAAGATCTTCCCTTGAGTGTGGTGCTGCCTGATCACATCATTGGTGAAACTGTGTACAGAATAAGTACAAGGTGTAATAAAACTCTGTGATCTTGTTGAAAACAATCAAATGTTGGAAGGTTGAGATATAGTGGATGTGTCTAGGACCAGAGGGCACAGTTTCAGAACAGAGGGACATCCATTTAGAACTGAGATGAAGAGGAATTTCTTTAGTCAGAGGTTGAATCAGTGGAATTCATTGCCACTGATAGCTGGGGTGGCAAAGTGTTTGGGTATATTTAAAGTGGAGGTTGATACACTCTTGATTAGTCAGGGTGTCAAAGGTTACAGGGAGAAGGCTGGAGAAAGGAGTTGAGAAGGATAATAAATCAGCAATGATTGAATGGCAGAGCAGACTCGATAACCTCAATGGCCTTATTCTGTCCCCTTATGAAAGGGGAAAGGGGCCATTTGATCTGTAAGACAGACTAACTTTTCCTGCATTTCAACCTCCTTACAGGAAAAGCAAAGGATAAACAGGGAAAGAGTTAAATGTGCGGAGCACCGTGGTTCCTAGTTTTAAGTTTCCTTTGACATTGCCCATGGACAAGTGAGCATTTCATGCTTTTAATCTACATTTAGGAGTGACTTTAATTTTTTTAATGATTTTTATGAAATTTTAATATATTTTGTTTAAAATGTTATGACATTTCTGATCTACTTGTTGTTTAATACCAACCTTCTTATACAATGACATTTTCTCTGTTGTCTTCTGTTTACATTACTGGTTACCAAGCACAGAATACATCAAATAACCTGAACAACCCTGATATGAACATTATGTTGATTCACTGGAGTTTCTGTTCAACCCCATGACAGGTTTTTAAATCCTTCACAAGATATTTGCTTTTCAAATGGAATTTTAATATTCATTTCAAGTGGAAAGAGCCAAACTGTAATAAATATTGAATGTCTTTCGGCTGAATTCACTCTATTGTCACTTTTGTGAAGCCATTTCTGCATTTTTTTCTACAGGAAAAATAGCACAGAGGTAGCAATCCGCATTGGTTCTGTGTTTTATTAATGTCGCAACAAGGTGCTGAGTAATAGAAGCACAGAAGAAGATGCTGCAAGGTAAACTCCTATAATGCAGTGACCAGAACGACTCCAAAAGGGAGGCCGCGGTAGCGTAGTGGTTTAATGACACTGTTACAGCTCGCAACATTCCAGAGTTAAGAGTTCAATTCCAGCATCCTCTGCAAGCACATTTGTTCATTTCTTCTCATGACTGTGTAGGTTATCTCCGGGAACTGCAGTTTCCTCCCACAGTCCAAAGATGTACCTGTTAGTAGGTTAATTGGTCATTGTAAACTGTCTTGTGATCAGGCAGGGGTTAAATAGGAGTGTTACTGGTGGCATGACATGAAGTACCTATTCTGCACCGAATCGCTAAATAAAGATGTTTTTCTCAGCCCATTGAATCTCCACTAGCTCTGAGCAATCTAGCCAGTTAGTCATAGCACTGCATAATTGAATTGAATTGACTTTGTAATTGACTTACATCCTTCACATACATGTAAAAATCTTTACGTTACATCTCCATCTGAATGTGCAATCATAGTAATTTATAATAAATATAACGGTCATTGTCATATAGAGTACACCAAGTCAGAGTGAGTTCATTAGTCTGATGGCCTGGTGGAAGAAGCTGTCCCGGAGCCTGTTGGTCCTGGCTTTTATGCTGCAGTACCGCTTCCCAGATGGTAGCAGCTGGAATAGATTGTGGTTGGTATGACTTAAGTCCCCCTGATCCTGCAGGCCCTTTTTACACACTTGTCCTTGTAAAGGTCCTGAATCATGGGAAGTTCACAACTACAGATGCGCTGGGCTGTCCGCACCACTCTGCAGAGTCCTGCAATCGAGGGAAGTACAATTCCCATAGCAGGCAGTGATGCAGCCAGTTAGGACGTTCTCAATTGCACCCCTGTAGAAAGTTCTTAGGATTTGGGGACCCATTCCAAACTTCCTCAACTGTCTGAGGTTAAAGAGGCCCTTCAGCCCATCTAGTCCATGCCAATTCCATTTAAACAGCCTATTCCTATCGACCTGCACTGGAACCAAAACCTTCTATACCCAACCACCAATGTACCTATCCAGACTTTGGTTAGATGTTGAAATTGAGCTCACATGCACCACTTGTGCTGGCAGCTCCCACAACCTTCTGAGTGAATAAGTTTCCTCCTATATTCCCCCTAAACTTTTCACCTTTAACCCATGACCTCGGGTTGTAGTCCCACCCAATCTCAATGAAAGAAAGCCTGCTTGCATATATTCTTTCTAAACCTCTCATAATTTTGTATACCTCTATCAAATCAGCTCTCAATTTAATATACTTTAAGGAATAAAGTCCTAACCTATTCAATCTTTCCTTTTAACTCAGATCCTCCAGACCCGGCAACATCCTTGTAAATTTTCTCTGTACTCTTAGAACCTTGTTTACATCTTTCCTTCAGGTAGGTGACCAAAACTGCACACAATACTCCAAATTAGGCCTCACCAGCAGATGGATTTTCACCATCTGCAGAACCTTGAGTTTAGCTCTGCTCTCTGAAATACAAGAGATTCTGCAGATGCTGGAAATTCAGAGCACCACACATAAAATGCTGGAGGAATTCAGCAGGGCAGGCAGCATCTATGGAAATGAATTTAAGCCAGAACTGTTCCGTCAGATCCTGATGAAGGGTCTCAGCCCAAAATGTCAACTGTTTATTCCCCTCCAGGAAAGGTACAGTTAGGTCCAGACATCAAGGGAGCAGAGGTTTGAGAGGAATTGATTGAATGTAGGATATACACAAGAGATTTGGCATCTATGGAGGGGAACAGACAATTGACATTTCAGGTTGAAACCTTTCATCTGAAAGTTTAAACGTACTAATCCTAGTTGCCAACTCCAGTAAAATTCACCCCATAGTAACTTCAACAATGGTACTGTGAAATTGATACCTTCAAAACAGAATAAATAAACTGAATCACTAGAAGTATCAAGTGCAAAATAGAAACATAGAAAATAGGTGCAGGAGTAGGCCATTCGGCCCTTCAAGCCTGCACCGCCATTCAGTATGATCATAGCTCATCATCCAACTCAGAACCTTGTACCTTCTTTCTCTCCATACCCCCGATCCCTTTAGCCACAAGGGCCAAATCTAACTTCCTCTTAAATACAGCCAATGAACCGGCCTCAACTGTTTCCTGTGGCAGAGAATTCCACAGATCCAAGTTTTTCCTCATCTCAGTCCTAAAAGGCTTCCCCTTTATCCTTAAACTGTGACCCCTCGTTCTGGACTTCCCCAACATCAGAAACAATCTTCCTGCATCTAGCTTGTCCAATCCCTGTAGAATTTTATACACTTCAATAAGATCCCCCCTCAATCTTCTAAATTCCAGAGTATAAGCCTAGTTGATCCAGTCTTTCTTCATATGAAAGTCCTGCCATCCCAGGAATCAATCTGGTGAACCTTCTCTGTACTCCCTCTATGGCAAGGATGTCTTTCCTCAGATTAGGGGACCAAAACTGCACACAATATTCTAGGTGTGGTCTCACCAAGGCCTTGTACAACTGCAGTAGAACCTCCCTGCTCCTGTACTCAAATCCTTTTGCTATGAATGCCAACATAGCATTTGCCTTTTTCACCGCCTTCTGTACCTGCATGCCCACCTTCAATGACTGGTGTACAATGACACCCAGGTCTCGTTGCATCTCCCCTTTTCCTAATCGACCACCGTTCAGATAATAATCTGTTTTCCTGTTCTTGCAACCAAAGTGGATAACCTCACATTTATCCACATTAAATTGCATCTGCCATGAATTTGCCCACTCACCTAACCTATCAAGTCACCCTGCATTCTCTTCGCATCCTCCTCACAGACAACACCGCCGCCCAGCTTCGTGTCATCCGCAAACTTAGAGATGCTGCATTTAATTCCCTCATCTAAATCATTTATATATCGTAAACAACTGGGGTCCCAGCACTGAGCCTTGCGGTACCCCACTAGTCACTGCCTGCCATTCTGAAAAGGTCCCTTTTACTCCCACTGTTTGCTTCCTGTCTGCCAACCAATTCTCTATCCACATCAATACCATATGCTTTAAGTTTGCACACTAATCTTCTGTGTGGGACCTTGTCAAGAGCCTTTTGAAAATCTAAATATACCACATCCACTGGCTCTCCCCTATCCACTCTACTACTTACATCTTCAAAAAATTCTAAGATTCGTCAGACATGATTTTCCCTTCACAAATCCAAGCTGACTTTGTCCGATGATTTCACCTCTTTGCAAATGTGCTGTTACCACATTTTTGATAACCGACTCTAGCATTTTCCCCACCACCGATGTCAGACTAACCGGTCCGTAATTCCCCAATTTCTCTCTCCCTCCTTTTTTTTTAAAAAAAAGTGGTGTTACATTAGCCACCCTCCAATCCTCAGGAACTAATCCAGAATCTAAGGAGTTTTGAAAAATTATCACTAATGCATCCACTATTTCTTGGGCTACTTCCTTAAGCACTCTGGGATGCAGACCATCCTGATACAATGAATTCTTGCAGCTCACTTTTTAATATTTAGATACAGGTAGAAAAGGCCCTTCTGGCACAACAAACCATTGCGGCCAGCAACATACACATTTAAAACAAGCGTAATCACAGGATTTACCATGACTAATTAACCTACTAACTATATGTCTCTGGACTGTGGGAGGAAACCCACGTGGTTAAAGAAGTTTATTCTATGAGCCCTATCTGAAATTTGTTTGAGTCATAGAGGTAATGAGATGGTCATTAATCTTACCTTCGCATGAATGGAAGTGCGACTGTTGTGGAGACGCTGGGGTAGAGATGTTAGGACTGCATTGTAAGTAGCTGATAGGTGGTGTCATTCCCCACTCCCTCTGTTCAGGGATGGGTTTTCCACTTTGACGAATATGGCTTCTTTAACCCTTTTTTCAAGCCACCTGTCCTCCCTCTCCAAAATGTGCACAGTATCATCAAAGGAGTATCCCTTGGCCTTTAGGTGCAATGAACTGCGCAGATCTGTGTATCGGGGAGACACAGCAACTTCACCAATGGATGGCCCACAAAGGAGGGCTAACCCCTCAGGTCAAGACTCAGCTGAATACCTACACTTAAAGGACTGCTTGATAAACAATGACTGGGAACCTTCATTGACATACCACATAAAACATACCATAAATACAAAGTTCTGCAGGTGCTGGAAATCAGTAGTAATACACACAAATGCTGGAGGAACTCAGCAGGTCAGGCAGTATCCGTGGAAATAAACAGTCGACATTTCGGCTGAAACCCTTCCTCAGGACTGGAAAGGAAGGGGGAAAGTGATAAGTAAATTCAAAGGGGTGGGAAAGATAAAGGCTAGAGAAGAAGGAATCTGACAGGAGAAGAGAGTGGACTATGGGAGAAAGGGAAAGAGAGGCACCTGGGGGAAGGTGATCACAGGTGAGAAGAGGCAAGGGGCCAGAGTGGGAAATATAATCACCCATCTATCCTTACCATGACATAATGTGTACATATAAAATGAAGCAATCTTTAGGATACAACCACAGAATTAGGCCATTTGGCCAATTGAGTCTGCTCCACCATTTCATCATGGCCGATCATCTTCCCTCTCAGCCTGTATCTCCTGCCTTCTCCCTATATCCCTTCATGCCCTGACTAATGAAAAATCTATCAACCTCTGCCTTAAATATACCCAATGACTCGGCCTCCACAGACGCCTATGGGAATGAATTCCACAGATTCACCACTCTCTGGCTAAAGAAATTCCTCCTTATCTTTGTTCTAAATGGACGTCCCTCTATTCCAAGGCTGTGTTCTCTGGTCTTTCCCACCACAGGAAACAACCCATCCATATCCACTCTGTCAAGGCCTTTCATAGATTTTAATGAGGTCACCCCTCATTCTTCTGAATTGCAGTTACATCCTTGTTTTTATATTCTAGTCCTCTTGAAATGAATGCTAACATTGCATTTTCCTTCCTCACCACTGACTCATCCTACAAATTCACCTTTAGGGAATCCTGCCCAAGTAGCGCCTCTACTTCCTCAAAACTAACTGCCCCTCCACCTATCCTCCTATCATCTGCAAACTGCAGATTCAAAAAGTAGTGACCAGTGAAATAAAATATAGAAGAGTTGATGTACTTATTCTTTATTCCAATTAGTACATAATATGGAAATCAGAAGCAGCATCTGCCATCTCCATTGTTGTGGCTGCTAAATGATCTATTACAATTTGTAAAATTATAGGCATTTCACTCGCAATTTATCCTCAACACTCATTCATTTCTGCAGTTAAATATTTCCAATTACAATCCAAATAAAAATGCACTGTGTACAAATGCATACACCCTATAGTACAAAATTCAACACACAGAAATTGAAGCTGCACACCCAATTTAAGATAAAGCTTTTTTATACACGTGGAGAGGGCATTTTGTCAAATTCTCCTAAAACTTTAGGTACAACCTCAAATTATCTTTAATTTTTACTCGGTAAAAGTTTAATTTATTTCTGTATTTAAACAGAATTTCACAGCCAATGTTTTTGCATAAGATTGTATTTTGTGTTTTGTCTTTTATTTTCTATAGCTTCATCCTCGCTCTCCCCACTTCTATTAAACAGATTTGAATCAATTCTAGTGAGAGGAGTGATTGTTAAATACTTCCCCCCCCCCCCCCTTCACTACAGAGTTGCAACTCACCAGTTGAGAACATTACTTGTGGAATACAAGAAAGAAGTCATCCAGAAGCTAGCCGTATATTGCAAATAATTGATTGCCAAACCACAATTCCCCTTTAATTCAAATTGCTATGCTGATTAAGGTAATTGTCCCTTAACACTGCACGAGCCTCTATTTCACCATAGCTATGGTCTATGCCGCTAGCCACAGTATATGAAGCTTCCACACGGGACAAGCACGAGAAATCACCCAATCTCTGCTTGACAGATTTTGGGTAGTAAAGATGCACACTTCCCAATTCATGTTAAAAAACTGATGTCCATATTAGTAAAATTATTTAAAAATAGTTGCAGTGTACAAATGCTTTGACTTTGACATTTATTAAATGGATTACTGTATCTGGTATAAATGGGGAAAAATAACAATGGCAGGAATCTTAAACACAAGAGATTCAGCAGATGCACACACACAAAATGCTGGAGGAACTCAGCAGGTCAGGCAGCATCGACAGGAGTCATGAAAGGTCTTGGGCTGAAACAATGATTGTTTGTTCCTCTCCATAGATGTTGCCTGACCTGCTGAGTACCTGAGCAGGAATCTGACTTGCTAGCGGCATACAGTGATTTCTCCAGCTGCCACTGATACAGGAACATACAGTGCATGGCAAATATAGTCTCAATTATCAGCTTTACATAAGCACAATATGGGGAACAATTATACCTACCATGAAGGCAAGGATCTACAAAAGCTATTCCCAGCCTAAAAACTCAGAACAGCTTCTGGTTTATATTCTACACAAGCATCAAGTGAAACCACTCAAGAAATGACTACAAGGCAATTCATCTGCGCAGATACTTATAGGAGTTGAGATTCCAAGCCATTATGCAGAATGTTTATTGAGTGCAGCTAATCGTAAAACTATTAACTCGAGCAAGTCACTTCACATGCCGCTCTAGTCTACTTATTCATACAGCAGCTTTATGTTTAAATTCATCAATTAAAAATTACATCTGCCCAATACTGCTTCTTACCTAAAAAGTCTGGAAATTTTGGCCAAGATTGAAATCAGATGCCTGTGTCCTATAAAAACACTACATTTTCTATAACCACTTTGGAAGCTCTTATATTAAGCAACTAACGTCCCTATTTGGTTAAAGTACTCGGTTAAGTATTAGAGGGTCTTTTTGATTCACTAGAGCTGAATAGCAAGTTACTTGAGAGGTGCTGGGTAAACTGTTTATCTCAGTCTGTAGAAATGGCCAAGAGTTAATACAGCAAACTAGGTATCTTTAAATACAAAGGGAGTAACAGATCATTGCTGTATCCAGGAGGAAACTAGCTGTGACTAAATTACCTGTCAGTAATAAATTAAGAAAACAAACTGATAACCATCTCAACTACCATAGTTGGTGAGAATAAATTACATTTTGTAATTAATTTGCTAAATGATGAAGTTATTAAATTTGTCTAAGATAACAGTGTGTTTCAATTTATTTCAGTAACCTTCACTTCCAAACAGAATTAAATCTATAACTGTAACCCACTGCATTAAAAATGAACGATATCTAAATGGAAAAGGTCTTCCTTACTTCACATTTACATCTCTCACCTTTTTTGTTGTTGTTTGGCATTTCAAATATTCCTTTTAAGGCTAACTAAGACAAACTATATAATGTTGAATGATGTCATGTAAACACTTTCCTGGCATTTTTTTATTTTTCACTCCATTGAAGGAAAAATACAAGATTTTACAGTCCCAATGCAAATTTTTAAATGAGGTAAATTGAATATAATTTGATTCTGTCGGTTTATTCTCAAACTTGGCTGCAGAAGAAACCAAACTGGTATCTAGTCCAAAAGTCCAATTGCATCTGGGTGCATGTTGTCACAGGGTTGAGAAGGCGAAGCCAGCCTATTCAGTTAGTAATCTTCTCAATCTCATCAAGGTCATCGGTGTCAAGTTTCTCAATTTTCTTGTCTGGAAGAGAATCATATAGTGGTTACAACACTGAAGATTGCTAATGGCTCCAGCTTAAAGTTTTTATCTATCAATCTATCAGCAACCACTATCTATCATCATCAACCACCTATCACCAAACATCAATCTAACTATTAACTTAAGAGTTACAGCGTGGAATAGGCCTTCCGGCCGCACCCACTGGCAGCCCACCTGCTAAACCTCAGTCTAAGTTCAGGACAATTTACAATGACCAATTAACCTACTAACCGGTTCATCTTCGGATTGTCGGAGGAAACGAGCACCCAGAGGAAACTGACGTGGTCATCGGAAGAACGTATAAACTCTGGAAAGCCCTGAGCTGTAATAATATCATGCTAACTGCTACATTGCTGTGGCATTTCAACAATCTTGTGAAATTCTGTTTACAGTTGATATTTTCAATCATTATTTTGTGCGTGTTCATGAGGAAAGGGTGAGCACGTTCTCAGTCCTTCCCTCCCTGCCAAGACAAGGCAAGGTGAATTAGATGTCAATGTCATAAACTCCAGAGGCTCTGTCAGCACTGGAAATCCAGAGCAACACACACAAAATGCTGGAGGAACTCAGCAGGTCAGGCAGCATCTATGGAGATGAATGAACAATTGACACTTTGAGTCAAGCCCCTTTATCAGGATTCAATGTACAATGGCAATCAGTTCATAAGTTCATCACCCTCTGGCTAAAGAAATTTCTCCTCATCTCTGTTCTAAATAGAGACCTTTGAGGTTGTGTCCTCTGATCCACTACAGGAAGCATCTTCTCTACACCGGTTCTGACTAAGCCTTTCAATATTTGATAAGCTTCAATGAAATTACATGCCCCCCCATTCCTCTAAACCCCAGTGAATACAGGCTCAGAGCCATCAAATGCTCTGCGAATGATGACCCTTTCATTCCTGGTTTCATCCTCATACACCTCCGCTGGTCCCTCTCCAATGCCAGCACAACTTTTCTTAGATAAAATTACTTACAAAACTCCAACTTGGCAAGACAGGTAAATTGGTTATAGCCCAGCTCTCTGCTTGCTTAATACTGAACATAATCTACTCTGTCAATATACAATAAAACCCTTCTTTGTATTTAACCATATGATAGAATGTGTTTATAAACAAAAAGTTTCAATTCTGATTTATTCTGCAATCCGCAGAGTGAAGAATTAAAAACAGACCAAAGCTGCAGCCAAAATTCAATGCAGGTAATTAAAATCAATCTTGGGTCATAGATTCATTGTGTCATGTAGTACAGAAAGACCCTTGGGTCCAAATGTTCCATGGTATCTATAGCATCCACACTGCTAGTCCCAGTTGCCCCTGATCAGCCACAAACCAAAATTAACATTCAATAACCAAAAAAGGACACTTCCAAAAGATATGCCTCAAGAAGGCGGCATCCATCATTAAGGACCCTCGACACCAGGACATTTGTAACAGGATCATTACAAATAAAACTTCAGTGACATAATGTGACGTTGACTGGTTTTAAGCTACAAAGTGTTATTCTGGCTTGACAGTCTTGCTATAAAGCCACCTAGCCCAAGTGTTAAGGAGAAAGACTTTGAGTTAATCACAACTTGCCCTTTTCTTCTAACCATAAAACAAGTTCAAAGTAAATTAATTATCACAGGATGTATATTTCACTATATACTACAATGAGATTCATTTTCTTGCAGGCATTCACAGTAGACCAAAGAAGTACATTAAATCAATTAAAAACTATACACAAAGACTGACAATCAACATGCAAAAGCCAAACTGTGCAAATAAAAAGCATAGACTGGAATCTTGATTCCAGTTTGCAAAGGGGAATATTAGCTTTCACTTCATAATTTAATGCACATTTGAAACCTTTCTAGTTCACGTCTATTAGCATTTCTTGTAAAATTTAAATAGCTAAACTTAAATTTAAAATTTACAGTAAATACATCATGCAGATGCAATCTAAATGGTGAATCCAATTTTTGTAAAATGTGATTGATATCCCTGTAATAACTGGTGGAGAATTTTAATATAGAACACAGAAAACACGACAGGCTCTTTCACCCACAATTCCTGTGCTGAAATTAAACTAAATCTCTTCTACTTGCATATGATCCACATTGCCCCCAATTCCTGCACATTCATCAAGCTCAACTTTATTGCCATTCAGCCATACTCATGTATACTGCCAAATGAAACAACTTTCATCCGAATCAAGGTACACATAACTCACACACAGTTCAAAGTAATATTACCACAAATTAACGAGTAGCTAAAAAGCACACAAGCTAAAAGATAAACAGTAAAATATTATTCAAACAACAGAAGATCTGCAGATGCTAAAAATCAAAGTGGAAAATGGAAGGAATTCAGCAGGCCAGGCAGTATCTCTGGAAAAGAGTGAACAGTCAACATTTCAGACTGAGACCTTTCATCAGGACTGGAGAAGCCAGAGTAAGAAGGGCTGGAGGAATCTGATAGGTGAGGACAGAAGGCCATGGAAGAAAGGAATGAGGGACGAGCACCAGAAGGAAGTGATGGCAGGTACTGAGATAAGGTGAGAGAGGGATCTAGGACTAGGAAATGGTGGGAGGAGGGCAATTACTAGAAGTTCAAGAAATCAATGTTCATGCCATCAGGTTGGAGGCTACCCAGAAGGAAAAGGTATAATGCTACTGGTGCTTCCTACCTGATGAGACCTGACTGATGGCAGGGAGTTCAGTAGCATCATGGCATTGGGTAAGAAACTGTTTCCCCATCCTAGCAGTTCTTGTCCTAAATCTGCAGTATCTCCTGCCTGATGGTTGGGGGGGGGGTTCAAGGAGATTGTTGGACAGATGAGAGGGATCATTGATGATGCTGAGGGCCCTACGTGCATTGTCCTCCTGCTGGGCAGAAGAGAGTTTTCCTCACAATCATTTGTAGGGTACTAAGGTCAGACATGTGTCTAATAGCCTGTTAGATGCCAACATTACACCTGCTTCCACCACTATCCCTGGTAGCACGTTCAGCCACCTGTTACTCTATAAAAATACTTGTTCCACACATCACTAAACTTTCCCCCCTCACCTTAAGTGCATCTCTTCAGATACTTGCCATTTCAAACTTGAAAAAAGTAAGATTCAGATGGTCTACCTTCCACACAATCAAGAAGTTAACCAATACCTTTCTGAGAAGGCTGAAGAGAACCGGACTATGCACACCTGCATTCACATCCTTCTACAGATGCGCAGTAGAGAACCTCCCAACAAACTGCCCATCATTTCACTGGCACCAGCCCACCTGACGTCAAAGACATACATATAGGCAGAAAGGTGCTGGAAAAAGGCCAGTACATTGTGAATAATCCAGCCACCTGCTCATGGACTGCCTGTCCCACTCCCATCAGAGAAGAGGCTACACAGCATCCATGCTGGACCACCAGACTCAAAAAGTTACTTTCACAAGCAGTAAGGTTGATCAACACCTCCACCCACTAACTCCCCACTCTGCACCAGCCTCATCACCAGTGCTTTACCATTTCCTGCCTGTCACCTTATGTACAGACACTCCTGTGCTTAGCTTCACTTTATGGCATACAGTGCAGTGCAAAAGTCTTAAGACACAGATACACAGCTAGTGTCTCAAATCTTTGCACAGTACAGCATTTGTCAATACGGAGTGGAGGGCAAGTTTGTAAATCTGGCAGGAACGAAGTATGTTGGGAATGCTGAGGGTAGGGTGTGGGACAGGTGGCAGAGGAGTCCCGGGGCAGGGAGTGGTGCAGATACCTATGTCTGCCTGCTTATATGTATATATATTTGATGTACAGACACTCCTGTCCTAGCATCACTTTATGGACATATATGTATAGAAGCTATTTAGGTACTTACAGTATATTTACTGTGCGCTTTTTTTATTATTGTGTTCCTTATCTTACTGTGCTTTTCTAGTGCTGTATTGGATCCAAAGTAACAGTTACTTTGTTCTCCTTTACACTTGTGTTCAGGAAATGATTTTAATCCATCTTGAACCTTACACTCTATGCCATGACTAATGAAGGCAAGCATTGTTTACTGAAAAGATGACTAGGAGACATACTGAAATGTTCCTGGATCCGGTTCAGGATGTTCATGCTGTATTTACTATCCACCATATTGATAGCCAAGCCACGTTTGCCGAAACGGCCTGTCCGTCCAATCCGGTGAAGGTACGTCTCGCAGTCTGGGTTCCCGTCCTTATCCACCGGGAGATCAAAGTTGATGACGACAGAGACCTGCTCAACATCAATACCTGGTGTGAAATTGGGGGAGGGGGGAGGAGTAAACAGAATAGTTAACAATTTCATAATCAGAGATTGACTGAAATATTTTATAAAATGTGAGCAAAGTTTTCTTTATTTTATTTATTGAGATAGAGAGCAGAAAAGACTCTTATTACAACTAAGCTGCAGTGCGCCCCAAAGATGATGGTGGCAGTGCAGAAGAAACAAAGCCCTCCTGTTCAGTTCTGTCCCCTCATTATGAGGAGGACGTGGGAGCTTTAAAGAGGGTGCAGAGATTTACCAGGGTGCTGTCTGGATAGACAGCATGTCTTATGAGGATAGGCTGAGCGAGCCAGGGCTTTTGCCTTTAGAGCAGAGGAGCAGGAGAGGTAACTTGTTATCCAAGATGATACGAGACATTGATGGAGTGGACAGCCAGAGACCTTTTCCTAGAACAGAAATGGCTAATACAAGAGTGGATCATTTTAAGGTGACTTGAGTTTAGTATAAGAGGGATGTCAGTGGTAGGTCTTTTATGATGGGTGTGTTGAACACCTGACAAGAGTGGTGGTAGAGGCAGATACATTAGGGGCACTTAGGAAACTCTTAGATAAGCACAACAAAAACTTGAGGGCTGTGTGGGAGGGAAGGATTAGACTGGTCATCAAGAGGGTTAAAAAGTTGTTGCAACATAGTGGGCCGAAGGCTTTGTGTTCTAAACATTTGCTGAGAACTCACACAGAAGCTGTTGGTATGTGCGCAGAGTCCTGCTGTGTTTAGGGACACTGTGAGAGATAAGAGAATCCTAGGATTCAAAGGCAGATCTTATAGTTCTGAGACCCACTCTGCCTTGTAATTGCAGGAGGTGCATGCTTGTGGCTGACATAGGTGTTAGTGGTGTTGATAATGAGGAAAGTTGTCTACAGCCACAACAAAGTATAGATCAGATGGAAGCTGGGCAGCACAATAGTGTATTGGTTAGCACAATGCTTTACAGTATCAGTGACCCAGGTTCTCTCCCCATGACCACGTGGGTTTCCTCCAACAGTCCAAAGACATACCAGTTGGTGGGTTAATTGGTCATTGTAAACTGTCCCATGATTAGGCTGGGGTTAAACTGGGGGCTGCTGTGCAGTGCGGTTTGTTAGGCTGGAAGGGCCTGTTCCGTGTAGTATCTATAAAGATCTTAAGACATAGGAGCAGAATTAGGCCATTCAGTCCATATACTGTGCTATGCCATTCCATCACAGCTGATTTATTATCCCTTTCAACCCCTTCTTCCCGTAATCCTCTGACACCCTGACTAATCCACAAACCCACCAACCTCCACTTTAAATATACCCAATGACTTGGCTTCCACTATGAATTCCATAAATTCATCACCCTCTGGCTAACAAAATTCCACTTAATCTCTGTTAAATCGATGGCCCTCGCTAGACTGCCCCCCCCATAGGAAATATCCTCTCCACAGCCACTGTATCTGTGGAATTCATTGGCACAAGCAGCTGTGGAGGCCAAGTCATTGGGTATATTTAAAGCAGAGGTTAATAAGTTATTGATCAGTCAGGGTGTCAAAGGTTACGAGGAGAAGGCAGGAGAATGGGACTGAGAAGGCCAATAAATAAGCCATGATGGAATGGCAGAGCAGACCTAACAGGCCAAACAGCCGATCTGTGCTCCTATGTCTTATGGTCTACCTAGGCTTTGGGCTGTAAATTCTGAAGCTTTGGCAGACAGAATTTACTCCACAAGTGCAAAGTGATGAAACATGGCAACTCAAATAAGCAGATGTACAGGGGCAGGTATGAACCAGAAATTCGTACTAAAATCCCACAGCACACCACAGCTTGCCGGGATGGGTCCGGTGTGTTACCTCGTGCACAGACGTTCGTTGTGACCAGGACTTTCTCTTTGCCATCCCGGAAGCGCTGGATCACAGCAGCTCGTTGTTCCACCATCATCTCGCCACTTAGCAGCGCCACCTGGTGCCCTTCCTTGGACAGCTCTGCTGCCAGCCAGCCGGCCGTCCTGCGAGTCTGCAGGTCAAACAGCAGATCAGAGAGCTCAGGAAACTAACAAAGAAATGCTGATGGCTTTCACTAAAATGTCTCTGCAGGGACAAGATTGGCAATGCCTAGAGAGAGGAGAAAGTGACTGAGGTTCTGGCAACTCCACCAATGAGCAGGATTTAATGCAGAATTTAAAGACAGGCCCTTCAGATCATCATGTCTGTCAAACGCGATGCCAAATTAATCCCTTCAGCTTGCAGTTGGTCCATATCTCTCCATTTCCTATACAATCATGTGTCTGTCTAACAGCCTTTATAAACATCATGCTTCTATTTGCTTCCGGCACATTCCAGGCAACCCCCACTCTCTGTGCAAAATACACGCCCCACACATCTCCCATAAACTTCTCCCTTCTCAAATTAAATGCATGTCTGCTGGTATCTGGCATTTCTACTTTAACAAAAAAAAATTCTACCTACCCTGTCTTTGCCCCGCAACTTCTATCAGGACTCCCCTCGGCCTTGATGCTCCAGAGAAAATAACACAAGTTTGTCCAGCCTGTCCTTATGGTTCATCCCCTCTAATTCAGGCAGCATCCTAAAGCCTCTACCCACTTCCTGCAATGGGGCACACAGTACTCCAATTTAGCATTTACTCACATGGCAAAAGATCATGGCCTGGGCGATGGTTATTGCTCCATAGATATTACACAGAGCCTGGTATTTCTCTTCCTTGCTGTTACACATGACATAATACTGCTTAATTGTATCCAAGGTCTCTTCCTCTCGCTTCAAAGCAATGATATTAGGATCAGGAACGACCTTCTGGGCAAACTTCCATACGGAATCTTCAAAGGTAGCCGAGAACAGCAGCATCTGACAATTGGCAGGCAGCGTCCTGTGAGTGGAAGACGAGGAGTTACTGATCCAGCTAAGAACAACCCTTCTCTATTTGCATCTGTCACATGTGACATGTTCAGTCTGGATCAGGGATCTCGACTTGAAACATTGCCTGGCCATCTCCATTCACAGATGCTGTCTGACACACTGAGTTCCTCCAGCGTTTTCTAACTATGGGCAGCATCTGCAGTCTCAAGTGTTTTTTTTGTATTTGCACAGCAGGTTGCTTTTTGTCCGTTGGTTGTATGTCTGTCTTGTAGAGTCAAGGGTCATGGAAAAGTACAGCACAGAAACCAGCTCTTCAGCCCATCTAGCCCATGCTGAATCATTTAAACTGCCTTCTCCCAGCAGCCTGCACCAGGACCCTATCCCTCCATATCCCTAACATCCAGGTACCTATCCAAACTTATATTAAATGTTGAAATCACCGGCAGCTTGTTCCACATTCTCATGAACCTGAGTGAAAAGTTCCTCCTCATGTTCCCCTTAAACTTTCCACCCTTCACCCTTAACCCATGACCTCTGGTTTTCTATCGTGATTTGGTCCCATCCAACCTCAGTGGAAAAAACTTGCTTGCATTTACCCATCTAGACACGTCATGATTTTATGTAAGTCTATCAAGTCTCCTTTCAATCTTCTGCATTCCAAGGAATAAAGTCCTAATGTATTAATCAAGTCCCAGCAATGTACTTGCAAATTTTCTAATGTATGAAGGCCAATGTGTCAAAATCTCAATAGATTCTGCAGATGTTGGAAATCAGTAGATCAGGCAGCACATATGGAGGGCAATAAGGTGACTGAGGCAATTTAAATCCTGCTTCAATGATAATAATTCTGCAACGTAAACTATTTTTTTTGCCTCCGATGAGCTTATTTAGAGAGGTCATGCATATAGTCCCTGTAAGCAAGTATTCAAAACTCAGATTCAGAAGTGAGTGTCTTATGAGCAAGCTAGTGCTTTTCTCTTTGGAGAAGAGGAGGATGAAAGGTGATTTCGTAAAGGACATAGACTGAGTAGATAGTCATAGTTTCTCCCAGGACAGAAAGGCCTAATACAAGGGGACATAATTTTAAGGTCTTTGGAGGAAAGAATAGTAGGGATGTCAGAGGTAGGTTTTCTCCACAGAGAGGGGAGAGTGCATGGAACATACTTCCCAGGGTGGTTGTAGCGGCAGATAGGCACACTAATGATAGAAAAATGGATTATGTTTGAGGGAAGGGTTAGATTGATTTTGGAGTAGGTTAAAGGGTTGGAACAACATTGCAGGCCGATGGGCTGGGCTGTGCTGTACTACTCTATGTTCAAGGCCGCTAAAGCAATGCAGTGCACAGTGGAAAGCCCATCTATTTCAAGGTTCGACGTGTTGTGCATTCAGAGATGCTCTTCTGCACATCACTGTTGTAACGTGTGGTTATCTAAGTTAGTCACCTTCCTGTCAGCTTGAACCAGTCTGGCCATTCTCCTCTAACCTCTCTCATTAACAAGGTGCTTTCACCTACAGAACTAGATGCTTTTTGTTTTTGCACCATTCTCTGTAAACACTAGAGACTGTTGTGAGTAAAAATCCCAGGTGATCAGCAGTTTCTGAAATACTTAAACCACCCCATCTGGCACCAACAATCACTCCATGGTTAAAGTCACTTATATCGCACTTCTTCCCCATTCTCAAACAAGAGAAAATCTGAAGATGCTGGAAACCCAAAGCAATCACACAAAATGCTGGCAGAACTCAGGCAGCGTCTATGGAAAGCAGTGAACAGTTAACATTTCCGGCACTGACCTTCATCAGGACTGGGAAGAAACACAAGAAGGTGGGGTGAGGGGAGGAAGTAGTAAAAGGGGACGGTGGTAAATGTAACCGGGAGAGCAGCAAGGGGTGCAGTACAGGGCTGCGAAGTTGACTGGCAAAAAAGGTAATGGCTGGAGAAGGGAGAATCTGATAGGAGACGGAGCGGGCAGAAGACCATGGAAGAAAAGGATGGGGGAGGAGCACCAGAGGGAGATGATTCCCCATTCTGATCTTTGGTCTCAACAACTGAAAGCCTTGACCACGTCTGCATGCTTTTATGCATTGAGCTGCTGCCATGTGACTGGCTGATTAGATATTTGCATTAATGAGCAGGTGTATAGGTGCAACTAATAAGGTGGCCACTGAGTGTATTTTGGATCACAGAATACTACAGCACAGTACAGGCCTTTTAACCCACAATGACCTTTAACCTACTCTAAGGTCACTCTGAACTTCCCTCCTGCATAGCGCTCCATATTTCTATCTAAGAGTCTCTTAATGTCCCTAATGTATCTGCATTTACCATCACCCCTGGCAGGGCATTCCTCACACCCAGCACTCTGTGGAAAAAGAACTTCCTCTGACATCCCCCCTATACTTTGCTCCTTTGCTCCAAATACCTTAATGGTATTGGGGGGGGGGGGGCATGGTGGAGCTATGTCTCTATCAAAGGAGGTGTACGGCGCTCCTTCCCTCCGCTAGCTAGCAGGTCACCCTTGGGCAAGGTGCAACACATGCTTAGTTCCCGACCAGGGCCACGTGGAGCCATGGTGGATAGTCGTATGAGCAGCCGGTTATGTGACAACTGATGCCAGGCAGACAGTCTCTGAAGCATATTGATAATGGCTGGTGTCCCCCGTCTTGTGAAGACACTGCCCAGAAGGCGGCAATGGCAAACCACTTCCAGAGAAAAATTTACCAAGAACAATCATCATCAAAGACCATGATCGACCACACCATACGATATGGCACATAATGATCGTGATGGAATAAGTTAGTCCATTCCTGGGAAAAGTCATTGGCTGTCCATTCCATCTATAGCTCTTATTTAGAGAGCCAAGGACATTTCAATGGAGTTTGCAAAACAGCAAGTTTCAAGGAAGTATGGGAAATATTAGCTTGTCAGTCAGATACCAAACTATCAGAATTTCCATGGTAGGGTAGCTGTTAGAGCAACACTATTACAGCTCGGGGCACCGGAATTCAATTTCAACGTTATTTCGAAGATTTCTGTGCGTTCTCTCTGAGTAATGAGTGAGTTTTCTCCACGGTGCTCCAGTTTCCCCATACAGTCTAAAGATGTACCAGTTAGTAGATTAATCGGTCACTGTAAATTGCCCTGTGATGAAGCTAGAGTTAAATTGGGGGTTGTTGGGTGGTGTGGCTTGAAGAGGCAGAGGGCCTGTTGCTTGTGTATCTGTAAATGAAATAAATACATAAACAGCACAGGGCATTATTAAAATGTTACGGAATCTAATGCTTGTTTTTCTGGAACACAGTTCAGTAATGAGTGAACCTACTTCTGAATTCGAATGCTCTGGTCCTGGTGTCCTTGAGTAGCAATCATGACATCAGCTTCATCCAAGACAAAAACTTTTATTTTCTTGGTATCTATGAACTTCAGCTTTATGCACCAGTCCATGACGGTCCCGGGTGTTCCTATAACAATTTGTTCCGGAATCTTCTGGCCTTTCTCAACTAGAAACACAAAATGTATTCAGTACCAAACCTAATGCATGTAAATTCATAAAGGAACAATTGTTCATGTTCTTAACAATTTATATTTGGACAGTAACACATTTATCAAATCATACTCATCATTATGTGCCATATCATATGATGTGGCCGATCATGGTCTTTGACCATGATTGTTTTTGTCAAATTTTTCTACAGAGTGGTTTGCCATTGCCTTCTTCTGGGCAGTGTCTTTACAAGACGGGTGACCCCAGCCATTACCAATACTCTTCAGAGATTGTCTGCCTGGCATCAGTGGTTGCATAACCAGGGCTTGTGATATGCACCAGCTGCTCCCACGGCTCAGGTGACCTTGATCGGGGGTGGGGGTATGGCTAAGCAGGTGCGACACCTTGCCCAAGGGTGACCCACAGGCTAGCGGAGGAAGGAGCGCCGTATCCCTCCTTTGTAGAAACATATCTTCACCCCGCCACCCTAAAACTATATTGCGTCTGCTGTTCAGAAGGAAATCTCAACACTTCTCAGGAACTTAAATACTTATAACACATTTATTTTCAATCTCTTGGCTTGAAATACTATAGAACTGTACAGCTTAAGCAAATAGAGAGATACTGTAGTGTTAAGTTAGCACAGTCAGGCTACACCTGGAATAGCGCAAGGTATTATTGTCCTTATTTGGGGAAGGCTATATCTGCCTTGTATATGATCCAGTGGTTCTTTTAGTGGTTTGCCCTATGTGGTTTAGTGGTTTCTTCAGTAAAACTTGTACTCTAGTGGTTTAGTCCATAAGTCATAGGAGCAGAATTAGGTCATTCAGCCCATCAAGTCTGCTCTGCCATTCCATTATATTTTACCATTCAACCCCATTCTCCTCCCTGTAACCTGACACTTTTACTAATCGAGAACCTATCAATCTTCACTTTGAATAAAGCCAATGACTTGGCCTCCATAGCTAGCTGTGGCAATGAATTCCAAAGATTCACCACTCTCTGGCTAAAGAAATTCCTCCTCATCCCTATTCTAATGGAATGTCCTTCTATTCTGAGAATGTACCTTCTGGTTCTAGACTCTTCCACTGTAAGAAATATCGTCTCCACATTCACTCTATCTAAGCAAAGTTATCCTTTAAAAAAGGTTTTTTCTATATGGTTTAGTGAATATAGAGTAATAGGATACTACAGCACAGAAACAGGTCATTCCACCCATCTATTAATCTGCCTAGTCCCATCGACCTTCATCCAATCCATAGCCCTCCATACCCTCCCATCCATGCACCTACCCAAACTTTGCTTAAATGTTGAAATCAAACCACATCTACTGGCAGTTCGTTCCACTCTCACCACCCTCTGAGGGATAAGTTCCTCTTAAACATTTCACCTTTCACCCTTAACCCATGACCTCTAGTTGTAGTCTCAACCAAACTCAGTGGGAAAAGCCTGCTTGCATTTACCCTCATAATTCTGCATACCTCTAACAAATCTCCCTCATTCTCCTACACTCTAGGGAACAAAGTCCTAGCCTATTCAACTTTTCCCTATAACTCGGGTACTAAAGTCCTGGCAACATTGTTGTACATTCTCTCTGTACTCTTTCAATCTGACTGATATCTTTCCGGTAGGTAGTTGACCAGAACTGCACACACAGTACTCCGAATCAGGTCTCACCACAATCCCTACTCCTGTACTCAATACTCTGATTTATGAAGGTTTTCAAGTAAAAGTTGACCTTTAGTGCCAGAGATATTTCTTGAAATTTGATTAGAAGGGCAGCCAGTCATTCTTTTGGCTTCATAAACCCCCACTTTAAAATCAGAAAACATCCTACCATGCTACTCACGTCTATTTCCTCGCACAGCGTATGCCAACTTGATATCAGGACAGAACTTTCCCATCTGCTCAATCACTTGTCCGGTCTGTAAGGCCAGCTCATATGTTGGAGAGAGGCATAAACACTGGGGTGGGGGGGTAAAAAAATCAACACCTCATCAAGGGCTGTAACATAGAGAAACAGTAATGAACCTTGCATCTTGAATTGGACAGTCACAGCAGCACAGCCTCCTGGGCCCACACCATTAGCACAATACTTTCAATCCCATCGCTGTCTGTAAGGAGTTTATACGTTTGTTTGTCCCGTCAGTGAGTGGGTTTCCTCCTCATGCTAAGACACAAGGATTCGGAACAGGAAATTTTGGACGTGTAATGTTGGTACCAGCAGTGTGGCAACACTTGCGGGCTGTCTCCAGCATGTCCTCGGAATGCGTTGTCGTGGACAAAAACTAAGCATTTCGCTGGACAGGTGACAGATAAAGCTAATTTATCTTAATTTTATTGTCAGCGCTTAAACAGAAATTAAACCAGTTAAGACAAAGACGTGTACCAGACAATGGACCAAAGAGAAGGAAGCTTAATAAGAATTCCTCATACATGAAGAAAACTGAAGAGACACACTTGCCACTGAGCTCAGGACATCACCATAAAACGTAGGAGCAGCAAAATTAGGCCATTTAGCCCATCAAGTATGCTCCGCCATTTTTCCTTTCAAACCCATTCTCCTGCCTTCTCCCGTCACCCTTACCAATCAAGAACCTATCAACCTCCACTTTAAATGACTACAGCCACCTGTGGCAAAGAATTCCACAGATTCGCCATCCTCTGGCTAAAAACAATCCTCATTTCTGTTCCTAAGGGAGTCTGTGCCCTCTGGTCATAGACTCTCCCACTATAGGAAACCTCATTTCTACATCCACTATATCTAAGCTCTTGAATTTTCAGTAGGTTTCAATGAGATCCCCCCCCCCCATTCCTCTAAAACCCAGAGCGATAAAATGCTCTTTGTACATTAACCCTTTCGCTCCTGGAATTATTCTCCTCTCTGGACCCTCTCTAATGCCAGCACACCCTGTCTTAGATATGGGGCCCAGAACTACTCACAATACTCCAAATGTGATCTGACCAATGCCTCATAAAGCACTATATCTTTTCTTTTATTTTTTAGTCCTCTAGAAATTGCACTGTCCTTCCTCACTTCTGACTCAACCTAGAAGTTCATTTTCAGGAAATCCTGCACGAGAACTTCCTCTGAACTGTGAATTTGCTCCCCATTTAGAAAATTATTTCCACCTTCATTCCATCAACCAAAGTAAATTCAAGGCTACATGGCTGCTCAAAGTGACATACAAGTACCTGGATAATAAATTTATTTTGATTTTGTGTTTATCAATGCTCACAACAAAACAGACAGAATCCAGGAAAAACCAAACAAACTACTTAATAGTAAAGAAAAAGTTTTGAATATGATCAGCACCGTTTATGATTTCAGGATATTGTGTCAAACAAAGAGCTTCACAACAAATTCATGTAAAGCAAGCTCCCACAAAGAGCAGTTTGCTCAGATTCAGGTTCAAGGGTATTTATCACATGTGCAGTGAAATGTGTCATTTGCATTAACAACCAACACGCTGTGCTGGGGGCGGCCCACAAGTGCCACCACACACTCCAGCACCAACACAATATGTCCACAATGCTCAGCTGAACACAGAAAACAACAACAAAAAAACAGTACTGGTTGTGTATTTAATATTTCAATAATATTTGATTATTCTTAGTATTGTGTGCGTGTGTTCGCGCACATACATACATACTTTGACTAAACACTATGTAAGTAACTCATTGAGGTTTATAAGTATTAATACTTGAATTGCAGATGTCATCACACTACCATGTAATATGTGTGGGCCTCACTTAAAGTAAGCACAAAATTAGACCCGTATTCCCAGAATCCTTTCAATTAGTTTAATGTTTCAAAATTACAAAACGTAAGAGTCCTGAGAAAGGGCCTCAACGCAAAACATCAGATGTTGGAAATCCGCAGCAACACATACAAAATGCTGGAGAAACTCAGCAGGTCAGGCAGCATCAATGAAGAGGGATAAACAGTTGACGTTTCAGGCCAAGATCCCCTCATCAGGACAAGAACAGATAAGAATAGTTACAAATAAGGCTTCAAGTAACCACAGGCTGATGGTTGAGCAGAAATATCATAGTCAGCATGGATGAGATGGGTCAAAGAGCCTGTTCCCTGCAGTTTGTCTGTACAACTAGATCCAAGATAATTTAATGTCATTTCCAGTGCACAAGTGTAACAGAGAATGAAATAATTGTTACTCCATATCTGATGCAGCACAAAAAAATAAAGAACACAATAATAATAAAAAAACAATAAATATAAATCTGTAAAATAGCTTATATGCATAGATTATTTGTATACCAATAAAATGATGTGTCTGTACATAAGGTGACTCTGACAGGAAAGTATAAAGTAGTGGTGGCTATGGCTTGAAAAGGAAGGAGTTAAATGGCTGCCTCCTGTTCACAGGTTGTTAATCACAGGTTGCCTAGGTGCCAGTTTACATTTATGTCTCATTGGCATCAGTCCACATGGGAAGAAAACGTAACAGCTCTTCCCACTGTGGAACTAATCTGACAGACAAGGTGACACGGTAGTGTAGCAGTAAGTGCAACGCTTTCCAGCAGCTGCCTGTAAGATCTGAGTTTATATCTTCTCCCCATGACGGACGGGTTTCCTCTGAGTGCTCTGGTTCCCTCCCACAAAGACATACGGTTAGGGTTTGTGAATTTGGGCAAACTATGTTGGCACCAGAAGTGTGGCAACACTTGCAAGCTGCCCAGCCCCATCTTCGTTGATTTGATACAAATCGACACATTTCACTAAATGTTTTGACGTACATGTGATAAATAAAGCTAACCCGTGAAAACAGAGCAAACAAAACTAGGTTCTCCCATTACACATAAAGAAATGTGGATGACTGAAGTGTAAAGTACAGTGGTGCTAGAAAGTTTGTGAACCCTGTAGAATGTTCTCTAGCTCTGCATAAGTATGACCTAAAATGTGATCAGATCTTCATGCAAGTCCTAAAACTAGGTAAAGAGAACCCAATTAAATAAATAACACAATAAAACATTATGTTGGCAGCCTATGCCCAGTAGGGGTGATGGGCTTAATACAGGACAAATATTGCACTGTTGTACCTGTGGATGTCTTTGTGTAAGATCCACGCGACTGAGCATAGCCAGGACAAAGGCCGCTGTCTTCCCAGTACCCGACTGAGACTGCGCAATCAGATTCTGTGGGCTGCAGAGAGAACGTGAACACAAGGAGTTGATATCACAAAGAAATCAGGAGGTTGCCTGCATTAGAGGGCATGTGTAGTAACGAGAGGTTGGACAAACTTGGGTTTTCTCTGGAGTAGCAGAGGCTGAGGGGAGATCTAATAGACATTTATAAGATTATGAGAGACATAGACAGAGTATCTTTTTCCCAGGGTTGAAATGTCTAATACCAGAGGTCATGCATTTAAAGTGAGGGGAGTAATTTCAAAGGAGATGGAGGGGGCGTTTTTTTTTTAAACAGAGTGTGGCGAGTGCCTGAAATGCACTGCCTGGGATGGTGATAGAGTCCGACAAATTAGAGATTTTTAATGTATGTTTACGTAGGCATTGAATATGAGAGAAATGGAAGAATATGGACATTGTGTAAGTAGAAGGGATGTTGCTGGCCATTTGATTACTAATTTAATTGGTCTCTTTCTGTGCTATACTGTTCTATATACATCAGGTAAAATAAGTAATCGTATTTTAAATGATCAGCTGCACATTATAACACGATTTAACATTAGTGGAATAAACATACGGCTCTGCAAGCATCATGGGTAATGCTGTCTCCTGGATCTTTGAAGGTCTGTTAAATCCCATTCCATATACACCTTGCAGAAGTTCCTTCTTCCTATAATGAGAGAAAACAAAAACAGACCATAAGACACAGGAGCAAAATTAGGCCATTCCATCACGACTAACTAATTATCCATCCACGTTCTCCTGCCTTCTCCCTGTAACCTTTGATGCCCTGACTAATCAATAATCTATCAACCTATTCTTTAAATATATCCAATGACTTGGCCTCCAGAGCCATCTGTGGTAATCGATTCCACAGATTCATCATCCACTGGCTAAAGAAATTCCTCCTCATCTTTGTTCTAGATGAACATCCCTCAATTCTGAGGCCGTGCCCTCTGGTCCTAGGCTCAGCCACTATAAGAAACAGTTGGTCCACATCCACTCTATCAAGGCCTTTCAATATTTGACACATTTCAATAAGATCCGCATTTGTTCTTCCAGACTCAGAGCCATCAAATGCTCCTCATACATTAAACCTTTCATTTCCAAGATCACTCTCCTGAACCTCCTCTGGACCTTCTCAAAATGCCAGCATTTCTCTGTGGCCCAAAACTGCTCACAATCACCCATGTGGTCAAACCAATACCTAATCAAGCCTCAGCAAAACATCCTAGTCAACTCTAAAATATCCTCACAAAAATTTTTTCTATTACTCACTTTCTCTTTTAATTAAACTAGCTGCTATTCCTGGTGCCCGCTGGAAAACGAATCTCAGCGTTGTATATGGTGACATACACTCAGTGGCAACTTTATTAGCTACATACTCTACCTAATAGACACATGGCCACTGAGTGGATATTCATGGTCTGCTGCTGTAGCCCACATACTTCAAGGTTTGAATGTTGTGCATTCAGAGTTGCTTTTCTACACACCATTTTAATGTTGCTTTCATGTCAGCTGGAACCAGTCTGGCCATTCTCCTCCGACCTCTCTCATTAACAAAGTGTTTTCATTCACTCACTGTAAACTCTAGAGACTTGTGTATGAAAATCCCAGATCAGCAGTTTCTGAGATACTCAAACCACGTCATCTGGAACCAACAAACATCCCATCGTCAGTCACTAAAATCACATTACTTCCCCATTCTGATGTTTGGTGTCAACAACAACTGAACCTCTTAACTATGTCTGCATGCTTTCATGCAATAAGTGGCTGATTAGATATTTGCAATAACAAGCAGGTACACAGGTGTGTACCTAATAATGTAGCCACTGAGTGCATACATACTTTGATAGCAAAATTACTTTGAACTCAATTTTCCTTCCTTTGTGGAAATATTACTCTCACCTCATCTCTCTGCACTCCCAATCTACAGGGTAGACATGCTGGATTATCCCCACGCTGTTATTGCAAGCTGATCAGGGAACAGTGCACAGACAATTCTGTAATTTATTTCCAATTTACAGATTTAATCAGGTTGACTATCAAGCGTGCACACTGGTTATTATTCAAGATATCACACAAGACAGTTTTCCTAAAAAATGTGGAAACATCTTCAAAGTTCCTTCTGTGGCAAAAATGCAATGTCTCACCATGCTGAAATTAATTTGCTAATTATAAACCTACTCTGTGAGATTATTACACAATAAATACACCAACATGTCAAGTTAAATGTCAGAGCCACCTAATTTAATGAAGAGCTTTCTCATGGCTCGTCACTTTTTATTTGTGTTTATTTATTTATTGACTGATTGACCATAGAACCTTCTTCCAGCTGACTTCAGACTCTCAACACATGCCTTCTGGCAAACTCTAGCTGAGATTTCATGTGAGTTTTTTCCAACAGTGGCTTTCTCTTTGCCACTCTCCAATAAAGTGTGACTTGTGAAGCACCCGGGCAACAGTTGTTTGCGCAGTCTCTCCCATCTCAGCCACAGAAGCTTGTAACTCCTCCAGAGATGTCATAGGGTGGCCTCCCTCACTCGCCCCCTTCTTGCATGGTCACAGTTTTTGAGGGCAGCCTGCTCTAGGCAGATTTACAGCTGTGTCATATTCTTTCCATTTCTTGATGATTGACTTAACTGTACACCAAGGGATATTCAGTGACTTGGAAATTTTCTTGTATCCATCTCCTGACTTGTGCTTTTCAATAACCTTTTTGTGGAGTTGCTTGAAGTGTGCTTTTGTCTTTGTGGTGTAGTTTTTGCCAGGATACTGACTCACCAGCAGTTGGACCTTCCAGATATAGGTGTATTTTTACTACAATCAATTCAAACACGGGTCTCCAAAACCAGATCTCCATTTAACTAATTATGTGACTTCTAAAACCAACTGGCTGCACCAGTGATGATTTGGTGAGTCATATTAAAAGGGATGAATGCTTATGCAATCAATTATTTTGTGTTCCATATTTGTAATTAATTTACTTTGTAGAGATCTGTTTTCACTTTGCTGTTGACCAGAGTCAAAAAAGCCAAATTAAATTCACTGTGATTCAATGTTGTCAAACAATAAAACATGAAAACTTCCAAAGGGGGGGGGGGGGGGCGCAGAATAATTTTTATAGGCATTGTATATAACAGGGTGTCTAAGACTTTTGCACAGTACTATATTTGTCAACTTGGAGCAGAGAGTGAGTTTTTAAATCTGTCAGGAGCAAAGGATGTTGGGAACCGAGTAAGGGGAGCCAAGGGCTAGGGTTGGCGCGAGTGCACACACACCCAACCCTGAAACACTAGGCAAAGCAATTTGTTTCCAAATCAATACAGAATGTCTCTCTGGTGCTTCCTACTCCCTCCCCGTCCTTCCCCTTTTCCCAACCATGATTCCCCTCTCCCCGCCTCCTTCCCACTCTCAGTCCACAATAGAAACCCATATCAGAAATATGAAATTTGTTTTTGTTGCAGCAGCAGTACAGTGCAATACATAAAATTACTACAGTACTGTGCAAAAGCTATAGATATATGCACCCAAGCCTTTTGCACAGTACATATAAACTATCTTAACTATTTACATTTACTGATTTTTCTCAAAGTTCAAAGTAAAATTTATCAGAGCACAAACATGCCACCACATACAACTGAGATTCTTCTTCTGTGGGCATACTTAGCAAATCTATAGAACAGTAACTGTAAACAGGATCAAATGCAAATGCAGATACAAATAAATAGCAATAAATAACAAGCATGAAATAACAAAATAAAAGAGTCCTTAAATGAGTGTAATTGTCCTCTTTTGTTCAAGAGACTAATGGTTAAGGGATAGTAACTGTTCTTGAGCCTGGTGTTGAGAGTCCTGAAGCTCCTGTACCTTCTTCCTGATGGCACCAGTGAGAAAAGAGCATTGCCTGGGTGGTGAGGATCTTTGATGATGGATGGATGCTGCTTTTCTTTGGCAACATTTCATGTAGATGTGCTCAATGGTTGGGAGGGTTTTACCCATGATATACTGGGCCATAACCACTACCTTTTGTAGGATTATCCACCCAAAGGCATTGGTGATGCCATACCAGGCCGTAATGCAGCCAGTCAGCACACTTTCCACCACACATCGAGAGAAGCTTTCCAAGATTTTTGATTTCATGCCTAATCAAGGAGGTAGATGCGCTGTTGTGCTTTCTTCACAATTATATTTATATGATGGGTCCAGGACAAGTCCTCTGAGATAGTGACACTGAGGAATTTAAAGTTACTGACCCTCTCTACCACTGATGATTACTGGCTCAAGGACTTCTGGTTTCTGTCTCCTGACGTCTACGATCAGTTCCTTGGTCTTACTGACATTGAATGAGAGGTTGTTGTTATTACACCACTCAGCCAAATTTTCAATCTCCCTCCTGCATGCTGATTCATCACCTCATCTGATACAGCCCACAACAGTGGTGTCATCAGCAAACTTGTAGATGGTGTGAGAGCTGTACTTAGCCACACAGTCATAGCTGTAAAGCGAGTAGAGCAGGGGGCCAAGTAAACATCGCTGCGGTGCTCCTGTACTGATGAGGATTGTGGAGGAGATGTTTTTACCAATCCAAACTGACTGGGGTCTACAAGTGAGGAAATACAGAATCCAATTGCACAAGAGGGTTTTGAGTCCTAGGTTTTGAAGTTTACTGATTAGCTTTGAGGGGTTGATGATGTTAAATGCCGAGCTGTAATTGATAAAGAGCATCCTAATGTATGCATCATTGCTGTTCAGATGTTGCAGGGTTGTGAGAAAACAACAAGATAGTATCTGCTATAGACCTGTTGCTTCAGTAAGCAAATTGGAGCAGATCCAAGTCGCCACTCAGACAGGAGCTGATATGCTTCAACACCGGCCTTTCAAAACACTTCATCACCGTGGATGTAGGTGCCCAAGACAATAATCATTTAGACAGGTTACCATGCTCTCCTTGGGCACCAGTACGACTGGAACCTGCTTGAAGCTGGTGGGTACCACGCAGTGTCGGAGTGAGAGATTAAAGGTATCTGTGAACACACCAGCCAGTGTGTCGGCACATGGGGGTGCACTATGGTTCCGCCCTGTTCCGGTGATCAAAGCGAGCACAGAAGGCATTGAGCTCATCTGGAAGCAAAACTCCACTGTCCCTTATGTCAGAAGATTTAACTTTTGTAGGAGGTTATGGCATTCAAACCCTACCACAACTGTCGAGCATCCCTCATTGGTTCCAGTCAAATCCAGAGTCCCCATTTTGCCCGTGAGATGGCTTTCCAGAAATCACACCTGCACCTCTTGAACATTTTTGATCTCCAAACTTGAATGTCTCTGATCTGGTTCTCAGCAGATTTCAGATTTCCTTGTTCATCCAGGGCTTGTGATTGGGGAAATCCCTGAACGATTTTGTGGGGACACACTCATCCACAGCTATTTCAATAGTCTGTAACAACCCTGGTGCAGAAGTTTTGAACACAGCCTAGTCCACTGACTCAAGGCAATCCTGTAACTGTTCCTCTGGCTCCCGCAACCACCTCTCTGAAGTCTTGTTCTTTAAGCTCTGTCTGTATGCAGGTAGCAGATGTACGGCCAGATGTACCGACTTGCCAAAATGCGATCTCAGGAAGGAACGAAAGGCATTACCTGTAGTGTAGCAGTGGTCCAGTGTGTTGGGACCTCTGGTGCAAAAGGTTACCTGCTGGTGATAACTGTGCAGGGTTTTCTTCAAACAGGCCTGGTTAAAGTCATCAACTAAAATTTAAAATGTATCAGGCTGAGCTGTTTCTTGTTTACAGACAACATAGTGCAGTTTTGCGAATATTTACTTATAACCAGTTGCTGGTGGTATGTAAACTGCAGTAATTATTATTGTGTTATATATCTTATTGTGTATTTTGTGCAATATCAGATCAGAGTAACAACTCATTTGTTCTCCTTTACACTTATGTACAGGAAATGACATTTAACAATCCCATTTTACAAACTCTTATATCTTACACTGTGCTACTGTCACAAAACAAATTTCCTGGCGTATGGAATGAAGGAAACACAACTACACTGTTATCACACCCAGGAGAGAAATGATGGTCAACAGAAATGCCTTAGCCCAACGATCATGTAACTGCGATATTTCAAAATAGTCACAAAAGTGATGACTCATTCAAGACTGTTTATGTCTTTGATGGAGGCTGGACTGCTGCCAGTGACGCAATGGGCAGTTTTGACTACCCGTTGTCGAGCCTGCCTGTCTGCCGTTATGTTAAGGTGAGAAGACAAATGTAAGAAAAGTGCTGATTCAAGAATGAGGCAATGATGAGTAATACTCTGAAAACAGGGCCAGATTAATAACAGATCAAAGACAGTAAAAAAGCTTTTATTTGCCACGTGTGCATCAAAACACAGTGAAATAAATTGTTTGCGTCAACGACCGACACAGTCTGATGATGTGCTGGGGGCAGCCTGCAGGTAACTCCGGGTTTCCGTAGCATGTCAACAACTTACTAAACCTAACCTGTACATTTTTTAGAACATGGGAGGAAACCAAAACACTGAGAGGAAACGGGGACAACGTACAAACCCCTTACAGACAACAGCAGGAATTGCTGGTGACATTAAGCATTGTGCTAACGGCAATGTTACCGCACCACTTTTATCTTTGGAGAGTGGACAGTACGGTGTTAATTACACTTAAAGGATTAGATTAAGTTAGGGGTTCCCAACCTGGGTTCCACGGATCCCTTGGAATTGGGTCCAGGGTGTAAAGGTCGGAAATCCTGGTTTATGTGTTTGTGTTTGGTCCTGCACTGAAACTCTGCCAGCTTTCTCTTGTCCCCTGGAAAGAGGGAGGAAGCATTTTTAAAGACCATGAAGCTGAAGCAAAGCAGGTTACTTGTTGGACACTGGCCAATGTTACACTGATGCGATAAAATCCAGGAGATGCCCCATTAAGGCACCTGGATATGTAGCTAGAGGCAGAGTCTATGCTGGCAAGTGAAACTGACGGACTTGGTCTACGGCACCATGGAAGCATGGCGGCTCACATAACACTATTACTGCTCAGGGCAGAGTTTAAACATCAATTCTGACATCACCTGTAATGAGTCTGTACGACCTTCCCGCAACTGCGTGGGTGTTCCCCGGTTCCCTCCTAAAGTCCAAGACACACTGGTTAGCAAGTTAATTGGTCATTGCAAATTGTTCCGTGATTAGGCTGGGGTGAAATCGGGAGTTACTGGGCGACGCAGCTCGAAGGGCCTATTCCATGCTGCGTCTCTAAATTAAAAAAATAAAATTTCCTATATTCATTGGTGAAATTTAAGGTTTGACCAATAATGGATTGGGATGGTATGATAACATAATGGTTAGTGAAATGCTATTACAGCACCAGCAACCCAGGGAACTGGGTATATGTCACCCCCCACCCCACACCCCGCTAATGCGAGACACTGCATGAGCTCCACAGCACCATCAGTGACTTTCAAATCAAACCCCTGCATGGGATTGCAGGTGTTTTTAACCTCGCAAACCTAAAGACAACCCTGCCTAAATTCCACCAGCAGGTTGATTTTGCTACCAGAGGTGAAAATACACCTGACCTGCTTTACACAGACATACCAGCTGTCTATAAAGCAGTCCCTCGACCCCACATCGTCTCAGATCACTTATCTGTGAAGTTAATTCCAGCAAACAGGTCTGAGCAGTTCTAAAGGTGGTGAAAACCTGGCCCAAGGGTGCATTCTCTGCACTGTAGCACTGCTCCGATAAATACAAACTTAAGAATGTTCAGGAAGGTTGTTACTAATGGCAAGCATGTTAACATCAAGGAATATGTGGATTCTGCACAGTTCACTGTTAATTAAAGAATTCATTCCAAAGGACATTTTCTATAGAGCTGTGATCTACCTGCTTCTCATTTTAATCAAATGCATGCATGTATACAGGTAAATGAAACAACCTTCAAGGACCAAGGTGTAAAACATATATCACATACACAATAATAATAACAGATAATAAATATATTCTGCAGATTTATGTTTACAGAGAGCATATACTATACAACATTTAACTAAATATACAACACAATAATGGTACTGGGACTATATTAAATAATGTGTATTGGGTAATAGCAGTGTGTTCAGATGTCTCCTAGCCTTTGGCAAGAAGCTGTTATCCAGCCTAACACGCCTTGTTTGTATCCTGTGGTTCCTTCTGCCTAATGGTTGTAAGTCAAAGAGATTGTAGGACAGATTGGAGGGGTCCTTGATGATGTGGAACATGCCATGAATGCAGACCTTCTGTAGTCTGCCCTAAATGGTGCAGTGGGGAGGGGGAAGCGGAGGGAAGAAGGATCCTTGATGATTCGTTCAGCAGGCCTCACAACTGAATACAGGGTCTTGTGGTCCAATTCCCATATCAGAGTTTGATATGCTCTTGATGGTGTTCCAGAAGAATGTGCTAAGAATGGGGGTGGGGAGTTTCCCTCACCTCAATCTCCTCAGGAAGTGGAGGAACTACTGTGCCTTCTTGACCACAGAGCTGGTACAGAGGGACCAGGTGAGATCACCTGTGATGTATACTCCAAGAAATTCAGTGTTCCTGACTCTCTTCATGGAGAAGCCGTTGATGTACAGTAGGGAGGAGCCAGCTACACCTTCCTGAACAGAATCAATTTCAACATCAGATTCCACCCTACCCCCATCTTTAATCTGCTGCTTTTTCCCTTCTTTACAGTGGGGATAATCTCCTCTACCGATTAAATGCTCCCTATAGCATCCATCTTAAATAACCTCTGAAAACCAAGATTAGTCACTTCGGGCAGATGGGGCTTGTCAGCTGTGGTTGGCAGTTCATCTAGGAGCAGGAAAACTCTAATCTCAGATTTCCGTTGCCTTGCGGCTATAATCACTCATGGGGAAGGGTCCCAAAGTAAATCCTGAGGAAAGATCAGGAGCTGGAGTGCCTACAGAGTTCAATACTGACTGTAAACATACACGTTGCTGCTGGTGTCTCTGCATTCCTTTGGATTCAACAGCTGCATGGAGAGGGTGAGCCTGCTTCTAGGGAACAATTTGCTCTTCATATCGTACTGTCCTGGCTTTCATATAGTCAGCTAGAATGCAACAACCATGGCTAACCAGTGGAGGCCTCATTCCCTGCACATCACATCCAGCAGAGTTGTACTTCTAACTGGGCCATACAAACCAATAAACTAGGAGTTTACAGGTGTAACTCTGCCAGTTTGAAAAATTCTTTTGCAACAATTTGGAACCATCCAAGTTGTTTTGTAAGATGACTGTGTTTTTATGATTAGAGGAGCAAAGTGCACTGGTTTACAAGAGGCTTGTATCAAACCATTCATTAGAGTTCCACAGCTCTCTCACAGGCTGCATCTTTCACTATGAATGGCTGATGAAGCATCTTCAATTACATCAGAATCAGGTTTATCATATGTCATGAAATTTGTTTTGTGCATTAGTACAGTGCAGTGCATAAAATATACTATAAATTACAATAAGAAATAAAAACATTATACAAGCAGTGCAAAAAGAGAGGAAAAATACTAAAGTAATGTTCATGGGTTTACTTCACAATCAGTAATCCGATGGCAGAGGGGAAGCTGTTCAAAAAAATTTGAGTGTGGGTCTTCAAGCTTCTGTACTTCCTCCTTGATGGTAGAAATAAGAAGAAGGCCCCTAATGATGATGCCTTTTTGAAGCATTGCTTTTCGAAGATGTCCTTGATGCTGGCGAGGCTAGTGCCCATGATGGAGCTTGCTGAGTTTACAACCCTCTGCAGCTTTTCCCAATCCTGCAGAGTGGATCACCACACTGTGATACAACCAGTTAGAATGCAAATGTAGACATTTGCTGGAATCTTTGATGACCCTACCAAATCTCCTCAAACTCCTAATGAAATATAGCATGCCTTCTTCATAAATGCATCGATATGTTGGGCCCAGGACAGTTCTTCAAAAACGTTGACACCAGGAACTTGAAACTGCTCAGCCATTCCACTGCTGACCCCTTGATGAGGAAAGGTGTGTCTTCCCTTGACCTCCATTTCCCGAAATCCTCAATCAATTATTTGGTCTTACATACACTGAGTGCAAGGCTGTTGTGGCAACACCACTCAACAGGTCCTGTATATCTCCTTGTCACCATCTGAAATTCTGCTGACAATGTTTTAAGTGAGAGTTCTTCTTAGCTGTAGATTAAATGTGACAAAGTGTGGGACTCTGGGACTAAAATCAACCAGAAGCACCAGGCACAAAAACCTTGAAAGCATAAAAGCATACAGTCATGGTCAAGACGTTCATTTATTGTTCAGACCAAACATCAGAATGGAGAAGCAATGTGATCTAAGTGATTTTGACAGTGGAATGATTGTTGGCTCGAGACAGGATGGTTTGAGTATCTCAGGAACTGATCTCCTGGGATTTTAGAAACATAGAAAACCTACAGCACAATACAGGCCCTTCGGCCCACAATGCTGTGCCGAACATGAACTTACATTAGAAATTACCTAGGGTTACCCATAGCTCTCTATTTTTCTAAGCTCCATGTACCTATCCAGGAGTCTCTTAAAAGACCCTACTGTATCTGCCTCCACCACCGTCGCCAGCAGCCCATTGCACGCACTCACCTCTCTCTGAGTAAAAAACTTACCCGATATCTCCTCTGTACCTACTTCCAAACACCTTAAAACTGGGCCCTGAAGTTCATGTCAACAACTTCCATAGTTTCTGCACTCTAATATCCCTAGAGCTGTGGCAAAATCTTACTTTAAGTTAATTTATGTGAAGTGGGTATCACTAGCCAGACCAACATGTAATGCTTGTCTCTTTGCTGTCATGCATAATTCTCAGAAGTTTACAGAGAATGTTGCAAAAAACAAAATGAAACATCCAGTGAGTAGCAGACCGGCAGGAAAAAATTGCTTGTTAATGAGAGAGGTGAGAGGAGAATGGGGAGACTGGTTCCAGCTTACAGGAAGGCAACAATAACTCAAATGACAACGTGTTACAACAGTGATTTGCAGAATAGCACCTCTGAACGCATGACACATCAAACCTTGAGTGGTTGGGCTACAGCAACAGAAGACCATGAACATACGCTCAGCAGTTACTTGTACATTGCGTTTTTTTAGGATTGTTTTTATTTATATAGTACTATGCAAAAGTCACAGGCACATATACATAGCCAGGGTGCCTTAGACTTTCATACAGTACTGCAGATATTATGTATTGCACTGTAAACTAATTTCATGACATATGTGAATGCTGATGAACCTGATTCTGATCTGGGTCTCTATTGTGGACTGAGAGTGGGAAGCGGACAGGGAGAGAGGAATCATGGGTAGGGAAAGGGGAGCGAGAGGGAAGCACCAGAGAGACATTCTGTAATGATCAATAACCAATTGTTTGGAATCAAATGACCTTGCCTGGTGTCTCAGGGCTGGATGTGTCTGCACCCACACCACCCCTGCCCCTGGCACTCCTGCTCTTCCACCTGTCCCACACCCCTCCCACAATGCTCCACCCTCGTCATTCCTGGCATCCTTTGCTCCTGCCAGATTTACAAACTTGCACTCTACTCCACATTGATAAGCACAATACTGTGTAAAAGTTGGAGGCACACTATCTATATACATGTGCCTACGATGTTTGTGCAGTATTGCATTTATTGTACTTCTTTATGCTGCATCGGATCCGGACTAACAATCATTTCATTCTCCTTTACACTTACGTACTGAAAAATGACTATGAACGATCATGAATATTGAATAAATTGTGTCGAATTTCAATCAGTGTGGTGAAAAAACAAACCACCTCAGCAAACATTAAAAGGAGGCACAGTAAGTAGTTGTTTGGCTACACAAAGCTCAATCAAATATATGCTTTATCTCATTGACAGCAATGACAGGAACAGTAGCATAGAGGTAAAACTTACAAATGGAGCTCTTCAAATGACTTCACTGAGTAGAGTGGAGAATTTGGGTCTCTCTGCAGCACTTCCACCTGGTGTGACGACTGAACCAAGTTACTACGAATGAGTTTATTCAACAAGGACTGGGCAGCCTTGTCCTCTGCAAAAGCAGAAGTTAAAATAGTCACCAGATAGGAAACAGAGCACTACTTCAATAATACTCCCTTTAAAAGAAATGCTAAAAAATTGAAAAGTAGCTTTATTTATCAGACATACATCAAAAAATACAGTGAAATGCATCATCTGCGTCAATGACCAACACAACTTGCTAACACTTACATCTTTGGAACATGGATGGATACAGGAGCACCCAGAGAAAACCCATCTGATTACGGGGAGAATGTATACACATTTCTTACAAACAGCTTTCAAACCTAATCTACTGATCACTAGGTGATGGCCACAAGTCTGGCTGTGAGAGGAGGAGGGGTGCGCATGGGGCTAGGAATCCCCATCCCATAAAAACACAGAGCCACAGAAACGGCAACAAAAGCTCCAAAGACCTCATGCCTAGGAGAGGAAGATGGGCTACACCTGGAGACAACGTGAAAGACTGGCCCAGCACAGAGGACAGTTGTGAGCTGCTGTCGGTGGTCTATGTTCCAGCAGGGGTAATAGGCTTAAGAAGTTCACCTGATCACTAGTGCAAATGTCTTAGGCACTTATTTAAGACTTTGGCACAGAACTATAGCAATTTCATGTATTGCACTGTACTGCTGTCGCAAAACAAAAAATTGTGACATACGTGAATGCTGATGAACCTGATTCTGATATGGGTCTCTATTGTGGACTGAGAGTGGGAAGGGAACAGGGAGAGGGGAGGGAACAAGAAGCACCAGAGAGACATTCAGTAATGATCAATAAACCAATTAGAAACATAGAAACCCTACAGCACAATACAGGCACTATGGCCCACAAAGCTGTGCCAAACATGCCCTTACCACTGAAATTACCTAGGGTTACCCATAGCCCTCTATTTTTCTGAGCTCCATGTACCTGTCTAGGAGTCTCTTAAAAGACCCTATCGTATCCACCTCCACCACTGTCACCAGCAGCCCATTCCACGCACTCACCACTCTCTGCATAAAAAATTTACCCTTGACATCTCCTCTGTACCTACTTCCAGCACCTCAAAGCTGTGCCCTCTTGTGCTTGCCATTTCAGCCCTGGGAAAAAGCCCCTTACTATCCACACGATCAATGCCTCTCATCATCTTATACACCTCTATCAGGTCACCTCTCATCCTCTGTCACTCTAAGGAGAAAAGGCCGCGTTCACTCAACCTTTTCTCATATGGCACGCTCCCCAATCCAGGCAACGTCTTTGTAAATCTCCTCTGCACCCTTTCTATGGTTTCCACATCCTTCCTGTAGTAAGGTGACCAGAACTGAGCACAGTACTTCAGGTGGGGTCTGACCAGGGTCCTATTTAGCTGTAATACCTGTTGGCTCTTAAACTCAATCCCACGGTTGATGAAGGCCAATGCACCATATGCTTTCTTAACCACAGAGTCAACCTGCACAGCAGCTCTGAATGTCCTATGGACTCGGACCCCAAGATCCCTCTGATCCTCCACACTGCCAAGAGTCTTACTATATTATATTATATATATATATATATTACTATATATCTTACTATACTATATTCTGCCATCATATTTGACCTTCCAAAATGAACCACCTCACACTAGTTTAAACTCTCAATAGCCTTAGCAAATCTCCCTGCCAGGATTCAAGTGCAACCCATCCTTTTTGTACATTGTTAATTCCAATTATTTGCAATCAAATTAGTTTGCCTGGTGCGTCAGGGCTGGATGTGTCTATACAGGCCTCACACCCATCCCTGGCACTCCTTATCTACCACATACCCCACACCCCTCCAGCAGTGTTCTATCCTTGCATCCCTAACATCCTTTGTTCCAGTCAGATTAACAAACTTGCTCTCCGCTCCACATTGACAAATACAGTACTGTGCAAAAGTCTTGACCATTCCAGATATATAATAATGTGCCCAAGACTGTTGCACAGGACTGTACTAAATGCTGGAGGTTGGTCTGGACGATGAACAAGATGAATCACAATACTGCACTTAAAAACCAAACAGCATGTGTCTCTTTTCACTCACCTGTCAGAACATTTGGTTTAAACGTACTTAGATTAGTATAAAATGTAAAATTTAAAATACCTCTGTCATCTTCTTCCGGCTTGGCATTCTCACTGTCACCACTTTTGTCTGGTTTATTGGCTTTGTCCACTTTATCCGAACGATCTTGCTTTACGACTGCTAAAATAGAATTATTGAATAAAATGAAAGCAAAACCTTCCCAGAACATAAACATAATTCAATTATTGTGCATGGCTGATTCCATGGCATTCTGACAATCTTAGTGCATTGATTGAGGACAAGAAGGGGAAGTTGGTCGAGCACAAAGCAGTGTGGGTCAGCAGTGGAAAGGGTGATAAGTTTCAAATTCCTGGATGTCAACATCTCAGAGGACCTACCCTGGGCCCAACACACTGATGCAATCACAAAGTAGGCATGCCTGTGGCTACATTTCATTCAGTGTTTAAGGAGAATTGGTACAAGATCATAAGATACAGGAGCAGAATCAGGCCATTTGGCCCATCAAGTCTGCTCTACCACTTCATCATGGCTGATCCAATTTTCCAGTCAGTCCCAATCTTCTGCCTTCTACCCATATCCCTTCATGCCTTGACCGATCAAGAATCTATCAACCTCTGCCTTAAATATACATAAAGATTTAGCCTGCCCAGCTGCCTGTGGCAAGAATTTCCACAGATTTACCTCTCCCTGGCTAAAGAAATTCTTCCTCATCTCCATTCTAAAAAGATGCACTTTTCTTCTGAGGCTGTGTCCTCTGGTCTTAGACTCTTCCACCGCAGAAAACATCCTCTCCACATCTGCTTTATCAAGACCTTTCACCAATCGATAGGTTTCGTGAGGTCACCCCTCACTCTTTTGAATTCTAGTGAATACAGGCCCAGAGCCATCAAATACTCTTCATATGACAAGCCATTTAATCCTGAAATCATTTTCGTGAACTTTTTAAACTCTCTCGAATTTCTGCACATCCCTTCTGCAATAAGGGGTCCAAAACTGCTCACAGTACTCCATGAGGCCTCACCAGTGCTTTATAAAGTCTCAACATTACTACCTTGCTTTTATATTCTAGTTCTCTTGAAATGGATGCTGACATCACATTTGCCTTCCTCACCAGTCTCAACCTGCAAATTAACCTTTAGGGAATCCTGCACAAGGACTCCCAAGTCCCTTTGTGCCTCAGTTTTTAGTATTTTCTCACCATTTGGAAAATAGTCACCTTTTCATTTCTTCTACCAAAGTGCATGGTCATACACTTCCCTATGCTGTATTCCATCTGCCACTCCTAAACTGCTGAAGTCATTCTGCAGCCTCTCTACTTCCTCAAAAGTACCTGCCCCTCCACCTACCTTCATATCATCTGCAAAGTTTACAAGAAAGCCATCAATTCCATCATCCAAATCACGGACATACAACATAAAAATAATCAGTCACACCAGAGACCCCTGTGGAACACCACTAGTTACTTTCTTTTTCTTTTTCAATCTTTTTATTGAATTTCATATATATAAAAAAAAACATAATATAATAATGAATAGGTTATAAATGCATAAGACTTGAAATTAAATTAATAGTAGGATAACAATATCCTATTAAAATATCAACAGAAAAGCATAGTACATTATCAATCAAGTCTATAGTACTTATATGAAAAAAATAAAAATAATCGTCAAAAGAAAAAGAAAAAATAATAAAAAAACAGGCAATATATATATATATATATATATAAAGAAAAAAAAAGTACTAAACTAAACTAACATGGGCAATACTAACAGTTTATTTGTATATGATAGTGCCAAAAACTCCGGTTAAGTAGTATAAGTAGAGAGAAGGTCTGGAAGAGGCCAAATTAATTCATATGAAAATGTCGAATGAACGGTCCCCAAGTTTCTTCAAATTTAATTGATGAGTCAAAAATAGTGCTTCTAATTTTTTCCAAGCTCAGATAAGAAATAGTTTGAGAGAACCACTGAGACGTGGTAGGAGGATTTACTTCTTTCCAATTTTGTAATATAGACCTTCTAGCCATTAATGTTATAACCACTAATTACTGACAGCCAACCTGAAAAGGCTCCCTTTATCCCCATTCTTCGCTTTCTGCCCATCAACCACTGCTTTATCCATGCTAGAGTCTTTGGTATGTCATGGAAGTCTCTTGGAAATTGCTTCAGATGTATGATGGACAGCATTCTGATTGGTTGCATTGCCGCCTGGTATGGAGGGGCCAATGCGAGGATGGAAAAATGCTGCAGAGTGCTGTAAACACAGCCAGATCCATCATGGGCTCCGGCCTCTCTAGCATTGGGGACATTTTCAAAAAGCAGTATGTCAAGGAGGAGAATTCATCATTAAGGCCCCTCACCATCCGGTACCTGCCCTCTTCCCAATGCTGCCATCAGGAGGGAAGTACAAGAGCCTGAGGACACACACTCAATGATTTAGAAACAGTTTCTTCCCCTCTACTACTAGATTTCTATATGGTCCATGAACCTACCCCACTATTCTTCTTTCACACTAATTATTTATCTAAATTTTTGTCTTGCACTCTACTGCTGCCACAAAACAATAAACTTAATGTCGGTGAAAATAAATCTGACCCTGGTTCCAGTGTCGAGTTTGTTAAAGATCACAGAAGGGTAATGAAGGTTTCATAATTAGAGGTAATTTGGCATCCACAATTTAAAAAAAGTAAAAAACATTGTCAACATGCTCGCTGCCCCAGTCGTAGGGATACCCCATGAGCCTCGGCATCCAACACATCATTCTCCACAATTTCTGATCTCCAAAGGGATTCTACCACCACACATATTTACCTCCCACTTTCCACAGGGATTGCTCCCTCTATGGTTCCCCATCCTTTCGTCTCTCTCTCTCTCCAGGCATGCACTCCTGCAAGTGCTACACCACCCATTCATCTCGTCCCTCATCTCCATTCAGGCCCCAAACTGTCCTTCCAGGTGAGGCAACGCTTCACCTGTGAATCTGCTGGGGTCGTCTATTATGTCCGGCATTCCCGATGCAGCCTCCTCTACATTGGTGAGACCCGTAGCTTCATAGAGCGCCTCCACTCCATCTGCCAAAAGTGGCCCAACTTCCCAGTGGCCAAAAATTTTAATTCCAATTCCCATTCTTGCTTGGACATGTCAGTCCTCCTCTTGTGCCACAATGAGGCCACCTTCAGAGTGGAGGAGCACCACTTTATATTCTGTCTGGGTAGCTTCAACTTGATGGCATAAATTTCTCCTTCTGGCAAAAACATTTTTCTCTGCCCCTTCCCTCCTGTTCTCTTCCACGCTCTGGCCTCTTACCTCTTCTCACCTGCCTATCAACTCCCCCTGGGGCCCCTCCTCCTTCCCTTTCTTTTATGGTCCACTCTCCTCTCCTATCGGATTCCTTCCTCTCCAGCCCTTTACCTTTCCCACCCACCTGGCCTCACTTGTCCCCTACTAAATAGCCCTCTTTCCCCTCCCACCAACTTCTTATTCTGGCATCTTCCCCCTTCCTTTCCAAAACTGAAGAAGGGTGTCAGCCCAAAACATCAACTGTTTACTCTTTTCCATAGACTTGCTGAGTTCCTCCAGAATTCTGTGTGTGTTGATCAGGACACTACAGTTCTCAGATAGAGGAGATTCATGCCATCTGATATTTACATGTAACAGGGGTATAGATTTAAGTCTGACCAAGTATCTATCCAACATCCTGTTTTAGAGAAATTATATTCAACAGTTATGATACGCTACTGTAATGTTCTTTTTGTTTAACAATAACTTTTTTCCATTGTAAGCTTTGTAATGAAGTAACTCCACCATGGACAGTCCCAAGCCCGGCTAAGAAAGGAAGAGGGTTGGGCATGGAGGCTAGCAACTCCATCCCTTCAAAACCCAATGCTAGAGAAAGGCCAACAGAAACTCCAAAGACCTCATCCCTGGGAAAGGAAGGATCTTTGCCTAGAAGACATATGAAGTCATGTGGTGAAGGTGGAAGCTATAGGGCCAATCAACTTTTGGCCCAGGACAGAGGATTCTGGTCAGCTACTGTCGGTGGCCTATGCCCCAGTAGGGGTAATGGGCTTATTAGCTGACTGAATTTGTAAAGAGAAAGTTGCAACTCATTGGTTAAACGATAATGTCCTTGTTATATCTTTAGTGCCCATCTGGGCCCCTCTGTCTGTAAGTTCAACTGCTCTGGAATTTCCCCACCATGAAAAGCATCTGGAAGAGAGGCTGCCTTAAGAAGACAGCATATTATCATAAAGGACTTCTACATTCTGGGCCATGCTCCCTCCTCGGTGCTACCATTGGGCAGAAGATATAGAAGCCAGAAGTCCCATAGCACCAGGTTCAATAAGTTACTTTACTGGGTCTTGAACCAACCTTCACACTCGCAGAGCAATGGAAGACTAGTTATTGTCAGATTGCAACAATTTCTAATTACAATACACCGCAAACAACTTGAGAACTTTTAAGTAGTTAAACTCAGAAATTTGGCTGTGATACATTTAGTTCATTAGCTACACCTGTATACCTGCTTATTAATACAAATATCTAATCATGTGGCAGCAACTCAATGCATAAAAGCATAGTCAAGAGGTTCAGTTGTTAGACCAAACATCAGAATAAGGAAGAAAATGTGATCTAAGTGACTTTGACCATGGAATGATTGTTGGTGCCAAACAGGGTGGTTTGAGTATCTCAGAAACTGCTGATCTCCTGGGGTTTCCACACACAACAGACTCTAATGTTTACAGAGAATGGGGTGAAAAACAAAAAATATCCAGTGAGTGGCAATTCTGTGGGCAAAAGTGCCTTGTTAATGAGAGAGGTCAGAGGAGAATGGCCAGACTGGCACAAGCTGACAGGAAGGTGACAGTAACTCAAATAACCACACGTTACAACAGTGATGTGCAGAAGAGCATCTCTGAATGCACAACACATCGAACCTTGAAGTGGATGAGCTACAGCAGCAGAAGATCCCGCACAAACACTCCATGGCCACTTTATTAGGTACAGGAAGTGCAGTACATAAAAGTGACCACTGAGTGTATAAATCGTGGACACATTGGTAATCATTTTCCAATGTTCTATAGACTCAGGATCAGTTCCTGCTGATTGGAGGGTGGCTAATGTTGTCCCACTTTTCAAGAAAGGAGGGAGAGAGAAAACAGGGAATTATAGACCGGTTAGCTTGACGTCAGTAGTGGGAAAGATGCTGGAGTCAATTATAAAAAAGGAAATTACGACACATTTGGAAAGCAGTAGAAGGATCAGTCCGAGTCAGCATGGATTTACGAAGGGAAAATCATGCTTGACTAATCTTCTGGAGTTTTTTGAGAATGTAACTATGAAAATGGACAAGGGGGAGCCAGTGGATGTAGTGTACCTGAACTTTCAGAAAGCTTTTGATAAAGTCCCACATAGGAGATTAGTGGGCAGAATTAGGGCACATGGTATTGGGGGCAGAGTACTGACATGGATTGAAAATTGGCTGGCTGACAGGAAACAAAGGGTAGCCATTAACGGGTCCCTTTTGGAATGGCAACCTATGACCAATGGGGTACCGCAAGGTTCGCTGCTGGGACCGCAGCTGGTTTACAATATACATTAATGATTTAGATGAAGGGATTAAAAGTAACATTAGCAAATTTGCCCATGACACAAAGCTGGGTGGCAGTGTGAAATGTCAGGAGGATGTTATGAGAACACAGGGTGACTTGGACAGGCTAGGTGAGTGGGCAAATGTATGGCAGATGCAGTTTAATGTGGTTAAATGTGAGGTTATCCACTTTGGTGGCAAGAACAGGAAGGCAGATTACTATCTAAATGGAGTCAAGTTAGGAAAAGGGGAAGTACAACGAGATCTAGGTGTTCTTGTATATAAGTCAACGAAAGCAAGCAGGCAGGTACAGCAGGCAGTGAAAAGAGCCAATGGCATGCTGGCTTTTTATAACAAGAGGAATTGAGTATAGGAGTAAAGAGGTCTTTCTGCAGCTGCACAGGGCCCAGGTGAGACCCCACCTGGAGTATTGTGTGCAGTTTTAGTCTCCAAATTTGAGGGAGGACATTCCCGCTATTGAGGGAGTGCAGCGTAGGTTCACAAGGTTAATTCACGGAATGGCAGGACTGTCACATGTTGAAAGATTGGAGTAACTGGGCTTGTATACACTGGAATTTAGGATGAGGGGGGATATGATTGAAACATATAAGATTATTAAGGGATTGGACACGCTAGAGGTAGGAAGCATGTTCCTGCTGATGGGTGAGTCCAGAACTAAAGGCCACAGTTTAAGAATAAGGGGTAGGCCATTTAGAACAGAGATGTGGAAAAACTTTTTCACCCAGAGAGTGGTGGATATGTGGAATGCTCTGCTCCAGAAGGCAGTGGAGGCCAAGTCTCTGGATGCTTTCAAGAGAGAGTTAGATAGAGCTCTTATAGATAGCGGGGTCAAGGGATATGGGGAAAGGGCAGGAACAGGGTACTGATTGTGTATGATCAGCCAAGATCACAGTGAATGGTGGTGCTGGCTAGAAGGGCTGAATGACCTACTCCTGCACCTACTGTCTATTGTCTATTGAGTGTATAAATTCAATTATTTCTCATGTGATCAGTTGAAATACACAAAAATAGGCTACATTAATTGTTGTATTTAAACTTGTAACAGATTTGATCTAATAATATTGGAGAACGCTTTGGCTCACCATTCTCCTGCTGCCTCTGTGTGCTTAGAAAATCTTAAAAAGTCATGGATACGGCCCAGTCCATCGGAGGTAAAGACTCCCCCACCACCCAGCACATTTACAAGGAGCACTGTCATGGGAAGCAGCATCCATCATCCAGGTCATGCTCCCTTCTCGCCACTACCACCAGAAAGGGTAGTAACTTTTCCTGAGCCTGCTGCTCTGGGACTTGAGGTACAAGGGCCACATCACCGGGTTCAGGAAAAGTTATTAACCCTCAACCACTGGGTAACTTCACTCACCCCAACATGGAAATGTTGCCACAACCTAGCAATTCACTTTTAAGGACTCTGTAACTCGTGTTCTAATAATTATGGCTTATTTATTTATTATTATTATTATTATTTTTCTCCCTTTTCCTATTTGCACAGTTTGTTGTCTTTTGCACATTGGTTGTTTGTCTGCCCCTGTCATGTGTAGTTTTTCACTGATTTTATTGTGTTTATTTCTATTAACTGTGAACATCCACAAGAGAATGAATCTCACTGTTGTACATGGCAATGCTCCCTCTTATTGTTTTTAAACAGCTGTGCGGACCAACCATTGCTCTGAGCAGAAAATACATACACACCCTGAAAACTACACAACAATTTAATTTTTTTCCATAATAGGCACATCAAGCAAACACAAAGCACAACCCACAAGGAAACACGGTCCAGCAATCAAAGCAACTTACAAGCACGATGACAAAAAAAGTTTTGTCTAGATGGTGTTGGCGTTCAGCAGGCTGGCAGCTTATTAACAATGAGCTACCAACTTCCATTCTGTGTTTACTGTTTCAATATGTAACAGTGTTGTAACTTGAAACACTGACAATGTAAATACATCAAAGCTCTAAAATGTCTCAAAGTAAAGGTTGTGGGATGTTTATTATTTAGAAAATTTATGGATTATATTCATGAACACATCATTAATCACAGGGCATTTTGTAATTATATTAACAGATTTCAAAATTATATTAGCATAATTTCAAAATTATTTTAAGATTATTTAAAAGAAAACTCCAGCTGCGCAGCAACAAGGGCTATGAGCATTTCGGTTACTGCTCGACTGCACACCCACGCAGCTTAGAGGGAACATAGTGACATACAAAGATGATAATTCAAAACTTTGAACTTTGAAAAATGCCAAGAGCTGATTCTCACCTTCTTTTGGCTCAGCATTTGAACTTTCTTCTTTCAGTTTCAGGTTGCTCAGCTGCGATTAAAAGAAAAGGTGCTTTGTTTAGAAAATAGGAATGGCAAGCACCCTGAACGTGTAACCGGGAAAGAGCAAGAGGATCAGAGACTGAACAGGATACTCTTTTACTTTACAATCCATAAAAGCAATTCAGATTCAAACTTTTGCCACAGACATCCACCTTTAGAAACTTCCACCAACTGGACATCTCAGCAAACTTCTGATCAGGTCCTTGGTATATCCCCCTCCAGTTTTTCTACTGAACAACTGACTCTCTATCAAGCATTTTGTCATAAAGTTTGAGGCAGTTAGAATAAGGTATTGTTGCAGATGTAAGGGAAAATAAATGGACAATTTAGGGAAAATAATCAGGAGGTAATATTGAGACAAAGGAGACACCTTTTCTTCATTGACAACGGTGCTGGTTTCAATTTTAAAAAAGGGGTATCAAAACAGCAGCAGGCACAAGAAAAACAAGCCATGGAAAGCATGATCATATAATTGTTTAATTATGCTCTCAGCAACCTCAAAAGCAACACAAATGATCAAGTTCTTGTATTTACAGTAGTGCTGCCACAAGGAAGAAACATCCATCAAAGACCCCAACATCCAGACCACGCCCTTTTCTTACAAACACCATCGGGAAGGAGGTACAGAAACCTCAGGTCCCACACAGTTATCACCCCTCAACTATCAGGCTCTTGAACTAGAGGAGATAACTTCATTCACCTCAACTCTGAAATGATTCTATGATCTACGCATTCAAGGACTCTTTACTAGTCATGTTCTGAGTATTTTTTATTTCTACAGTTTGTCTTCTTTTACATATTGGTTGTCTGTCAGTCTTTGTTTTCTTTCAAAACTCTGTTTTTTTTTGCCCTGTAAGTGCCCATAAGAAAGTGAATCTCAAGGTAGTGTCTGGTGACATATACAGAACTTTGAGAATAAGTTTACTTTGAATTGTGAATTCATATAACACCATAACAGTGGAGGAACTTGAATTTGGTTAATTCTGGAATTTACTACTCAGAACAGTAACGATGAACTCAAAACTGTCAAGATGGCTTCAAAAATCAGTCTGGTTTACTAAAGGTCTTTATAAAACAAAATCTGCCATGATTGCTTTCTGAACAATCCCAGCTAATCAACACAGTTGACTTTTCACTTCCATCTCAAATGCCAGTTGGTTCCATTCGAGATGGAACCTGCAAAGATGTCCAGATTATTTAGAAATGTCTTTTCAAATTAATCTTAATTTGTATAACATTTCCATTTATGTCTTTTTGTCCACCTGCATTGTACTTTCCCTGCAACTTTATATTGTGCAGCAAAGTTTTTTCATCTTTGCACTACCGGGAATGTGGAAGTAGTACAAATCCATTTTGTTTGGATGTCACACAAGCAAAAGCTTTTACTCTATCTCAGTACATATCACTGTAATACACCAATTCTCAATTTTACATGTTCTGAGAAAACACCTGAAAGTATCTGATGGAACTTGGCAGGTCAGGCAGCATCTAGAGTGCAATAAACAATTGACATTTTGGGTTGAGACCCCTTAACAGGGCAGAAGCCAGAATAAGGAGGTGGGGGAGGGGAAGGAGTACCATTTAGCAGATGATATGTGAGACCAAGTGAGAGGGAAAGTGGGTGTATAGGGGAGGGGAGATGGAAGTAAGAAGCAGGGAGGTGATAGGTGAAAAGGTAAAGGGCTGAAGGAGGAGTCTGAATGGAGAGGAAAATATACTATGGGAGAAAGGGAAAATCAACTGGCATCAGAGGAAGGTGATGAGCAGATGAGGAGAGGTAAGAGGGGAACTAGAGTGGGGAATGTTAAAAGAGAGAAGGGAGGGGGGAGAAATTACCAGAATCTACAGAAATCAATATTCAGGTTGCCAGGTTGGAGACTATCCAGACAGAATACGAGGTGTTGTTCCTGCAACCTGAGAGTGGCCTCATTGTGGCACCAGAGGGCATGGAACTTCAGTTTGTTCATTTCCATTGATGCTGTCTGACCTACTGAGTTCCTCCAGCACTTTGCACGTGCATTGCTCTGGATTTGCAGAATCTGCACCACCTCTAGTGTTTACAAAAATATCTGATGGCATTTGAAATATTCCTGGTGTAGCCAATGTGAGGAATGTGGTGCCCAACGTTTGCAGCAATTATCTGCACCCTTTATTCAACAGTGGTGCAGAATCTTTTATTTACACACAGGGTTAATCTGACAACTGATATACAGTAGCTCAGTACTGTCTGAATGTCTAGACTGGGAGCTCAAACAAGTAGTGGGGGAATAAATGCATCTAACCCAGACATGGGATTCCCCAGCCCAGGCCAACACAAAAAGCTGGAGATATTCAGCATCTGTAGACAGAGACAGAGCTAATCTTTGTAAAGATTATCTAAAGTATTGACTAGCTCTCTTTTTCCACAGACGCAGCCTGACCTAATGAGTGTTTCTAACATTTCTGTATCTGTGGACAGAATCAACACCGGAGAATTAAAAGGATTTTTAAAAAAAATCGTGTCTGAGAGAGAATCCCAACCCCACCACAGTAGTGCAGGAATATAATTGTAGATCAAAATAAATCCAAGTGAGGACAGGAACTCAAACACTTTGGGGGGAAACCATGCCCCCACCACTATCTGAACCCCCTCCTTATTTGTTCCTTATCCCCACATTCCCTTCTCTTATCTCACTACTACATCTCATCCCCACCATCCTCAAAACACCCTCCGATCCCACTGGAGCTGCCTCCCTCCCCACCCACTTCTGCCCCAAGAACCATACTTCTCGTCTTCCAACAAACCCTCTCAAAAGCCTCCCCAACTCCAACCCCTTCCCAGTCCTCCTCCTCAATCCCAAACCCTTTTAGCCTCCTTCAAATCCTCCCCACTCCATTTATAGCATCATTCCAGCCCCTCCTCTCCTTCTATCGTACTTCCCACCTAATCCTCTTCTTTCCCCCAAACCTCAACCTCGCCCCTCTCCTCTCCCGCGGTTACCATAGTCCCGGTCCCGGTCTCTTCGCCGGGTCGTATCCGGATTCCCTTCCGCCGCCGACCCGACCTCTCGTTCAGCGCCCCGCCACCGCCCTCCAGACCGCTCCCCAGGCCGTACCCACCGACTCGGCTGCCGATTCCTGCAGATCGACCGCCCGCGCCCACGACTCAGCCGCCATCGCTCGCCAGGCCCGAACCGGAAAGGCGGGGGAGCGAAGCAGGCGGTGGACACCAGTCAAAGCGCATGCGTCGCGTCTAGTCCTACCTTCTGCATCACCGTGCTGTCGCCGTAACGCCAACCTTTAGTTCCGTGATGCATGGCTGAACCCCAAATCAGCAAAAGAAAACCAGGTTCAGCTTGTCTCCTGTTAACAGAGGTTAAGAGAAGATGACACTTTGCACTGACATTGTGGCTGATTAGATGAGCAGATCACCTCCAGTTGCTTAGTCAACGAGTAGTGCAGCACAGAAACAGAACCTTCAGCCCAAATTGTCCAATCTGAACAAAATATCCACCTTTCATATGTTTGGCCCATATCTCAACATTCCTTTCCTACTCATGTGCTGTACATGTTCAAATGCTTTATAAATGCTGTGATTATTTTCTGTACTTTCTAGATACTGTTGGAAGGGATACACTTGAAATCTAGTAACTCCCTCTCAAATACCAGAACATCCTTTCATAGATAAGGAGCCAAATCTGCTCAGTGCTCCAAAGTGCAGTCTGAACAATGCTTTACAAAGCCTTAGCATTATATCCTTGTTTTTATATCCTATTCATCTTAAAATGAATGCTAACATCGCATTTCCTTCCCTTTCCACCGACTCAACTTCAAGTTCACCCTAAGGGAATCCTGCACAAATCCTCCCAAGTCCCCTTACACCTTTGATTTCTGAATGTTCTCCTTTATTCACCTTTAAGCACTCTACTACTGTGGTGAACTACATATACCTGTCTGGACACACCCCCTGCTGACTGCTCCTGTGGCTCCTCCCACAGACCCCTGTATAAAGGCAATTGAGGTCTGAGCCCGGGCTCTCTGTCTCCTGGATGTAGTACCTTCTTCCAGTCAATAAAAGCCAATATCTCGCCCTTACGTCTCAGAGTGAATTACTGATGGTGCATTAATTCCTTCTACCAAAGAGCATGATGACTATACACTTCTCTGCAGAATATTCCATCTGCCACTTCTTTGCCCAATCTGACCAGTTCCTTCTGCAGATTTCCCTGTTTCCTGTGGTGAACTATGTGCCTGTCTGGACACGCCCTCTGCTGACTGCTCCTGTGGCTCCTCCCACATGCCCCTGTATAAAGGCGATCTGAGGCCTGACGCTTGGCCTCAGTCTCCAGGACATAGTATGATGGACACTCACTCCTGGTTCCTTCTTCCAGTCAATAAAAACCGATATCTCGCCTTACGTCTCAGTGTGAGTTATTGATGGTGCATCAATTCCTCACTGCTACCTGCTTGTGGTAAACTATGTATACCTGTCTGGACACGCCCCTCTGCTGACTGCTCCTGTGGCCCCTCCCACAGACCCATGTATAAAGGCGATTGAGGCACTACTCCTCCCTCAGTCTTCAATATGTCGTGCTTCCTTTTCGCTGTTAATAAAAGCCTATCGTTCACTTCCAGTCTCCTAGAGTTATTGATGGTGCATCACTGCTCCCCCACCTATCTTAGTATCATCCGCACACATGGCTACAAGACCCCCATTAGCTGTGACGCCGTTCCTAATCAAGAATTGATCAACCTCAGCTTTTTGTGCTTACAGACAGAAGAGAAGCCTCAAGCCCACAGGTCGGAGGTGACGGTTCTCTCCACTGACATTGAATGGGGAAGAAACAATTTTCGTGGAATGTTGCAGTTTGGGGTAGCGTGCTCCTTCCTTCTGATTGCCTGCAGTTCACCCTTGGGCAAGGTAAAGCACTTGCTTAGAGATCAGGGTTGTATGAGCGGTCGGTGCATATCACAAGTCCTGGTTATGTGACCACCAACACCAGGTAGAGAATCTCTGAAGATTATTGATAATGGCTGGGGTCACCCGTCTTGTGAAGACACTGCCCAGAAGAAGGCAATGGCAAACCACTTCTGTAGAAAAATTAGCCAAAAACAATCATGGTGATGGAAAGACCATGATGGCCCACATCATACAACACAGTACACAGAGAAGACAATGATCACTGACATGTGTTGTGAAATTTGCTGATTTGTGGCAGCCTACATTGCAATACATAATAATAGAAACTATAAATGGCGATAAAAAGTACGCATGAAAAAAGTAAATTAAATAAGCAGTGCGTAAGAGTAGTGAGGCAGTGTTTATATATCCAGAGCAGATTGATATCTCACAATCTGGTTTCACCTCCATCTGAAAGTTATCCCTGGGAACAAAACTGAATTTCCCTTTACAAACCCAGTCTCTGGGAATAAAACTGGATTTCCCGCTGCAATCGTAAAGAAAGAGTTAAAACGAGTTAACACCGATACCAACATTATAAATGTTCTGGCCTTGTTTTTGAGGGGTAAGCTTTATCAGTAATCATCGAGGGGGATAGGGAATGAAGTTAGAAGCTGAGAGGTGACAGGTGGAAAAGGCAAAGGGTTGCAGAAGGAGGAATCTGATAGGAGAGGAGAGTGGACCGTGGGAAAAAGGGAAGGAGGAGGGGCACCAGGGGAGGTGATAGGCAGGAGAAGAGAAGGAGTAAAAGAGGAATGGGGAATGGTGAAGAGAAAGAGGAGTGTGAGAAATTACCAGAAGTTGAAGAAATCAATACTCGTGTTGCCGTGTTTTTTTATTTCATTCTCCCACTCACTCACGTTCCTCCTCAGCTAATCTCACCAGTTGCCTTCCAGCTCGTATCCTCCCCCTCCTCCCTTATTCTGGCTTCCTCATCCTCTCTTCCAGCCCTTTGTGGATTTTCAGCATCTGCAGAATCTACAAAATTGTGTTTGGGGTGCGAGGAGAGAGATTTGAAAGGGACCTAAGGGGCAACTTTCTCACACAGAGACTGATGAGTGTATGGAAGAGCTGCCAGAGGAAGATACAGCGGTGTCACTTAACAACTTGGTTAGGTACTTGAAATGGAAAGAGGTGAACTGATACAGTGAGACATAAATACAACAGATTCTGCAGGTGCTGGAAATCCAGAGCAGCACTCACAAAATACAAGACCCTTCATCAGGACTTGAGAAAAAAGGAGGGCTGTTTCATCTGAATCCTGATGAAGGGTCTCACCTGAAATGTCAACTATTTATTCACCTCCATAGATGTTGCCTGACCTGCTGAGTTCCTCCAGCATTTTGTGTGTGTTTCAACTTCCAATAGTGTGCAACAACTGACAACTCAGCTTGGCTTTTATTAGAAATGGGCAGTCAGCTGGACATCTGTCAAAGAAGATGATGGTGAACATTGTCCTCCACCTTTGCGTTGGACCAGTTCTGCAGTGAATGGTCTGCACAGAGTTGGTGGAAATGTATTAGCACAGATAGAGGATTGGTTAGTGGATAGAGGACAGAGCGTTGGGATAAATGGGTGTTTATCTAGTTGGCAGTCAGTGTTGAGCAGAGTGCTGTAGTGGTCAGTGCTTGGCCCACAATAGACATGAACTCACGATATACCGAACGATTAGGAACAGAGGGCCAAGTATAAGTTTACTGATGACACTAAATCAGGTGGAAAAGCAACTAGTGCAGAGGATGCAGAGAGCCTGGAGAAAGATATAAATAAGTTAAGTGAGTGGGCAAGATTCTGGCTAATGGAGTACAGCATAGGTAAATGCAAGGTCATCCACTTTGAAAGGAAAAATGGAAAATAAGATTATCGGAATCAGAATCAGGTTTATTATCACTGGCATAACACTATGAAATTTGTTGTTTTGCAATAGCAGTATATAAACATAACTAACCACATGGCTCATAAAGAGAGCAATACAGTGAGTTAGTGTTTATACCCTGCAACCATCAGGCTCCTAAACCGGCGTGGATAACTTCTCTCTCCTCATCCCTGAACTGATTCCACAACCCACAGACCCACTTTCATGGACTCTCCAACCCATGTTCTCCGTACTGTTTATTTATATTTTATATTTGCCCAGTTTGGCTTCTTTTGCACATTAATTATCAGTCTTTGCTTGAGTGTAGTTTTCCATTGATTCTATTGTGCTTTTATGTTCCTATAAATGCCTGCAAAAAAGTGAATCTCAGGATAGTATATCATAACATATATGTTCTTTGATAATAAATTAACTTTTGACTTTTGTTTTTTTTTTGAGCACATGGAGATCTGATGGTGGAAGGGAAGAAGCTGTTCCTGAACTGCTGAGTGTGTGCCTTCAGGCTTCTGTACCTCCTCCCTGATGGTAGCAATGAGAAGAGGGGATGTGTCAGATGGTGGAGCTCCTCAATGATGGATGCCACTTTGTTAAAGCATCTCCTTTTCAAGGAGTCCTCAGATTCGGGGGGGGGGGGGCTCATGCCCATGAATGAGATTATCATCCTCTCCAGTCTTTTCCAATCCTGTGCATTGATTCTGCCATACGGGATGCAACCAGTGCTCTTTAAGCAGCACATCTGTAGAAATTAAAGTTCAAAGTTCAAAATAAACTTATTATCAAAGTACATACTATATTTGTGATGCACCATCAATAACTCTCGGAGACGGGAGGCAAATGATAGGCTCTTATTAGCTGCAAAAGTGACCACAACATCCTGGAGACTGAGGGAGGAGCAGTGCCTCCAACCGCCTTTATACAGGGGTCTGTGGGAGGAGTCACAGGAGCAGTCAGCAGAGGGGCGTGTCCAGACAGGTATACATAGTTTACCACAATTTGTCACTACATACAACCCCGAGATTAATTTTCTTGCAGACATACTCAATAAATCCAGTAACCATAATGGAATTAAGGAAAGATTGCACCAACATCATGGGCAACCAGTGTGCAAAGGACAATAAACTGTGCAAATATGAAGAGAAAGATGAAAGGAGAGAATAATAATAAATAAGCAATAAATATCGAGAACACCAGATGAAGAGTCCTTGAAAGTGAGTCCATAGGCTGTGGGAACATTTCAATGATGGAGCAAGTGAGGTTATCCATTTGGTTCAAGAGCCTGATGATTGAGGGGTAATAACTGGTGCTGTGGGTCCTGAGTCTCCTGTACCTTCTTCCTGATGGCAGCAGCGAGAACAGAAGAGAGCATGGCCTGGGTGGTGGGGGTCCCTAATGATGGATGCTGCTTTCCTGAGACAATTCTCCATGTAGATATGTTCAGCGGGGGGTGAGGGGGGAGCACTTTATCCGTGATGGACTGGGCTGTATCCCCTGTAGGGTAATGTAATTTATGGAAACGTACAGAATTCACAGCCACCGACACTGAATTGGTATTCACCTTAAGAGGTGCTCTGATGTGATTACGTAAAGTATTTTTACTGCACTTTGTGTTTAGTTTTTGGTACTTTCTTAAACATAAAACGCCTCATTTTGTTTTACTTGTGAAAACCAACATTGGTGACCCCGATACTCTAGGATTATTCCAGAGTTATTTAACATGTTGGCCAATGCAATCACTTTGAAACTGCAGGAGTTTTTGGAACAGAATGCCATTCCTTGGATTGTACATGCAAACACGAGGAAATCTGCAGATGCTGGAAATTCAAGCAACACACACAAAATGCCGGTGGAACGCAGCAGGCCAGGCAGCATCTATAGGGAGAAGCACGGTCGACGAACAACAACACACACAAAGTGCTGGTGGAACGCAGCAGGCCAGAGAGCATCTATAGGAAGAAGCACTGTCGACGAACAACAACACACACAAAATGCTGGCGGAATGCAGCAGGCCAGGTAGCATCTGTAGGAAGAAGTTCAGTTGATGTTTCAGGCCGAGACCTGACAAAGGATCTCGGCCTGAAATGTCGACTGAACTTCTCCCTATAGATGCTGCCTGGCCTGCTGCGTTCCACCGGCATTTTGTGTGTGTTCTTTGGTTTGTACAACCTGGGGCCCAATTCGTGCTGTGAAAAATCATCGCAGACAACACCAAATATTTTTGTGTGGTAGTGTTGCTCAGTAACTGTACGGCAACGAAGGTGGTGAGTCTACTAGAACAGCCACCTGAACACGATAACTACCAATCACTGAACACTCACCTTTTACAGACTTTTGGACTATCGGTGTCTGTGCATGCCAAACAGTTGCTCTCCTTGTCCAGTCTCAGCGATGGTAAGCCTATAGAGCTAATGGACCACATGCTGCTCTCCTGGGAAATCACCATCCTCATTTTAATTTTAAAGAACTGTTCATGCCTGGTCCAGTTCACGTAGTCCTGGCTGATTCACCTGTGATGGACGAATGGGAGCTTGCTAAAATGGCTGCCAGTCGACACTCAGCCGGGCAGTGATACATCATTCCTCCTCCTTTCTCCACCTCAGTAAGTCTGGTCAACATAAGGACACCCGTGCCTCTGAAACAGATGACACTGGGCCTGTGCTTTTACCATGCTTGCTTTGGTAGGAAGGCTAGGAAGTGACGACTGCCTTGCAGCGTTGACAGTGCCAGTGCATCAGGACATCAGAGGTCTGGGAACACTGTGGGTTCCAGCTGCCAGGGACGTCTCCTGTTCATCACAGACACCCTTGCAGGGTGATGCTTCTTGTGTGACACGGGTGCTCAAGTGAGTGAGCTGCCAGCATTGCCTATTGATGAGAAGGCAAAGAGCAATGAAACCTCACTGGAGGCCGCCAATCGCAGCAGGATCTGGGCCTATGGGACACGATGGGTGATGCTCTGCTTCAGTGGGTGACATTACGCCTGGGATTTTGTCCTGGCGAAAGTGGATAGACCTCTGCTCGGTGCAGGTTTACTGTGTGCCCAAGGACTGTTAGTCAATCTTAAGAACAGCCAGATTGTGAATGTCAAGGATTTTGGGTCGTTACCCTGCTCCCCAGCAAGTTCCCCACAATGACTCTGTCAAGCACATGCACCATCGCATGTGAGTTTACTCGTCTGCTGGGCGAATTCCCAGACCCTAGCAAGCCCACATTCTCCACTACAGTTCAATAATTCCATTTGGTATCAGAGAAATGTATGCAATGTACATCCTGAAATCATTTTTCTTCACAGACAGCAGAATGCCCCAAAGAATGAGTGACAATTAACATGGTAGAAACCCCGAGCCCCCTACTCCCCCCTCCCACATACAAGCAGCAGCAAAGCAACGACCCCCCACCCCCTTCCACAAAACAGCATCAGCACCCTCCGCCCACCAAGGGGCCAAGAAAGACCGTGATCTGCGTTACAACACAGGCTAATCAACAATTTGACATGCCACAGACTCTCTCTCTCTCCCTAATAAAGAGACAGAGAGGCGTCGCCCTTCCACAACGACAGGGAGACGTAACTAAACAAATTGCAGATTTGCAATGTTAAATCATTCACAAAATATGGGGTCGAGCGCTACATTCCCACACCTGGCCCACCAGTTCATGGCCGCGCATGTAGATTGGTTCCAGAAAATATGGCAACTGTGTAGAATGAGCATCTTGTCCCTGGAGGAACGTTGATTCATTTAGCTGTACACGTGTGAATGGAGGAATGGCAGTAAACTTGAGCTTGAACTGGCAAGTGAATCCACCAACCTTCAAAGGGAAGATAGTATTTCCATACAGAATAAACGCCGAGACCCACCACACACACACACACACACACACACACACACACACACACACACACACACACACACACACACACACACACACACACACTTACTTCTCTGCTCCCAAACTCAATTGGAGATTTCCAGATGTTACACATGAACAGTCAGAAATATAGCAGAGACACAAGGAACAGCAGATGATAAAACTGGAGCAAAAAAATCCAACAGCTGGATGAACAGAGGATCAGGCAGCGTCTGTGGAGGGAAATATTCAGTCAGCAATGCCCTGATACGAAAAGATAGACTCTTAAACTCACAATCTACTTCATTCGGAGTGTGTACCTGTTGGATCCTGATTCTTTAGCAATCTAGAGAACTCAGTGCATAAAAGCATGCAGACATGCTCAGCAGAACTCAGGGACAACTTTATTAAATACAGGGATACGGGAGGGTGATTGGCTCAATGCTTTACAGTACCAGCAACCCGGGTTCAATTCCCAACACTCTCTATAAGGAGTCAGTATGTTTTCTCCGTGACCATGTAGATTTCCTCTGGGTGCTCTGGTTTCCTCCTACAGTCCAAAGACCTACTGGTTGGGAGGTTAATTGGTCACTGTAAATTTTCCCGTGACCTGGCAAGGATGAAGATCAGGGGATTGCTGAGCGACATGGCTCAAAGGGCTGGAAGGGCTTGTTTCATGCTGTATCAATAAATAAATAAAGTGGCTACTGTCACAAAATAATATTAGCACAAGCTCCACAGAGGCTTGGCCTGACGTTGATATAAAGTGCAATGTGCATATTTATGTACAAGAGTATAATGTCACTGTCACTATTATCATCAGAATCAGGTTTAATATCACCAACATATGTCGTGATTGTTGTTACGCAGTAATAATAAAAAAAATTACAGTAAATACATACATATATAAAAAAAGTTAAATTAAATACATAGTGGAAAAAGAGATTAAAAAAATAGTGAGGTAGTGTTCATGGATTCAACATCCATTCAGGAATCTGATGGTGGAGGGGAAGAAGCTGTTCCTGAAACATTGAGTGTTTCCTGTACCCTCTCCCTGATAGTGGCAATGAGAAGAGGGCATGTCCTGGCTGATGGGGTCCATCATTTATAAAGGTAGTTGCATAAATAAGTGAAGCAGCAGCAATAACAGATGAGGGGTGACCAGTGCAGGGTGAGAGTGTGTCTGTGAGCTGCGGGGCGGGGGTGACCAGTGCAGGGTGAGAGTGTGTCTGTGAGCTGCGGGGGGGGGGGGGGTGGGGGTGCACAGGGCAGATGAGGGGTGACCAGTGCAGGGTGAGAGTGTGTCTGTGAGCTGCGGGGCGGGGGGTGACCAGTGCAGGGTGAGAGTGTGTCTGTGAGCTGCGGTGGGGGGGGGGGTGGGGGTGCACAGGGCAGATGAGGGGTGACCAGTGCAGGGTGAGAGTGTGTCTGTGAGCTGCGGTGGGGGGGGGGGTGGGGGTGCACAGGGCAGATGAGGGGTGACCAGTGCAGGGTGAGAGTGTGTCTGTGAGCTGCGGGGGGGGGGGGGGTGGGGGTGCACAGGGCAGATGAGGGGTGACCAGTGCAGGGTGAGAGTGTGTCTGTGAGCTGCGGGGGGGGGGGGGTGGGGGTGCACAGGGCAGATGAGGGGTGACCAGTGCAGGGTGAGAGTGTGTCTGTGAGCTGCGGGGGGGGGGGGGGGGGGTGGGGGTGCACAGGGCAGATGAGGGGTGACCAGTGCAGGGTGAGAGTGTGTCTGTGAGCTGCGGGGGGGGGGGGGGTGGGGGTGCACAGGGCAGATGAGGGGTGACCAGTGCAGGGTGCGAGTGTGTCTGTGAGCTGCGGGGCGGGGGGGTGTGAGGGGTGCACAGGGCATTCAGACAGGGTGTCCAGAAGGCTAACAGTATCACACATCAGGAACTGTACTTGATACAACCCTCAGCTCCTAGTTGTTTGTCGCCACCTGTTTAATGAAAATTAGTCTGCTCTACTACCAGGAAGCGGAACTGAAATAACTACACAGTGGGGAAAATAAAAGAAAATTTGGTTGCAGACTTTGCAGTGTGCTTTAAGGAAGACACACACACACACACACAGAGCTACGCGTCGATCGCCATGGTTACATGCTGACAAACAGACAGTCTGTGCAATGATGCCTCTGTAATACAGTTACCAAAGATATTTCCATCGAAAGCTCTCATTCAAGGTCTGCAAGTATTTTTTTCTTTGAAAGCACTACTGATCACTGGTAATTGGTGTTTGAAGAGCATCGCTCCTATACTGACAGGAGCTTGCTCTGACAATGGCACATGTTGTGGGCAGATATTTATTTTTCAAGAAACCGTCTCAAAGAGCACAAAGCTGAAAATGAGCGACAGTCACCATTACAGATCTACAGGTATTTGTGAGATTCTCTCACCCTCTCCTTCGGGCCACTGACCAAGGAGGGAGGGCACTTGAAACTGAATCTAAACGGTAAGTTTATCGTTTCCTGTCAACTTCCTTCTCTGAATATCATCTTGGCTGGAAGATTACTCATGTAGTCAAATGTTGCAGCATTGTAGTTGAGAATGTTACTTTTAGTCTGTTGATTAAATTAGGTAAAGATTAATGATTAGTTTTATTTGTCACATGTAGAAATATCAAAACATTTACCAAGAAACACGCCTCTTCATATCAACAATACAATGCTATTGAGATACGGGTCTTAATTCATTAACTCAAGAGGTTCTGCAGACGCTGGGAATCCAGAGTAACACAGACATAATGCTGGGGGAACTCAACAGGTCAGATAGCATCTATGGAGAGGAAATGCAACTGTTCATTTGACAGACAGTATCAGGTTGAAATGTTTAAAACCAGAGGGCGTGCATTTAAAGTGAGAGGGGGAAACTTCAAAGGAGAATTGAGGGGCAAATTTTTTACACAGAGAGTGGAGAGTGCCTGGAATGTGCTGACTGGGTAGAGGCAGATACACTGGGGACTTTCAAGAGATTTTAGATGGACACATGAAAGTGAGGAAAGTCGAGGGATATGGACGTTGTGTAGGCAGAAGAGATTAGTTTGGTTGGCCATTTGATGACTAATTTAATCGGATCGGCACAACATTGTGGGCTGAAGGGCCCGTTCCTGGGCTGTGCTGTTCTGCGTTCTATCTGTGGAAGGGAATAAACAGTGGTAGTCATAGTTCTATCCAGAGATGCTGAACTACCTGCTGTGCTCCCCCAGCAATTTGTGCATGTTACTCCAAATACTTTTAAAAGTTTAAAATCAAAAATAATTATGGAAAATATATAAAATAGAATGCTTGCTCCATTAATTCCTTTGCCAAATATTTGAGGTCATTACTGAGTAATGAATTTACAATTTTTCTACCACTGAAATGGTTGACAGCTGCACGATGTATTCAATAAATCCAAAATGATCATTGCAAGCAATGCTTTTAAAATAGTTTAAATGAAGATGAAAGGATTTTTTGGATCTCAGCTTGGCTATTTGTAATACTGTCTGGCCCAATAGCAGCAATTACTACCTAAATTATGTAAATTATGCAAATTTTATTTATATATTTTCTTCTTTAAATGAACTGGTGAAGTGAATAGAATTCTGTTGCTTTTGTTCATTGGTAGGCAGGAGAATGGAGTTGAGAGGGAAGATAAATCATCCATGATGGAATGACAGAGCAGACTTGATGGGCTGAATGGCCTAATGCTGCTCCTATATCTTATGTTCATTATGAGACTAGAGAGTTGTAAGTTGCTTCTCTGGTTTCTGACTCCCTCACAAAAAGGGAAGGTCTTTCATTCTGGTCGTGAAAACATACTTCACGACATATGTTGGTGATATTAAACCTGATTCTGATTCTAGTTTAAAAAAAACTCATTGTAAAAGTATTAGTGATGTATTTGTTCTTCTTAGTTTAGCAGGCCCAGTGTTTGTGATTGCAGACAGCTCCATTCGGGTTCTCTGTGTAAAAGTTAATGCCTCTCTTTCCGAGCAATTAATTGTATGGAATTGAATTTGACAGATGCTATGGTGTCAGAAGGTTGCATGGTGACCAAATATTCCTGAAATGTTAGGTATTTGGCACTGCAAAGTGCATTAGAATTAATTTCTCGTAAGCTGCATTACCTTGTTTTTTATGTGATCGATGAGAGGTTAAACTACCTGTGAATTCACAACAGTGCGATGTATCTGATCAGGGACTCTCACTGTGAGACAAGTCTGCCACATGGATGAAAGAAAAATGGAGGGAAGGGTTAGGTCCAGGACATCTTCAAGGAGCAAAGCCTCAAAAAGGCGGCATCCATCATTAAGGACCCCCATCACCCAGGACGTGCTCTCTTCTCATTGCTACCATCAGGAAGGAGGTTCAGGAACCTAAAAACACACACTCGATGATTCAAGAACAGCTTCTCTCCCTCTGCCATCAGATTTCTGAATGGACATTGAACCCATGAACACTACCTCACTATTTTTTTGCATTATTTATTTAATTTAACCCTCTCTCTATATATATTTATTTATTTACTGTAATTCATAGTTTTATTATTATGTGTTGCATTCTACTGCAACTGCAAAGCCAACAAGTTTCACAGTGTAGACGGGTGATATTAAACTTGATTCTGATTGGTCTTGGAGTAGGTTAAAGGGCTGGCACTGCATCATGGGCCTAAGGGCCTGTTCTTTGTTCTAGAAGAACACGAATCAACAACTTGAAGGTGAAAGGGGTGGTGGTGGAGGCAGATACACCAGGGGCATTTAAATGACTCTGATTGGAGGAAAGTATAGGGGGGACATCAGAGGTAGGTTTCTTACACAGAGAATGGTGAGTGCGTGATACACACTGATGGGATGATCGTAGAGGCAGATACATTAGGACATTCAGGAGACTATTAGATAGGCACATGGTTGATAGAAAAATGGAGGACTATGTGGGAAGGAAGGGTTAGTTTGATCTTAGAGTAGGTTACCGGGTCGGCACGACATCGTGGGCCAAAGTCCCTGTACAGCCTTGCTCCCTGTTTTTTCTTGGGTTGATGGGCAAGAAAATATCTCAACACTTCTTGTAGTTAGATATATATAACGAAATGCTAGCCCTCTCCTCATGGGCTGAACGGTCTGTGTTGTCCTACAGTCCATGTTCTAAATTGTCCCAATCCAGTAATCTCTATCTACCTAGTTAACAGGGGCAGGAAGTAGTGTGGATTTGCCACTGTGACTCACAGAGCCTGCCCCAAATCACCTTATGTACAGACACTTCTGTGCTTAGTGACATTTCATGGACATACAATCAATCTATGTACATACCTGTAAAGAAGACCATAAGAGTTAGGCCATTTGGCCCATCGAGTCTCCTCCATCATTTCATCATGGCCAATCCATTTTCTCTCTCAGTCTCAATTCCCTGCCTTCTCCCCATATCCCTTCATACCCTGACTAATCAAGAATCTATCAACCTCTGCCATAAATACGTATATCCAATGACTTGGCCTCCACAGCCACCTGTGGCAATGAATTCCATAGATTCACCACCCTCCGGCTAAAGAAATTCCTTCTCATCTCTGTTCTAAAAGGATGCCCCTGTATTCTGAGGCTGTGACCTCTGCTCTTCGACTCCCCCCACCAGAGGAAAGATCCTCTTAGCGTTCACTCTATTGAGGACTATGTTCTGTATATGTAAGCTACAAGTCTGATATAAGCTATCTCCTGTATTTATATTTACTGTGTTCTTTACCTAATTAAGTTTTCATTTGTGCTGCATGGGATTTGGAGTAACAGTCATTTTGTTCTCCTTTACACTTGTGAACTGGAAATGACATTAAACAATCTTGAATCGTAGTTTGGTACAACTAGAAGAAACGTACAAGTTAGCTTGCAGGGGATGCTGGAATTAAACTCTGAACGATGGAATGTTGCGAGCTGTAACAGTGTCATTAAACCACTACGCTACCGTGGCCTCCCTTTTGGAGTCGTTCTGGTCACTGCATTATAGGATTTTACCTTGCAGCATCTTGTTCTATGCTTCCATTACTCAGCACATTGTCGCTACATTAATGAAACACAGAACCAATACAGATTGCCACCTCTGTGCTATTTTTCCTGGAGAAGATAGAGAACTGGCTTCACAAAGGTGACCACAATACAGTGAATTCAGCTGAAAGACATTTTGTGCGTGTTACTCTGGATTTCCAGCATCTGCAGAATCTCTTGTGCTTACCGTGCCTGAACCAGTTCTACTGTTTGGAAGGTCATGGGCACACCTCTGTGATTTCCAATCCTTCCTGGCCCATCTGAGCTGTAATTTGACAGTCACTGTCAAAGACTTCTTTCCTCAATCTCCTGACAGAGAAACTGAGCAAAGACTTGTTGAGGCAAAGCCAGAAATAAACTTCTTTTGATGCACAGTTGAGCGTATCCGGACTGGTGGCATCACGGCCTGGTTAGGAAACATCAATGTCCAAGAACAGAAGAGCCTAGTCCATCACTGGCAAAGCTCTTCATACAACTGAGCACATTTACAAAGAGCACTGCCACAAGAAAGCAGCATCCACATCAAGAATCCCCATCATCCTGGCCATGCTCCCTTCTATATGCTCTTTTTATAATCAATCTACTCAGAACTTTGAAATACCGTCCTTTCTTTGAGTTATAGAGAAGCAATTAGAACACACTAATTTCAATCTGTATTATGTAATATTGCTATAAATCAGAGAAGGAAAACACTTCTCTTCCAAGTTTATTATCATCTGACTGTACATATACACAACCAAAAAAAAGTGTTCCTCTGGACCACGGTGCACCCACAAAACATATGTCACACACAGCACATAACACAAAATAATACCAGAAATAATTTAATAAAATATAACTGAAAAAGCGTGTGGTGCGCAGCCCAGGTAAACTGTAAACAGCTCGCTGTCCTAATGATGGGGCCTCAGTGATGGCAGGGTGTTCATCAGTCTCGTAGCCCAAGGGAAGAAGCTGTTACCCGGTCTGGCAGCCCTAGTCCTGAAGCTGAGACATTACCCACTTGCCTTTTCCAAAAACTCCCTTCCGGAAGGCGCTTCAGGGCTACTAAGACATCCAGGATGCGAGAAAAGCCGGTGGGATGATTATTGTCTCTGGTTCTCTTAGTTAATACTGATATTGAGGCCTGAAGATTTAACACTGCAGCTTGGCTTTCTTTCCCTACCTGTTAATCCAGCGTTTTTTTTTAATGCTTGAGGGCTAAAGCCAAATATTTTATTGTCATTTATTTAATTTCAATGATCAGATAGGTTGTAAAGCACACTGTCCCTTTTGGATAGGTAGCAGGAAGGTGCTGGGTGGGTGTGTGTGGGCCAAGGTTCGTGCTCAGAAGACAGAGTGTCAGCAAGGCCAAGGAATTGATTGTGTTGGTAGAGCACACACCAGCCCTCGCTGAGGGGCCGGCAGCTTCAAGGCAAAATCTCCAAGGAGCTGCAGTGGGCCCAACACGTCAATGTAATCATGTACGAGGCAGATCAGTGGCTATACTTCATTAGGAGTTTGAGGAGATTTGATGTGTCACCGAAGACCACTGACATTTCTGCAGATGAGAAGCATTCTGCTGGGTTGCATCGCTGCCTGCTATGCAGCATCCAATGTGTAGGATGGCTAGAGGTTGCAGAGGGCTGTAAACTCAGCCAGCTCCTTCACGGGCACAACCCTCCCCGTCATCGAGAACATCTTCAAAAGGTGATGCCTCATTGGTGGGGGGGGGGGAGAGAGAGGGTGAATAATGACTGGAAACTGGAGAAATCGACATTCATGCCAACAGGTTGGAGGCTAGCCAGACGGAATATGAGGCATTGCTCCTCCACCCTGAGCGTGGCCATTCCATGGCAGAAGAGGAGGCCATGGACTAACATGCAGAGTGAAATTAAAATGGTTGGCTATCAGGAAATCCTGCTATTATCCTGTTTTGAGTATGCCTAAAGCACTCTTATGATAATCCAGTGAACTGCAGAAGTCCAGGAAGCTGAGGTTTTAGAATTAAGTTTCCTTTTTTTTAATCTCTTTCATTATCCAGTGCACATTTATGGTTCTATTTGACTTTCTTAAACATTGAGACTTAGACTTTAAATGAATCTACATGGGCTTGCTACTAAATAAGCATTAATTTGTGGGGTATCTTTATAAAAGCACAGTGATACTGTATAATTTAATGCTCAGTGTAATTAGATGTTGTATGTTCATATTGCACTGTAACGAACCAAAGATATCGAGGGATGGATAGGACATGTTTTTGATTCATCTGGTATGAGATCTTTTAAAAATAATTTTGCAATTTATCCCCCTTGAACTTAGTGGAATATTAAATATCATGAGCAAAATTTAAAAAAATAACAATTATATCTTAATTGAATGTCACTGTGCCACCTGTCTTTCTATTTCTGTCTCTATTGTGTTGAGATAAATGCCGCTATACTTGCCAGAGTCTATTAGTTCTGGTAATGATGTTGACATGTCTTAGGAACTGTAATACATTTAAATACAAAGGTTGAAATGAAGGTTGGATTATGCGTTAGATGAAACTTTCCATTTGATATGTAACAGGATGACATGAAGTGGGCTTGATTTGATTTTCACCTTCGGGGGATAGGAAAACGGGGGTGGGGGGGAGAGTGAACAATTCACCAAGTTGTAGTAATGTTGAAAGGCCTGGATAGAGTGGATGTGGAGAGGATGTTTCCTATACTGGAGGAGTATAGAGGACACAGCCTCAGAATAGAGGAACGTCCATTTAGAACAGAGATGAGGAGGGACTTAAGGTTCTTGAAGCTATCTGCATGATCTTTTTAGCTCGTGAGGAGGGGGAGGAGTTGATGTTTCAGCCAGAGGATGGAGAATCTGTGGAATTCATTGCTACAGATTGCCATAGTTGTCTGGATCTCAGAGCTATATACTGCATACATACTTTAATAATAAATACACCTTGAATTTCTTCAGTCAGGGGGTGGAGAATCTGTGGAATTCATTGCCACAGATGGCGGTGGAGGCCAAGTCACCGGGTATATTTAACGTAGAGGTTGATATGTTCTTGACCAGTCAGGGTGCCAAAAGTTTCAGCAGGGGTTCCCAACCTTTTTTATGCCATGGACCCCTACCATTAACCGAGGGGTCCAGGGACCCCAGGTTGGGAACCCCTGGTTTACAGGGAGAAGGCAGGAGGATGAGGCTGATAGGGATAATAAATCAGCCATGATGGAATAGCAGAACAGACTCGATGGGTCAAATGGCCTAATTCTGCTAATTCTAATTCTAATTCTAATTCTAATTCTGCTCCTTCGGGGGGGGGGGGAGGAGGAGGAGGAGTGGGGGGAAGAGAGAGAGAGAGAGAGAGAGAGGTGATTTAACAGGGAGGGGGTCCTATTGGTCGCAGTGTTCCTTTTATACTGTGCCCCACGCTCCTTTCGTTGACCTTTGACCATCACTATAGTGCTGCCACATGCATTCAACAGTGCTGCTACACACTAGTTGATGTTGTTCGGTTGCTCTCATTGTTATTATTGTTACAATTAGGAATATAAGAAAAATTAATAAGTAGTGCAAAAATAGAGAAAAATATTGAGGTAGTGTTCATGGATTCAGGGACCATTCAGAAACATGATGGCAGTGGGGAAGAAGCTGTTCCTGAATCATTGAGTGTGTGTCTTCAGACTCCTGCCTTTTTGAGGCATTGCCTTTTGAGGATCAAGACCAGGAAAGGACTTGAGTTATGAAGGGGGAATGATCATTGGTGCTGAAATCTGAAGTAAGAGGTGGCAAGCGTTGTGCATTGGTGGTGGAGTAGACAGGGCAAATTTTAGGTAGACTCACATATAGAAGAATGACAAAATGTTAGAGATCTTGAAGTTTCCTGGTTCTGATGTAAGGTTGTTGACAAGGTAGCACCACACAGTAGTGCAGTGGCTAGCACAGTACTTTACAATACCAGCGACCCTGGTTCAATACCTGCCGCTGTCTGTAAGATGTTTGTACGTTCTCCCTGTGACCGCGTGGGTTTCCTCCGAGTGCTCTGGTTTCCTCCTATATTCCATAGGTGTATCATTTGGTGGGTTAGTTGGCCATTGTAAATTGTCTCATGATTAGGCCGGGGCTAAATCAGAAATTGCTGGGTGGCACAGCTCGGGGAGGCCAAAAGAGCCTATTCCGTGCTTAATCTTGATAAATAAATAAATCCTTTCTCCAAAGATGCTGACTGATGCACTGAGTATTTCCAAAGTTCTCTGCATTTATTATGGAGGGCAAATCTCCTTCCACTAAGGACAATAGTGAGTGAGAGGTATTTAGGATAGTTAAGCCCTTTGATGGTCACTGTAACTGGTCCTGGCTTTTTAAAATTCCAGATTAATAGTTCAAAAATTACCAAATTTATATTGCTGAACTACACTGCTGAGTTTAGCTTGTGTTTCCAGATTTGTACCCATGGATCTATAGATACTAGTTGAGTAATTTAATCACTGAACGTGCCCCCCACACTTCATGCTGCCTCGGGAAAGCAGGCAACATTATCAAAGACCCACACAACTTAGGCGTTCTCTCTCCACCCCTCCTCCCATCAGGAGAAGATACAAATGCCTGAAAGTATTCAAGGACTATCCTGCAGTGATAAGGCCTTTGAATACCCCCAGTACAATGAGGTGGACTGTTGACTTCGCAGGGGTGGCATGGTAGCAGAAAGATTAACGCAATCACATGACAATGCCAACAATCATCGATCGGAGTTCCATTCCCACCGCTGTCTGTGAGTAGTTTGCACGTTCTCCCTGTGACTGTGTGGGTTCTTTCCAGGTGATCCAGTTTCCTCCCACATACAGTGCGTTTCATGGTTGGTAAGTCGTGGGCATACTATGTTGGAACTGGAAGCATGGTAATGCTTGTGGGCTGCCCCCAGCACCATCTGCGATGTATGTGACAAATAAAGCCAATCTTTATCTTTACAGTCTAACTCACCATTTTATTATGTCTGCTCTACACCTTCCTTGTAGCTATTCTGCATCCTCATTGATTTTCCCTCGTACGATTTCAATGTACTGATGCTGTAAAAAAAAGACCATCAGACTATAAAGTATATTGTACATCGCCTCCGGAACTATTTCCAGGTAGCGGGCGATTTCCTTCCACACCGCTCTGATGTATTTGGAAATTGTGTACTAGGCAAGTTATAGCAGTTTTGCCACTGCCTTCTGCTGGGTGAGTTTGTTTTAAGAGATCACATGTCTTAATAGGAGCCAGCTGGATTTGATCTTGGGACCTCTCGCCCCAAAGTCCAGCGCCGCTGCCACTATGACATATATAGGAGCAGAGTTAGGCCATTTGGCCCATTGAGACTGCTCCACCATTTCATCATGGCTGATCCATTTTCACCTGCCTTCTCCGTATATTTTTTCACGCCCTGACTTATCAAAAACCTATCAACCTCCACCTTCAATACAGTCATTGATCTGGCTCCAAGACCTCATCCGTAACAATCGACCCCAACATCTTCCCAGCTGCTGAGGTCAGGCAAACTGGCCTATGATTTCTTTTCTCCTGCTTCTCTCCCTTCTTGGAGTAACATCTGCAATTTTCCAGTTCTCCGGAACCATGCCAGAATCTAGTGATTCTTCAAAGATTATTACCAGTGCCTCCACAATCTCTCCAGCCAACTTTTTCAGAATCCTGGAGTGTAGATGATCTGCATTGATGACACACAAAATAAAAATGTTCACTCTAACTCAGTAGGAGCTCTGGATTAATTAATTTTTGGTTTTTGAATTAATTTTTGTTTTTAATCTCCCTCATTATCCAGTGCACATATATGGTTTTATTTGACTTACTTAAATATTGATATTTAAATTTTAAATGAATCTACTTGGGCTTGCTGCCTATAAACATTAATTTATGGGCTCTTTTTATAAAAGCACGGTGATACTCTATAATTTAAAGCTAGGTGTAGTTAGATGTTGCCTGTTCATAATTACACTGTAATGAACCAAAGATATAGAGGAAAGGCTAGGACTTGTTTTTGATTCTCCTTTATCTGTTCAATGATTTTTTTTAATGTATTTGCAATTTCTCCACTTTAAGCTTCAAAGGTTCGTTTTTTCGGCAACATATGCACATACAATACAACTCTGTATTCGTCTCCTGTAGATAGCCACGGAATACTGAAAAACCACGCAAGTTGTTGAAAAGAAAAGCCAACACAAAAAAAGAAACAAAACTGGCAAACCGCAAAACCACCCCACCCCCTCCCTCACACAAAAAACTCACAGATCGTCTCCACCCCCTCCCTCACAAAAAAAGCAAAAAAAAATTATAAAATTATGATGGCAAACTTCTGTAGTCGTTTTTTTTTCATACACATTTTATTTGTTTTTGTTTTTATTTTATTTAGGGATACAGTACAGAACAGACCCTCCTGGTCCAATGAAACACGCCACCCAGCAACCTGCCGATTTAACCCTAGCCTAATCACGGGGCAAGTTACAACGACCAATTAACCTGCTAACGGAATGTGGGAGGAAACTGGAGAACCTGGTTTCCTCCCACGCATTGTGCGAAGGACGTACAAATTCCTTAGAGAATGCACCGGAATTGAACTCCAAACTCCGACACCCCGAGCTGTCATAGCATCGTACTAACTGGTGCCTCTCAGTATGACACCCCTTTGGTGTCATAATCATTACAATACTGTGATTACTGTATTGAGTGATATTAATACTATTTATTACTATATCAGTATTATTTATTACTTATAAATTTATTTTATTACTTTTTTGCATTTGCACAATTGGCCTTCTTTTCCAGATTGGCTGTTTGTCTGTCTTTGTTTGTGTGTAGTTTTTCATTGAAGTTATTGAGTTTCTTTGTCTCTACTGTGAATGCCCACAAGAAAATCTCAAGCCAGTATATCGAAGGTTCAAAAGTTCATTTATTATCCATACGTATGGTAACTCCGGAATGTGCCTTCACCAGATAGCCGCGAAACAAACACCAAACCCACCCCCCACACAAACAAGGACAGCATCCTGACCATCAGCCCCCAAAAGGGAACAGTAACATCGACCCCTCACAAAAAATACTGACAGAATCCAACAGAATATCAACCCCAAACGCCCTCCCCTCGCACAACAAAACAGAAAAGGAATGGGCAATAAAAACACAGAATATAAAAACCACAGTCCATAAACACGTTCAGAACCGCAGAAACATGGTAATGTCCTCCTTCATCATAATGGTGACATACTCATACTTGGATAACAAATTTACTTTGAACTTTGACCTGGGTGCTGTGTGTGTGAGGTTTTCACACTCTCCCTGTGGCTGCATGAGTTTTGTGTAGTTTAAAGATATTTAAAGATCGCAGTAAAAACAGGACTCATTCATACCCAAGGATGGCCTTCAGGGAACTGAACATCGACTTAGCCATACTGAAAGATGTAAGCTGCTTCAGCAGTTCTGGTCTTCAAGGAAAGGTGTGACTACATTGGCGAGTAAACCCATGGAGATGTTGTTTGTGCTGTGGAAATTGGAATTGGAATTGGTTTATCATTATCACATATTCTGAGGAACAGTGAGAACCTTGTCTCATACGCTGCTCGTACAGATTCATTTGATACACTGCGTCGAGATAAAATAATAGCAACATGCAGAATAGAGTGTAACAGCCACAGAGAGTGCAGTGCAGACAGACAATAAAGTGCAAGATCATAGTGTGGTCAAAGGTTCATCCTACCCTAGGGAACCATTGGGGTAAAAACTGTCCTTGAACCTGGTGATATGTGTTTTCAGGCTCAAAAAGGCGACTTCCATCACTAAGGCTCCTGCCACCCAGAACATGCCCTCATCTCGTTGCTACCGTCAAGAGGAAGTACAGGAGCCTGAAGACACACACTCAAGCTTTTTAAGAACAGCTTCTTTCCCTCTGCGGTCAGATTTCTGAGTGGACAATGAACTCATGTACACTACCTTTCTTTATTTGCTCTCTTTTTGCACTACTCATTTAATGCAATATATATAAATATTCCTTATTGTAATTTATAGATTTTTTTATTACTATGTTTTGCAATGTACTGTTGCTGCAAAACAACAGATTTCACAACATATGCTGGTACAATTAAACCTCAGAATAGAGGGACATAGAATGGAAATAAGGAGGGATTTCTTTCACCAGAGGGTGGTGAATCTGTAGAATTTGTTGCCACAGTTGGCAGTGTCATTGGGTGTATTTAAGATGGAAGTTGACAGGTCCTTGATTAGTCAAGGGATGAAAGGTTATGGGGAGAAGGCACGAGATGGAAATGGATGATCAAGTGGTACAACAGACTTGATGGGTTGAATGGCCTAATTCTGCTCCTATGTCTTATATCTAAATATATGTACTTCTTAGTGTAATTTATAGTTTTTTATTATTATGTATTCTGCTGCTGCAAAACACCAAATTTTACAACATATGCCAATGATATTAAATCCTACTCCAATTCTTTTGCACCTCCTGTCCAGTGAGAGGGGAAGAAGAGAGAATGCCCAGGGTGGGAGGGGATTTGATTAAGATGGTTGCTTGCACAGTTCATAGACCTGTCTCGTAGCTCCAGAGACCTGGGTTCATTCCTGACATTAGGTGCTGTCTGCATGGAGTTTGCATGTTCTCCCTGTGAATGAGTGCACGTTTTTCACCCCCGTGTGCTCCTGCTTCCTCCCACATCCCACGGTGTTTAATAACATCATGAGAGGTGGATGGTCACAGTATTTTCCCCAGGGTTGGGAGTTCAAAACTGGGGGGGTAGGCAGGCCAGTTCTGATGAAGGGTCTCAGCCAGAAACGTCGACTGTTTATTCATTTCCATAGATGCTGCCTGACCTGCTGAGTTCCTCCAGCTTTTTGCGTGTGTTGCTCTGGATTTCCAGCACCTGCAGGACCTCCTGTGTTTAGGGTATAGATTTAGTGTGAGAGGAAAGATTTAAAAGAGACCCGAACACAAGGTTTTCATGCTGATGGTGAGTGCATGGAATGAGCTGCCAGAGGAAGAGGCTGTATAATCATACCATTTAAGAAGCACTTGAATAGGTAATGATGGGGCTGGTCAGAGAGGGATACAGACCGAATGCAGGAAATTGGGACTGTTACACATGCACGGAGCAAGAACTGCAACAGAGTAATCTGATTAAATGTTTATCCTGAGTCATCTTAGCAATGGTAAACACTGGGCACTTTCAGTGTGGGAGTGACAAACCGAGCCCATCGAGACAAAAACAAGCTCACATGATGGCCTGTGCCACAAAGAGTGAGTTGTCCGTGCATAAGAGACCCAGTTGGTTCATCGTTATAAAATGTCCATGTGTGCACTTGCCACCTTCGTGCGATCGATCCGACCTATTTCAGGGACTAACTGGGTGGGTACTGTGGTCAGCATAGCCTGATTAGGCCATTGGGCAGCTATCTATGCTGAGTTGCCTTATATGACTCTGGATGACAATAATCCTCTAAGAACTCAATATAATCCCTAATGAAGGTCTGCTGGTGGGTCTTTAATGAAATGCAGAGGGAATTACAGCAGATGCCCCTGCTGAGCAAATCTTAGTGAGGGACTTCAAGTGCCAGAATGTAGAGATGCTGTGAATCCACCCGGTGAGCTGCCGGATTTAGCAAGCAAGTGTGGGAGGGCTGTCAGCTGAAGTGAGACAGCTCTCAGGGTGAGGGGAGGCTTGTCAGTCGATGATTCACTCCAGTCCAGCATCTGGCACCTTCTGGTGAGCAGGGATGGGGGCAGTGAGGTATGGACTACCGACTTAGAGCACTTTTTGCACTTTACCTGGTATACTGGCAGATACAGGGTCACAGCAGAACAGGGGAGCTGATGTGTTATCTCTCTCATTAGAATCTCCAATTGTCTTTGACAACTCATAGAACATAGCTCAGTACAGCGCAGTATAGGCCCTTCAGTCCACAAAGTTGTACTGACCTTTTAATCTACTCTGAGTTCAATCTAACCCTTTGCTCACACATTGTCCTCCATTTTTCTATCAACCATGTGTCTATCTAAAAGCCTCTAAAATGTCCCTAATGTATCTTCCTCAACCTCCACCCCTAACAGGGTGTTCAACAAACCCACCCTCTCTGTGATAAACAAAACCCAGTTCTGACATTGTCCATAAAACTTTTCACCAATCAGTTTAAAACAATGCCCTCTGTATTAGCCATTTCCTTCCCTGGAAAAAGTTCCTGGCTGTCCACTCTACCAATGCCCCATGTCAAATACACCCATCAAGTTCATCCACAGGCCTAACTAAGACAGTTAGGTGACAGAAAAATTGATGATTCTTTGCAAACTGCCCATGGCGAATGAATTTGTTATATGTGTCATTCTACTGTTCTAAATTCTAAGGCTTTCGGTCTGCTGTTTTTATTTGTTTGTTTAGAGATAAAATATGGAACAGGCCCTTCTGACCTGGCCTAACTACTGGACAATCTATAGCGACCTTTAACTTACTAACCGGTACACTTTTTTTGGACTTTGGGAGGAAACCAGGCCACCCAGAGGAAATCTCTGTGCTCACGGGAAGGGACTTACAAACCCTAACCCTCACCACATTCCACAGATGTATTGAGAGCAGCCTGGTTCACTCCCTGGCTCGGGAATTGCACCGTCTCGGATCGCAAGATCCTGCAGCAGGTAGTGAGGTCAGCTGAGAAGATCATCGGGGTCTCTCTTCCTGCTATTACAGACACTTACACCACACACTAACAGCATAGTGAAGGACCCCACGCACCCCTCATACAAACTCTTCTCCCTCCTGCCATCCAGTAAAAGGTACCGAACCATTCGAGCTCTCATGACCAGACTATGCAACAGTTTCTTCCTCCAAGCCATCAGGCTCCTCAATACTCAGAGTCTAGACTGACATTGTAATGTGTCCTCTACTGTGCCTATTGTCTTGTTTATTAATTATTGTACTGCCCTGCACTGTTTTGTGCACTTTATGTAGTCCTGTGCAGGTCTGCAGTCTAGTGCAGTTTTTATGTTGTTTTATGTAATCTAGTGTAGCCTCGTGCTGTCTCACATAGTCTAGTGTAGTTTTGTATTGTTTCATATAGCACCAGGGTCCTGGAGGAACGTTGTTTTGCTTTTACTTTGTACTGTAACAGCAGCTTATGGTCGAAGTGACAATAAAAGCAATTTGAACTCTAACTTGAGGACATTGGAATTGAACTCCGAACTCTGAAGCCCCAAGCTGTAACAGAGTGGTGCTAACTGCTATGCTACCGTGACTACATTGTGGTACTTGTGTTCTGAAATGATCTATCCAGATGGCACGCAAATAAAGTTTTCACACAGTTCCTCAGCACATGTGACAACGCTAAATGATTCCCAATTCCCCTCACCCCCTCCTGCCCTTTTGCCAAATTCACCACCTCCAGGCTCCAGAATTAACCTAGGCCCAAAGCACCCACCAAGCACGCCACCTTCACCCAGAGGTGAATCAGAATCAGGTTTATTATCACTGGCAGGTGTCGTCGTCACAAACACCAGAAAACCACCGACGCTGGAAACCAAGCAAAACATGCAAAATGCTGGAGGACCTCTCCAGGTCTGATGAAGAGCCTCAGCCCAAAACGTCAATTGTTCACTCTTTTCCATGGAATCTGCCTGGACTGCTGAGTTCCTCCAGCATCTTGTGTGCGTTGCTTGTATATTGTCAAGTCTGTTCTGTGGCAACAGTAAAGTGCATGATACAAAAATCACTATAAGTTATAAGATAAATTAATAGTGCAAAAAGAGGAATAAATAGATGGGTAATTGGATGGATAGATAGACAGCTAGCTAGCTAGATAGATAGACAGGTGGATAGATGGAAAGGCCTATAAATGGTTGGATGAATGAATAGATAAATAACTCCGTGAAATAAAGAATGAACATGACACCAGTGAACAATGTTACCACGTGCAACATTCTCCAGAAGGCCCAGAAAGCGGTTTATTTCGCATCTATTTCTTTTAAATGTGGTTCTGGTACTGTTGCAGTCTGTTATCTACAGTATGACCATGTGTTTTTGGGCCAGTTGAACGATCAGGTGCTTTGCTGTCTCTAAGAAGTTTCCAGGAGGTGAGCGGCCTCAAATCCAAGAACTTAGAGACAGAGTTCAAGCACATTATAGACCCCATTTCACGCTGATCTTGCTGATGAAAGCATCAAGGAGGACTGAAAACCAAGGTGAGTACAAAAGGCAAGCAAGTGTTCAACAGCATCTACCAGCCTCTCACTCACTGCTCCCAGAGGAAGGAGTCTGTGTGTGATGGTCGCTTGCTTGCTGCTCCCGAGGGAAGGTGTTCTTTTCTCTCTCTCTCTCTCTCTCTCTCACTCCTGTTGGAGGATGGTACTGAAGTTCTGGGTCTGCAGTTTGTGGATTGAACTGCTTCTTATTCTGTTGCTATTCTAGGCGACTGAATCTGCAAGGCTTGCAGATAAAGTCACTGAGCTGATCTGAATATGGACTCCTCAATTTTGTGTTTTATATTCTGTATTTCCACTTGTTCTTTCTTATAGCCATCTGTGCGATTTGTTTTTTGCATGTGGGAGTGGGGATGGTTGATGTTTCTCATTGAACAGGTTCCATGGTTTTTCTTTGTTTCATGGCTGTCTGTGGAGAAGTTGAATCTCAGGGTTGTATAATGCATAAATAATTCAATAATAAATGTACTTTAAATCCTTTGAAATCAATAGATAATGAATGAGTAGTGCAAAAAGAGAGACATGTACTGAGATAGTGTTCATTGAGAACTCTGATGGTGGAGGGAAGAAACTGCTTCTGAAGTATTGAGTGTGGATCTTCAGGCTCCTGTACCTTCACCCTGATGTATTACGTAGACCTGCCTGTTCCAGGCAGGAATCTTGTATCTGTCCAGGAAAAGAAAATGGCAGGGAAAAATCATTGCAGACACTACTCACCCAACACCGCCTTTTCCAAAGCTCCCTTCCGGAAAGCACTATAAGGCTAACAAAACAAAAACTTCATGCCTTTTAGAAGTTTCTTCCCTTAGGCAGTTAATCTGATCAATTGTTCTAGTTGCCCCCCCCCCCCCCCATTTCTATACTGCACGCAAAGCTGTTTAAACCACTTTTTACAAAGCTGTTTACCTTGTAAAAACATGCTGGTATTTACGTACATTTTATTCTATATTTGTATTTTAACCTCAAATGTTATTTTCATATAATTTTCCATCTTTATAGTTGTTGAATGTTGTTTTTTTTGCACATTGCACCAATGCACCATGGCAAATTCCTAATCCATGTTAAATGTATATGGTAGAAAAGGTTCGAAATTCAAAACTCAAAGTCAATTTATTGTCAAATTACATGTGTCACCATATGCAACCCCGTGATTCATTTTATCATGGGTATACAGATTAAATAAAAAGAAACACAATAGAATAATTGAAAAACCACTCACCAAGACAAACAACCAATGTGCAAATGACAACAAACTGTGCACATAGAAAAAGAAAAACATAATAATAAATAGACAGATAAGCAATAACTATGGAGAACATGAAATGAAGAGTCCTTGAAATTGAGTCCATTGGTTGTGGGAAGAGCTCAGTGATGGGGTGAGTGAAGTTATCCCCTCTGGTTCAAGAGCCTGATGGTTGAGGGGTAAATAACTGTTCCTGAACCTGGTGGTGTGGGTCCTGAGGCTCCTGTACCTTCTTCCTGATGGCAGCAGTGAGAAGAGAGCATGAAGTGGGTGGTGGGGGTCCCTGATGATGTATAATGCTTTCCTGTGACAATGCTCCACGTAGATGTACTCAGTGGTGGGGAGGGCTTTACTCATGATAGACTGTAGTAATTTCCAGTCAAGAGCACTGGTGTTTCCACACCAGCCATGATGCAGACAGTCAATATACTCCCCATTAACTCTTCTGTAGAAGCTCATCAAAGTTTTAGATGTATGCCAAATCTTCCACAAACTCCTAAAGAAGTATAGGCACTGTCGTGCTTTCTTCATAACTGCACTTACGTTCCTCTGAAGTGATACCACCAAAGAATTTCAAGTTATGGTGTGTGTGGATCCTGAGGTTCTTGTATCTCCTTCCCAATGCAATAGTGAGGAGAGAGGATGGCCTGGATGGTGGCAATCCTTGATGATAGATGCTGCTTTCCTGCAACAATGCTCCGTGTAGCTGTGATCAAAATCAATCTTTGATCCATATGATGTCAGTTCTATATGATGTACTCTTTATGATTTTGAGGTGCTGTTGGGTGGGGCCTGCATTGCAGTCTGTAGAAGGTCACTGAATGGCTGTAATAGCAGACAGGACTGCTTGTGTTAGCAATGGGGAAGTTAAATTTCACTGTGAATGTTCATAATGCTGGGATTGTCCATCACCATTATTCTAAATTGATTGTTGATCATAAACCGTGTATCAAAAACTGTGGAAGTTACTTCAGGCCAGGATTGCTGTCAAAACTAACATCCTGCCAGATTAAATGTGGAGTATGTGATAATGAATGAAAAATCTTCAATTCTAATAAGACTATGGAACTTCACTATTCTGGTTATCAGCACACAAATCACTGAAATGTGGTCCTCTGTTACTCCAGCTAGAACCATAGAACACGACAGCACAGAAACAGACCCTTTGGCCCATCTAGTCTGTGGTGTACCATTAATCTACTGAATCTTATTGGCCTGCACCTGGACCATAGCCCTCCACACCTCTCCCATCCATGTACCTATGCAAATTTCACTTAAATGTTGAAATCAAGCCTGCAACCACCACTTCTACTGGCAGTTCATTCCACACTCTCACCTCCCTCTGAGTGAAGAAGCTGCCCTTGTATTCTCTTTAAATATTTCACCCTTAACCCATGAATAATAGTTCTAGTCTCATCCACCTCAGTGGAGAAAGCCTGCTTGCATTTACCCTATCTATATCCCTCATAATTTTATATGAGGGTGCAGTGAATGGGTGTTTCTCGGACTGGCTGGAGGTGACTAGTGGGGTACCACAGGGCTCTGTATTGGGACCACAGCTCTTTACGATTTATGTCAACGATTTAGATGAGGGCATTGAAAACTATATCAGCAAGTTTGCTGACGATACTAAACTGGGTGGCAGTGTGACATGCGAAGAGGACGTTAGGAGAATACAGGGAGACTTGGATAGGCTGGGTGAGTGGGCAGATACACTGCAGATGTCATTCAATGTGAATAAATGTGAAGTTATCCACTTTGGAAGCAGGAACAAGAGGGCAGAGTATTGTCTGAACGGTGTAGAGTTAGGTAAGGGAGAAATGCAAAGAGACCTAGGAGTACTAGTTCATCAGTCAATGAAGGTGAATAAGCAAGTGCAACAGGCAGTGAAGAGGGCAAATGGAATATTAGCCTTTGTTACAAGGGGAATTGAGTACAAGAGCAAGGATGTCCTTTTGCATTTGTACAGGGCCCTGGTGAGACCACACCTGGAATATTGTGTACAGTTTTGGTCTCCAGGTTTAAGGAAGGACATTCTGGCAATTGAGGAAGTGCAGCGTAGATTCACTAGGTTGATTCCTGGGATGGCAGGGCTGTCTCACGCAGAGAGATTGGGCTTGTACACACTGGAACTGAGGAGATTGAGAGGGGATCTGATTGAAACTTTTAAGATAATTAAAGGATTTGATAGGATTGAGGCAGGAAATATGTTCCAGATGTTGGGAGAGTCCAGTACCAGAGGGCATGGATTGAGAATAAGAGCTCAGTTATTTAAAACAGAGTCGAGGAAAAACTTCTTCTCCCAGAGAGTTGTGGAGGTGTGGAATGCACTGCCTCGGAAGACGGTGGAGGCCAATTCTCTGGATGCTTTCAAGAAGGAGCTAGATAGATATCTGATGGATAGGGGAATCAAGGGATATGGGGACAAGGCAGGGACTGGGTATTGATAGTGAATGATCAGCCATGATCTCAGAATGGCGGTGCAGACTCGAGGGGCCGAATGGTCTACTTCTGCACCTATTGTCTATATCTCCATCAAATCTCCCCTTATTCTTCTATACCCCAGGGAATGAAGTCTAAACCTAATCAACCTTTCCTTGTAACTCAGGTCCTCAAGTCTTGGCCTCATCCTTGTAATTTATCTCTGTGCTCTTCCAATCTTAAGATAAGCAAGTAAGCACATCTTTCCTGTAGGAAGGTGACCAGAACGGCACACAATACTCCAAATGAGGCTTCTCCAACATCTGCTATCCTCTGCAAAATAATCTCAAGGTGCAACCCTTCTCCAGCCCTATCCTGCACTGGAATACTTGCTTGTTCCACTCTGTTTTCACGCGCAAAGGCACCCAGAACTGTCATTGTATCTAACTGACAATAAACTCGGTCCAGTATTCTTGGAGCCATGCTGAACCCTCGGACTGATGAATGCCAATAGCCCAGATACTTTACTACAGGTAATTGCTTTTCAGTCAGAAACTCAACAAGAGTTCAATCAAATCACAGTGAAAATCCCATCCTGTGTTCAATACTTTCTCTGCAACCACACTTCACCAGCTTTAATCATATCTTTGGAAATTCTCTCAGTCTTTTAGTGCTGCTACAGCTTTCATAGAGTCATAGAAAAGTACAGCACAGAAACAGGCCCTCCAGCCCATCTAGACCAAGCTGAACAAGTCCTGCAGTGGTTGACCAGAATTCCACACACTGGTTGTGGTTTAACTACTATTTACATTATTTCTTTATTCTATTTTCTTTATTATTTTTCTTAATTTCTTCATTATTCTTTATTCTAATTTTCAGTGGTTTAGCATTAAAAGTAACTGTCTCCAATCTTTTGAAAAAGGATGTGGGAACCATAGAAAGGGTGCAGAGGAGATTTACAAGGATGTTGCCTGGATTGGGGAGCATGCCTTATGAGAATAGGTTGAGTGAACTTGGCCTTTTCTCCTTGGAGCAACGGAGGATGAGAAGTGACCTGATAGAGGTGTATAAGATGATGAGAGGCATTGATCGTGTGGATAGTCAGAGGCTTTTCTCCAGGGCTGAAATGGTTAGCATGAGAGGGCATAGTTTTAAGGTGCTTGGAAGTAGGTACAGAGGAGATGTCAGGGGTAAGTTTTTTTAATTCAGAGAGTGGTGAGTGCGTGGAATGGGCTGCCAGCAACGATGGAGGCGAAAGCGATAGGGTTCTTTAAAACACTCCTGGATGGCTACGTGGAGCTTAGAAAAATAGAGGGCTACAGGTAAAGCCTACGTAGTTCTAAGGTAGGAATATGTTTGGCCGAAGGGCCGGTATTGTGTTGTATGTTTTCCATGTTTGTATAAATTCCAAACACCATCAGCACAGGTGTATCACAAGGCTATATTCTTAACCCTCTGCTCTACTCACCTTATGCTCATGTCTGTGAGGCTAAGCCCAGGTCCAATGCCATATTCAGGTTTCCTGATGACTCCACTGTCGCTGGCTGAATCAGCACATAGGAGGGAGATTGAAAATCTGGCTGCATGGTGTCACAGCTACCTCTCACCCAATGTTAGCAAAACCAATGGATTGATTATTGACTTTGGGTGGAGGTAACTGGAGGTCCAGGAGCCTATCCTTAATGGGGGATCAGAGATGAACAGGATCAGCAGCTTGGTGTTATCATTTCAGGGAATTTATCTTGGTCCCAGCACAAAAGTGCAATTACAAAGAATGCACAGCAGTGCCTCTACTTCCTTAAGAGTTTGCAGAGATTTGCATGACATTTAAAACCTCGACAGACTTCTATAGATGTGTGGTGCAGTTATCCTGACTGGCCGCATCACCACCTGGAATGGAAAATCCAACAAGAAGTAGTGAATATGGCCGTGTCCATCACAGGTAAAGCCTCCCTACTATTGAGTACATCTACATGGAGCGCTGTTGCAGGAATGCAGCAACCATCATCAGGGACCCCCACCACCCAGAACATGCTCTCTTCTCACTGCTGCCATCAGGAAGGAGGTACCAAAGCATCAGGGCTCACACCACCAAATTTAGGAACAGTTATGACCCCTCAACCATCAGGCTCCTGAACCAGAGGGTATAATTTTCACTCAAGATCACTTACCCCCCATCACTGAACTGTTCCCACAACCAAAAGACTCACTTTCAAGGACTCTTCATCTCATGTTCTCCGTATTTATTGCTTATTTACTTATTATTATTGTTTCCTTTTGCTGCTTGTCTACCCTGTTAGGTTTTGTCTTCAATTGATTCTATTGTGTTTCTTGGATTTACTGAGTATTCCCTCAAGAAAACAAATCTCGGAGTTGTAGATGGTGACATATGTACTTCCACAATAAATTCACTTTGAGTTTCCATTATGCACAATATGCTAATAAACTATAATAGAAAAAGATTAGTTTTATCTGTCACATGGATATCGACACTTACAGTGAAGTGTGGTAAACACGATGGGACTGTGGGCAGTGTGGCTCATTGAACTGGAAAGGTCTGATGCATGCTGTATCTCTAAATAAATAAATATTCTGCAGAATCTGAATGATCCCTTTAAATCCTAGCCTCTGCCTGCTGAGTGACTGATCCCTTAATCTAACTCGGCAGTCAACTTTAGCCAGTTCTGTTTTTACAAGCCTATAATTAAGTTTAAAATGCTAGTCTTCGATTCACTCTTCTCTCCCTCTAGCTGAATCTTAAGATTCAATTCTATTAGGGACACAGCCGCCTAGGGGCGTTCTTAGGAAGATAATCCTATTTCAGTGCCCAATTCCAAGTCTCGGGAAACAACTCAATATTTGTGTCTACAACAAACTATTATTCTTTGAGCCCCAGGGCCAGCTTCCTTTTAACCTCTGGATTCATATCCCTGGAATGATCTCTTTGGTTCTTCGTATACCCCAGTACACCAGTTCTCAGAAGTTTAAGGACATTTGGTTTGTTACCAAACTCTCTAACAAGCTTTTATCGACGTACTGTTGAAAGCATCTTGACAGCTTACCTCACTATCTTTTTCTCTGTTTTTAAACACAGTACATTGATTATCAAAGAATTTATGCAGTATACACCACTGAGATTCATCTTCCCACGGACAGCCATGAAACAAAGAAACCTGTTCAATGAGAAACATCAAACACCCCACGCACCAAAAGAACAAATCATGCAGTCAGCAAAACAACGAGCTAAAAACACACATAACGTAAAACATCAAACCACAGAGTCCGGGTATGTTTAGTTCAGTTCGGTTCAATATTTGATTGACTGCAAGCTGCAGAGCTTGTCCATCCCAATCAAAATCACATAAAATGGCAATTAATTTAATTTATTTAAATTAAAAGTGCTATTTATTTCACCAGACTCACTTCTACGCCCTGGTTTCCTGACCGTATCGCCATGCCTCTTTATTCCACTGAACTCGCCATCAATTAAGAGAGCCCTTTCCAAGTTTCCTGTCTTCTAGCCTTCAATATTCAGACCCTGGTGTATAAATAGAACATAGAACATTACAGCACAGTGCATGCCTTTTACAATCGTGTGCATCTCTGTCTGGTCACCTTTCACCCTCCATCACTGCAAAGAGGAAAACCCCTAGCTCACTCGACCTATCCTCATGAGGCACCCTCTCTAATCCAGGCAGCATCCTGGTGAATCTCCTCTGCACCCTCTCTAATCCAGGCAGCATCCCGGTGAATCTCCTCTGCACCCTCTCTAATCCAGGCAGCATCCCGGTGAATCTCCTCTGCACACTTTCTAATCCAGTCAGCATCCTGGTAAATCTCCTCTGCACCCTCTCTATTCCAGGCAGCATCCTGGTGAATCTCCTCTGCACCCTCTCTAATCCAGACAGCATCCCGGTGAATCTCCTCTGCACCCTCTCTAATCCAGGCAGCATCCTGGTGAATCTCCTCTGCACACTCTCTAATCCAGGCAGCATCCCGGTGAACCTCCTCTGCACCCTCTCTAATCCAGGCAGCGTCCTGGTGAATCTCCTCTGCACTCTCTCTAATCCAGGCAGCGTCCTGGTGAACCTCCTCTGCACCCTCTCTAATCCAGACAGCATCCCGGTGAATCTCCTCTGCACCCTCTCTAATCCAGGCAGCGTCCTGGTGAATCTCCTCTGCACCCTCTCTAATCCAGACAGCATCCTGGTGAATCTCCTCTGCACCCTCTCTAATCCAGGCAGCATCCTGGTGAATCTCCTCTGCACCCTGTCTAATCCAGACAGCATCCCGGTAAATCTCCTCTGCACCCTCTCTAATCCAGGCAGCATCCTGGTGAATCTCCTCTGCACCCTCTCTAATCCAGTCAGCATCCTGGTAGATCCCCTCTGCACCCTCTCTAATCCAGGCAGCATCCTGGTGAATCTCCTCTGCACCCTCTCTAATCCAGGCAGCATCCTGGTGAATCTCCTCTGCACACTCTCTAATCCAGTCAGCATCCTGGTAAATCTCCTCTGCACCCTCTTTAAAGCTTCCATGTTCTTCAGATACTGAGGTGACAAGAAGTGATCACAATACTCCAAGTGTGGCCCAACCAGGGATTTGTAGAGTTGTTATAACCCTGCTTCACATTCTACCTATTTATTCCTCTTTGCCCCATCAGTTGGCCGATTTTATTTGGAAAACCAAATGTGTTCAGAACCTTTAATTTCATCTTTCTATTATCTTGTAATCTCTGACTTATCTATGATTGCACCTTAGAGCCTGAACCTGAGGCAGGTTAAACCCAAGGTGTAAAGATTTAGTGATCAGCCTCATTTGTCCCATGTAAATTGGAACACTGGAACATAGAGTGAAATGTGTCTTTTGCATTAACAACTAACACATTGCACAAGTATTGTCATGCCCACAACTCTCTAACCCTAACTCGTATGTCTTTAGAATGTGGGAGGAAACAGGTGCATTCAGAGGAGTTTGTACGTTCTCTGTGTGACAGAGAACAAGGAGACAGCAATGGGAAATGAAGCTCGATCTCCACGGCTCTAAAAGCTACACTATCGTGGATTTGGCAGATCTCATTCACTGAAACGGCAACATTGCGTCTGGGGTGGGGGAGAAGACAAGTATTTGTATATTATTATTTATTTAAGTTAGGTTAAGTGTGGGTTGATTTTTATTCAGCATGTGTTCTTCCTGGCTTAATACACCATAAGATATAGGAACAAAATTAGGCCATTTGGCCCATCAAGTTTGTACTGCCATTTGATCATGGCTGATTTACTATCCCTCTCATCACCATTCTCCTTCCTTCTCCCTGTAACTTTTGATACCCTGACTAATCAAGAACCTATCAACCTCTCCTTTAAACATACCCAATAACTTGACCTCCATGGCTATCTTGGCAATGAATTCCATAGATTCACAATCCTCTGGCTAAAGGAATTCCTTCTCATCTCTGTTCTAAAGGGACATCCTTTTATCCTGAATCTGCACTGACAGGTCTAGGCTTTCTGCACTATATTTTTATTTATTTATTGTGATACAGTGCGGAATAGGCTGTTCTGGCCCTTTGAACTGGGCTGCCCAGTAACCCCTGATTTAACCCTAACCTAATATCAGGATAATTTACAATGACTGTTTAACCTACCAACCAGTACGTCTTTGGACTGTGGGAGGAAACCAGAGCACCTGGAGGAAACCCACACATTCACCGGGAGTATGTACAAATTCTATACAGCAGTGGGAATATTTAGGGAACATCCTCTCCACATCCACTCTATCTCTGTCTTTCAATATTCGGTAGGTTTCATTGTGATTCCCCTTCATTCTTCAAAACTCCAGCGAGTACAGGCCCAGAGCCATCAAATGCTCCTCATACATTAACCCTTTCATTCCAGGATTATTCACCTACTCATAACTCCACAGCTCACTATGGTGATGAGTTCCACAGATAATGATAAATTGAAATAATTTTTTTTTAATCAAAATTTCTGAATTTATAAATTTAAAGATAAGAATTACATTTTTTTCTCTACCAATACTTGTTTATTTACCTCCGTGTTATTGAGCGTAAATGGCAAAGATATTGAAAGACAATCACACTGACATCTGCCTATTATTGACTGTCAATTCATTTCCCCTGACCTGCTGAGCTTCTCCTGTCCCCTGTGCGTGTCACACTGACTCTCTCAGTCTAGGCCGCAGCTGTCCAGTGAGAGCAGCGAGCTGCCTGCACAGGTGCCTCATGGGCATGGCTGCAGACAATGTGGAGAGGTGCTCAGTGATGTTGGCAATGCATTAACTCCACTGTCTTCCATAGCTTGATCCTGCGTGGTTCCAACTGTGCCAGGAAACCCCCTAACTACAATATCTGCATTATATTTTCAAATTCAACATCCCCGTATTGTGTAAAGATCAATGTGAAAGTACATGTACTGTCAAAGTACACACACGGAAAAAGGCTGAAGGAACTCAGCAGGTCAGGCAGCATCAGTGGAAAAGAAAAAACAGTCGACATTTTGGTCCGAGACCCTTCTTCCGAGACTGAGAAGGAAGGGGGTGGGGGAAAATGCCAAATTAAAAGGCAAGGGAGGGGAAAGAGGGCAGCTGGAAGGTGAAAGGTGAAGCCAGGTGGGTGGGAAAGGTCAAGGGCTGGAGAAAAAAGAATGTGATTGGAGAGGAGAGTGGACAATGGGAGAAAGGGAAGGAGTAGGGGGTGATAGGCAGGTGAGAAGGTTAGAGGGGGGAATAGAGGAGGGGAGGAAATTTGTTTATCGGAAGGTGAAATCAATATTCATGCCATCAAAGTACTTGTATCTCACCATATATTATACCATGAAATTAATTTTCTTCTGGGAATTCACAGAACAAAGAAACACAATAGAATTAATGAAAAACTACATACAATGATTGACAATGTACAAAAGACAAACTGCAAATAAAATAGAAATAATAATAATGATGATGTTGATATATTAGCAAGTAAATAAATCATACTGTGATCATGAGTTGTAGAGTAATTGAGAGTGAGTCCTGAGGGTGTGGAATTAGTTCAGTGTTGAGATGAGTGAAATTATCCACACTGGTTCAGGAGCCTGGTGGTTGAAGGGTAATGACTCGTCCTGAACCTGGTCATGTGGGACCTAAGGCTCAGATTTCTGTCATCCTGACTGCTGTTTTAGGTTTTCTACAAGTTTTTGATTAATTCTCTCTCTAACAGCATGGTCAATACTCATAAGAATTCCCTACAAGATATTTTTGACTTCTGTTATCTCTAATCTCAGTATTATAATATTCCCCACGACATAAGATGAACTACTGGAAGAATTCCATGATTCCGGCTGTGTCTCTGGAAGGAAATGGACAGATGACATTTCGGGTACTGGATTAGGGTGCAGGATTGGTATTTTCCGAGTAATTTTCTTACCTGTTTGTATATTTATATAATCACCTACAGTGGTGTACAAAAGTCTAGGGTGCATATATACAGCTAGGGAGCCTAAGACTTTTGCACAGGACTGTAGTAATTTTATGTATCGCACTGTACTCCTGCCACAGAAAAAAACAAACTTCATGACATGTGAGCGACGCTAAACCTGATTCTGATACGGGTCTCCATTTTATGCGTGTTACTCTAGAAAGAAAACGAGTCTGAACAAAAAATGTCAACTGCTCATTTCCCTCCACAGATGTTGCTGAACCCACGGAGTTCCTCCAGCAGATTAATTTTTGCTTGAGATTCAAGCAGCTTGTGTCTCCATGGTTCCATCTCCTGATTATAGAAGCAGCACAGATCAATCTTCACCGTGCTCCTCAGATGATCTGTCATCGTTAGGTCATCCCACATCCCTTTAAACCACATCAGCTTTTAGTCTGTCCTTTCCAAATGCCAACATTTAGTTCCCAGTATTGGTCACCAAGCCACAGCAATAGTTATTACTAGGTCAAGTTTTGTATCATCTAAACATTTAAATATTTTAGAAGTGTAGTCCCTAGAGTCAGCTCCACTCAGTAGTGAACAAAAGAAATGAAATAGACTACATAGTGGTCACTGCGATGCTGTTGCAGCTCAGGGTGTCGAAGTACAGAGTTCGTTTCCAATGTCCCCTGCAAGAAAATTTGCATCACTGCCTGGTTCGGAAATTGCACCATCTCGGATCGCAAGACCCTGCAGCGGATAGTGAGGTCAGCTGAGATCATCGGGGTCTCTCTTCCCACCATCACAGACATTTACACTACACGCTGCATCCGCAAAGGAAACAGCATTATGAAGGACCCCATGCACCCCTCATACAATCTCTTCTCCCTCCTGCCGTCTGGGAAAAGGCTCCGAAGCATTCGGGCTCTCACGGCCAGACTATGTAACAGTTTCTTACCCCAAGCTATCAGACTCCTCAATACCCGAAGCCTGGACTGACACCTTGCCCTAGTGACTTGTTTATTATTTATTGTGATGCCTGCACTGTTTTTGTGCACGTTATGTAGTCCTGGGTAGGTCTGTAGTCTAGTGTAGCTTTCTCTGTGTTGTTTTTTTTTACGTAGTTCAGTCTAGTTTTTGTACTGTGTCATGTAACACCATGGTCCTGAAAAATGTTGTCTCATTTTTACTGTGTACTGTACCAGCAGTTATGGTCCAAATGAAAATAAGACTTGACATTCTTGCTGGGAGTGTCTGGGTTTCCGCCCACAGTCCAAAGATGTACTGGTTAGCAGATTAATTGGTCAATGTAAGTTGTCCTGTCATTAAACTAGTGTTAAATATGTGGGTTGCTGAGTGGGGTGGCTTGTTGGGCCAGAAGGGCCTGTTCCACGCTGGATCTCTAAATAAAATAAAATAGAGAACATAGAACAGTACAGGCCCTTCAGCCCACGTTATGCTGACCTTTTAATCTACTCCAAGGTCAACCTATGTAGCCTTTCATTCTTTTAACCGTAAACCAGTGAGTGTTTTTTTATTGGCTTCTTGCTGTGTGATACCTCTCTGCCCCTTTATTAGGGAGAGAGAGATCTTGTGGAATGTCGGATTGTCGTGCAAATGATTTGTTTTTGTTGTACTGCAGATCGTGGTCTTTCTTGGGGCCCTCGCTATTCATTGTTGGGGTGGGGGAGTGGATAGTGCTGATGCTTTTTGCTGGAGTGAGTGGCAGAGGGGAAGGTCGATACTTTGCTGCAGCTTGTTCATGGGCGGGGGGGGGGGGTGGGGGCTTTAGGGTCCCAACGTTTTTTTTCTGTCACTCATTCTTTGGAGTACTCTTCTGTTTTCATGGATGGCTGCGAAGAACAAGAATTTCAGGCTGTATTTGTAAATACTCTCTGATATTAAATGGAACTATTGCACTATTTTTCTATCATCCATGTACCAGTCTAAGACTCTCTTAAATGTCCCTAATGTATCTGCCTCTACCCCCACCCCAGGCAGTGTGTTCCACACTCCCACCACTCCATGTGAAAAACCTGCCTCCCACTTGTACTTTCCTCTAAAGACCTTAAAACTGTGACCACTTGCTATTAGCCATTTCTATTCTGGGAAAAAGTCTCCGGCCCTCCAGTCTATCGATGCCTCATCATCTTATGCATCTCTGTCAGGTCACTTCTGATCCTCTCCTGTTCCAAAGAGAAAAGCCCCAGCTCGCTCTACTTATCCTCATAAGAAATGCTCTCTAATCCAGGCAGCATCCCGGTAAATCTCCTCTGCACCCTCTCTAATCCAGGCAGCACCCCGATGAATCTCCTCTGCACCCTCTCTAATCCAGGCAGCATCCTGGTAAATCTCCTCTGCACCCTCTCTAATCCAGGCAGCATCCTGGTGAATCTCCTCTGCACCCTCTCTAATCCAGGCAGCATCCCGGTGAATCTCCTCTGCACCCTCTCTAATCCAGGCAGCATCCTGGTGAATCTCCTCTGCACCCTCTCTAATCCAGGCAGCATCCTGGTGAATCTCCTCTGCACCGTCTCTAATCCAGGCAGCACCCCGATGAATCTCCTCTGCACCCTCTCTAATCCAGGCAGCATCCCGGTAAATCTCCTCTGCACTCTCTCTAATCCAGGCAGCATCCTGGTGAATCTCCTCTGCACCCTCTCTAATCCAGGCAGCATCCTGGTGAATCTCCTCTGCACCCTCTCTAATCCAGGCAGCATCCTGGTGAATCTCCTCTGCACCGTCTCTAATCCAGGCAGCACCCCGATGAATCTCCTCTGCACCCTCTCTAATCCAGGCAGCATCCCGGTAAATCTCCTCTGCACCCTCTCTAATCCAGGCAGCATCCTGGTGAATCTCCTCTGCACCCTCTCTAATCCAGGCAGCACCCCGATGAATCTCCTCTGCACCCTCTCTAATCCAGGCAGCATCCCGGTAAATCTCCTCTGCACTCTCTCTAATCCAGGCAGCATCCTGGTGAATCTCCTCTGCACCCTCTCTAATCCAGGCAGCATCCTGGTGAATCTCCTCTGCACCCTCTCTAATCCAGGCAGCACCCCGATGAATCTCCTCTGCACCCTCTCTAATCCAGGCAGCATCCCGGTAAATCTCCTCTGCACTCTCTCTAATCCAGGCAGCATCCTGGTGAATCTCCTCTGCACCCTCTCTAATCCAGGCAGCATCCTGGTGAATCTCCTCTGCACCCTCTCTAATCCAGGCAGCATCCCGGTAAATCTCCTCTGCACCCTTTCTAATCCAGGCAGCATCCTGGTGAATCTCCTCTGCACCCTCTCTATTCCAGGCAGCATCCTGGTGAATCTCCTCTGCACTCTCTCTAATCCAGATAGCATCCTGGTGAATCTCCTCTGCACCCTCTCTAATCCAGGCAGCATCCTGGTAAATCTCCTCTGCACCCTCTCTAATCCAGGCAGCATCCTGGTGAATCTCCTCTGCACTCTCTCTAATCCAGGCAGCATCCTGGTGAATCTCCTCTGCACCCTCTCTAATCCAGGCAGCATCCTGGTGAATCTCCTCTGCAGCCTCTCTAATCCAGGCAGCATCCCGATGAATCTCCTCTGCACCCTCTCTAATCCAGGCAGCATCCTGGTGAATCTCCTCTGCACTCTCTCTAATCCAGGCAGCATCCTGGTGAATCTCCTCTGCACCCTCTCTAATCCAGGCAGCATCCTGGTGAATCTCCTCTGCAGCCTCTCTAATCCAGGCAGCACCCCGATGAATCTCCTCTGCACCCTCTCTAATCCAGGCAGCATCCCGGTAAATCTCCTCTGCACTCTCTCTAATCCAGGCAGCATCCTGGTGAATCTCCTCTGCACCCTCTCTAATCCAGGCAGCATCCTGGTGAATCTCCTCTGCACCCTCTCTAATCCAGGCAGCATCCTGGTGAATCTCCTCTGCACCCTCTCTAATCCAGGCAGCATCCCGGTAAATCTCCTCTGCACCCTTTCTAATCCAGGCAGCATCCTGGTGAATCTCCTCTGCACCCTCTCTATTCCAGGCAGCATCCTGGTGAATCTCCTCTGCACTCTCTCTAATCCAGATAGCATCCTGGTGAATCTCCTCTGCACCCTCTCTAATCCAGGCAGCATCCTGGTAAATCTCCTCTGCACCCTCTCTAATCCAGGCAGCATCCTGGTGAATCTCCTCTGCACTCTCTCTAATCCAGGCAGCACCCCGATGAATCTCCTCTGCACCCTCTCTAATCCAGGCAGCATCCTGGTGAATCTCCTTTGCACTCTCTCTAATCCAGGCAGCACCCCGATGAATCTCCTCTGCACCCTCTCTAATCCAGGCAGCATCCTGGTAAATCTCCTCTGCACCCTCTCAAATCCAGGCAGCATCCTGGTGAATCTCTTCTGCACCCTCTCTAATCCAGGCAGCATCCTGGTGAATCTCCTCTGCACCCTCTCTAATCCAGGCAGCATCCTGGTGAATCTCCTCTGCACCCTCTCTAATCCAGGCAGCATCCTGGTGAATCTCCTCTGCACCCTCTCTAATCCAGGCAGCATCCTGGTAAATCTCCTCTGCACCCTCTCAAATCCAGGCAGCATCCTGGTGAATCTCTTCTGCACCCTCTCTAATCCAGGCAGCATCCTGGTGAATCTCCTCTGCACCCTCTCTAATCCAGGCAGCATCCTGGTAAATCTCCTCTGCACCCTCTCAAATCCAGGCAGCATCCTGGTGAATCTCTTCTGCACCCTCTCTAATCCAGGCAGCATCCTGGTGAATCTCCTCTGCACCCTCTCTGATCCAGACAGCATCCCGGTGAATCTCCTCTGCACCCTTTCTAATCCAGGCAGCATCCTGGTGAATCTCCTCTGCACCCTCTCTATTCCAGGCAGCATCCTGGTGAATCTCCTCTGCACTCTCTCTAATCCAGATAGCATCCTGGTGAATCTCCTCTGCACCCTCTCTAATCCAGGCAGCATCCTGGTAAATCTCCTCTGCACCCTCTCTAATCCAGGCAGCATCCTGGTGAATCTCCTTTGCACTCTCTCTAATCCAGGCAGCACCCCGATGAATCTCCTCTGCACCCTCTCTAATCCAGGCAGCATCCTGGTGAATCTCCTTTGCACTCTCTCTAATCCAGGCAGCACCCCGATGAATCTCCTCTGCACCCTCTCTAATCCAGGCAGCATCCTGATAAATCTCCTCTGCACCCTCTCAAATCCAGGCAGCATCCTGGTGAATCTCTTCTGCACCCTCTCTAATCCAGGCAGCATCCTGGTGAATCTCCTCTGCACCCTCTCTAATCCAGGCAGCATCCTGGTGAATCTCCTCTGCACCCTCTCTAATCCAGGCAGCATCCTGGTAAATCTCCTCTGCACCCTCTCAAATCCAGGCAGCATCCTGGTGAATCTCTTCTGCACCCTCTCTAATCCAGGCAGCATCCTGGTGAATCTCCTCTGCACCCTCTCTAATCCAGGCAGCATCCTGGTAAATCTCCTCTGCACCCTCTCAAATCCAGGCAGCATCCTGGTGAATCTCTTCTGCACCCTCTCTAATCCAGGCAGCATCCTGGTGAATCTCCTCTGCACCCTCTCTAATCCAGGCAGCATCCTGGTGAATCTCCTCTGCACCCTCTCTAATCCAGGCAGCATCCTGGTGAATCTCCTCTGCACCCTCTCTAATCCAGGCAGCATCCTGGTGAATCTCCTCTGCACCCTCTCTAATTCAGGCAGCATCCTGGTAAATCTCCTCTGCATTCTCTCTATAGCTTCCACATCCTTCCTGTAATGTGACCAGAATTGAACACAATACTCCGTGTAGCCTAACCAGAGTTTTATAGAGCTGCAATATTACTGTGCGACTCTTGAACTTGCTATCCTGTGTAATGTCCAACCAAATATGAATCCTAATAGTTAATCCTATTAAAATCAATCTGTAGTGTGAGACATAAAAATGGGATTTATTTATGACTTTTTATTAATGCAGCTTCTATCACTCTGTCTGTGCGAAGAACCTGTATAACTGTTGGGAGCAAACCTTTCCTTGAGGCAGATGGAGAGCTTCACTCCTGATCAGTGTTCCCTGGTGTATCACCATTTCTATTCATAGCTGGCACACCGCCTCCGTCTTCAGTGACTAGAAATCTTGCAAAAAATGAATAATCTCACCATTTAACATGCACAAAATTGCTGGAGGAACTCCAGGCAGCAACTATGGAGAGGAATGAACAATTGTCGTTTCATTCCATGACCTCTTGTGTTTCTGATCTCACTGCTTATAGACTATAAGGAGCAGAGAGCCAGAATCAGAGTCAGGGTTAACACCACTGCTGTGAAATTTGTAGCTTTTGCAGCAGCTGTACATTGTAAACATAATAATAAAAACACTATCAATTGTAATAGAAAGTATATATAAAAATAAATTCAATACGTAGTCCAAAAAGAGAACAGAAAAAAGCAAAAATAAATTGGTAGTGTTCATGGGTTCATTGTTCATTCAGAAATCTGATGGTAGAGGGGAAGAAGCTGTTCCTGAAACATTGACTGTGTGTCTTCAGGCTCCTGTACCTCCTCCCTGATGGTAGCAATGAGACAAGGGAATGTCCTGGGTGGTGGAGGTCCTCAGTGATGGATGCCACCTTTTTGAGGCATCGTCTTTTGAAGATGTCCTCCATGTTGAGGAGGCGAGTGCCCAATGTGGCGCCGGCTGATTTACAACTTTCTGCAGCTTTTTAGCCTTTGACACCCTGACTAATCAAGAACCTAAAATTTCCATTTTAATTATATCCAATGACTTGGTCTCCACAGTAATGTAGCAATGAATTCCACAGATTGCACACCCTCTGGCCAAAGAAATTCTTCCTCATCTCTGTTCTAAAGGGTTGCCCCTCAATTCTGAGGCTGTGGTCTCTCGTTTTCAATACCCCCTCCATAGAAAACATCCTCTACACATCCACCCTATCTAGTCCTTTCAACATTCAGTAGGTTTCAATGAGGTCGCCCTGCTCCCAGCATTCTTCTAAATTCCAGTGAATACAGGCCCAAAGCTACCAAACACTCCTCATAGGTTAACCCCTTCATTCTCAGAATCATCCCCATGAACCTCCTTTGGACTCTCTCCAATGACAACATATCATTTCTGAAATACAGGGTCCAAAACTGTTGACAATACTCCAAATGCAGCCTGACTAGTGTCTTATAAAGCCTCAGCATCATCTCCTTGCTTTTATATTCTAGTCTCCTTGAAATAAGTGCCAACATTGCATTTGCCTTCTTTACCACAGAGTCAATCTGTAAATTAACCTTCTGGGGGTCTTGCACAAGAACTCCTAAGTCCCTCTGCACTTTTGATGTTTGAATGTTCTCCCCATTTAGATAATAGTCTGCACTATTGTTCCTTTTACCAATGCATTATCATACATTTCCCAACACTATATTCCATCTGCCACTTTTTTGCCTATTCTTCCATTTTGTCTAAGTCCTGCTGTCATGGCATTGCTTCCTCAGCACTACCTACCCCTCCACCTATCTTCGTATAATCCCCAAACTTTGCCACAAAGCTATCAATTCCATTATACAAATAACTGACAAACAATGTGAAAAACAGCGGTCCCAATACTCACCCGAGGAACACCACTAGTCACTGGCAGCCACCCAGAAAAGGGCCCCTTTATTCCCACTCACTTCCTCCTGCCTGTCAGCCATTCCTCTGACCATGCCAGTATCTTTCCTGTAACACCACAGGATTTTATCTTGTTAAACAGCCTCATTTGTGGCACCTTATCAAATGCCTTCTGAAAATCAAAGTAAACAACACTCATTTGTCCACCCTGCTTGTTACTTCCTTGAAGAACTCTAACAGATTTGTCAGGCATGATTTCCTTTCATAGAAACCATGTTTTGACTTATTTTATCATTAGGCTCCAGGTACCCCAAATCCTCATCCTTAATAATCAACTCCAACACTTTCCCAACTACTGAAGTCAGGCTAACTGGCCTATAATTTCCTTTCTTTTACCTTCTTCCCTTCTTAAGGAGTGGAGTGACATTTGCAATCTTCCAGTCCTCTGGGGCCATGCTGGAATCAAGTGATTCTTGAAAGATTATGACCGAAGCATCTGTTATCTCTTCAGCAACCTCTCTCGGGACTCTGGGATGTAGTCACCTTAAGACCTGTGAGAGTGGGGAATTATGGTTGGGAAAATGGGAAGGAAGAGGGGAGGGAGCAGAAAGCACCAGAGAGACATTCTGTAGTGATCAATAAACCAATTGTTTAGAATTAAATGACCCTGGATCTGCACCACCTCCTGCCCCTGGAGCTCCAGCTCTGCCACCTGTCACCTGCTCCACTCTTGCCATTCCCAACATCCATTGCTCCCGCCAGATTTTCAAACTTGCTCTCTGCTCCATGTTGACAAATACAGTAGTGTGCAAAAGCCTTAGGCACCCTTGCTATGTACTACATATGCAACAAAGACTTTTGCACAGTACTGTAAGTACATTGAGGTTAAACAAGGGAGAACAATAACAGAATGCAGAATAAAGTGTAACAGCTACAGAGAAAGTGCAGTGCAGGTGGACAATAATGTGCAAGGTCATGAGAGATCAGAAGTTCTCTGTATCGTACTGAGAACAGTTCAATATTCTGATAGGAACTGCCCTCGAGACTGGTGGTACGTGTGTTCAGATTTTTGTGTCTTCTGCCTGGTGGGGGGGGGAGGGGAGAATGTCTGGGGTAGGTGGAGTGTTTTATCTGCCTTTCTGTGACAGATTAGATTTAGGATCAATTTTATTTGTCACATATACAATGAAGCACGCAGTGAAATATATCGTTTGCATCAATGACCAACACACTTCTGGAAACGTTACTATGGAGTGTGAAGAGTGTACAGTTATTGGAGGGGAGGCTGGGTCTGAATGGTGTCCACAACTCCCTGCAGTTTCTTGTGGTCTTGGAAGAGCTGTACCATAACAAGTGGTGATGTTTGAGAGGTTTAAGCTTTGGGTTTATCTAAAATGGAGAACAATGGATTTCAGGACATGAGGATAGAGCCAGATAGACCATAAGACAAAAAGATAGATTTAGTCCATTCAGTCCATCGAGTCTTCCCTGCCATTCCATCATGGCTGATTTATTATTCCTATCAACCCCACTCTTCGGCCTTCTCTCCATACCCTTTGACACCCTAATGAAGAACCTATCAACCTCCACTTTTAATATGCCCAGTGACTTTGCCTCCACAGCTGTCTGTGGCAATGAATTCCAGATTCACTGCCCCCTTGATAAAGCACAAGAACATTACCTCACTACTTCTTTCTCTTTTTACACTACCTATTTAATTTAACTTTTTAAAATATATATCTACTTCTTGCTGTAATTTACAATCATGATAATATTATTATTATTAGGCATTGCATTGTAGTTCTGCCACAAAACAACAAATTTCACAACATGTGCCAGTGATATTAGAGCTGATTCTGATTCATCTCTGCTCTAAAGGGACATCCTTCCAGTCTGAGGCTGTGTCCTCTGGTCCTAGACTCCCCCTCAACTGGAAACATCCTCTCCACATCCACTCTCTGTGTCCTCTCATCCTAGACTCCCCCACTATAGGAAACATCCTCTCCACATCCACTCTATCTGTGTCCTCTGGCCCTAGACTCCCCCCCCCCCATTGGAAACATCCTCTCCACGTGTATGGAATGCTCTGCCCCAGAAGTCAAGTCTCTGGATGCTTTCAAGAGAGAGTTAGATAGAGCTCTTATAGATAGCGGGGTCAAGGGATATGGGAAGAGGGCAGGAATGGGGTACTGATTGTGTATGATCAGCCATGATCACAGTGAATGGTGGTGCAGTCTAGAATGGCCGAATGGCCTACTTCTACACCTATTGTCTATCTGTGCCCTCTGGCCCTAGACTCCCCCTCAACTGGAAACATCCTCTCCACATCCTTTCAATATTCAAAAGGTTTCAACAAGATCCTTCCCCCATTCCCTCAAACTCCAGCAAGTACAGGCCTGGAGCCATCAAATGCTCCACTTGTGTTAACCCTTTCATTCCTAATAGTTTCAGAAGAATTGCTAAACCATTCACACATCTCAATGGAGCACAATCCTTGGTTGCAACCAGAACTACTCAGGGTTGAATACACTGTCTGGGTCTGAGCACAGTCTCTAATTAACTGCCAGCAATACTTCACAAGAGATGCGAACTGTCAAGACACCCTTAGCCTCTTGGCTGCCAGGAGAAAGCTGTGGCAAAGTGATTGTCATGTTTTTCTCAATCTGCTTCTTCACCAGTCACAATTCACAGCTACTAATGACATGGAACCGCTCGGCGTGAGGGTGGATAAAAAAGTCAAGCTGTTTCTTGAACAGCACTTGGACTTTGTACAAAGGACATGCTGTGTGAATCTCAATATACAGTGAGAAGATGAGTATTTTCCACAGGGAGGAAGGTCCCTGTGACCCAATGATCTTTCATTCCCGTTTGCAATGTTTAATTGATGTGATGTACCCATCGCTCTCTCTGTTTCAAAAAAAACTTGTCTCTCTCGGCTCCTTTTAACTCACCCCACTTTCACCTTAAAAGCATGCCCTCTGGTACCAGACGTTTAAACCCTGGGAGAAAGATACTGTCTGTCTACTCCATCTATGCCTCTCAGTCCTATAAACCTCTATCAGGTCTGCCTCAGCCTCTGGCGCTGCAGAGTAAACAACCCATTAGTCCAACTTCTCATTATAGCACATGCAAACAACATTCTGGTAAACCTCGTCTGCACCCTCTCCAAAGCACTGCCATCCTTCCTGTAATGCAATACTCCAGATGCAGCTTAACTAGAGACTTATAGAACAACATATCTTTCTGACTTTTGAACTCAATCCCTTGAGTAATAAAGGTGAGCATGCCATTTGCTGTCTTAACCACCTTTCATATTGAATCCTTGGCCTCTCAGCGGCTGTTTTATACAGGTTTAGTAGTTTCGGATTTCACAGACTTTTATTGGGGTAATTTGTGGCGAATGAGTTTGTGATTCATGTGGTGCCCACTCATATCAAGCATTTGTAAATACCCACGTTAGCAGGAGGCACTCAGTCATACATTCAGCACCCCGTGCTCACTAATTATTCCCTCGCACTCAGAGGGAGGGAGCTTTTGAATTGACACAGCAATATGAAGGGAGCAAAGTTTATGATGCACACAAGGAGGACATTTAGCATAGGTTGGCATCATGATCCACACAGTATAGAGGGGTTGAATGGCCTGTCCCATGTGGTACTGTTCTATGTATGTTCTAACATAGGGATAGAATTTGCTTTTGAGACTGCTGGGATCATCATAGATCATCTTTCTCCTCAGCTCTGTGTTGCTCTACAATCCTTATGACCCCCTTCCATGAACACTGTCCACATTTCCCACTGCCTCCGTAAGGCAGCCAGCTCAACCAAAGACCCCACCCTCCCACCCAAGACATTCTCCCTTCTCCCTTCTCCCATCAATGTTCGAAGTAAATTCATTAGCAAAGTGCATGTTGATTACCAAATGCAACCATGAGATTCATTTTCTTGTGGGCACTCAGAGTAAAACAGAAACACAATAAAATCAATGAAAAACTACACACAGAGACTGACAATCAAAGTGCAAAAGAAGCAAGCTGTGCAAATACAAAATAATAATAATAATCAGCTTGAGCTGTGAAAAAATACCAGTAATTGTGAAAGAGTTCTTAAGAATTGTGAAATTCCTACAGCTTCTGATGAAGCATTGGAATACTACAATCACCCTATCTATTAACAAGCTAAAAAAGAACAAATGCCATTATCAAAAGAAGCCAAAACGTTTTCCATAGGGACTCTCTAAGCCCACTATGGTTCTGTTTAGCTTTAAACCTGCTCTCTAATATACTGAATTGGATGAAAATTGGGCATCCAGGATGATAAAATGAATTAAACCTTGACTCACCTTGGATAATTTGAAATTATACAATGCTTTCATCAGTAAACAATTCAAATAGTAGAACTATTTTCTAAAGATATAAATGTGAACTTTGGTCGAGAGAAGTGCAGAATATTAAGCATAAGGAAAGGTGCACCAGAGTGGCAGGATACGATATAACTGTTGGATGAATATGAAACAGTCATATTTCATATGATCGTCAACAGGCAAAGAAAATAGACCATTGTGCAATAAAGGGAAAACTTTCCACAGAATTTACTTCAAGGCTTAAGAAAGTCATTCAAACAGAGCTCAACAGTAAAAATACAACAAAGACAATAAACACTTTTGCAATACCCATATTAACACATTCTTTTGGCATAATATCTTGGTTCAAAACCGATCTGGAAAATTTACAAAGAAAAATAAGAACTGAAATGACAAGTTTCAGAAAACGTTATGCACATTTGAATGTCCTTAGATTAACACTAACTAGGACAGAAGGAGGAGGAGGAATGACAGACATAAACACTTACACAACAGTCAGATAAAACTCATAAGGATATATCTTCAGCAACGAAAACAGGATTCAGCACTCCAGGCGAGCATATGCAATTCTGATCACCACTAAACTTAAATGAAAGCACTACCCAAAAAAGTGAACAAAGTATCACTACAGAAGAAAAAGTTAACCAATGGAAGAGCATGACCCTCCATGGAAGACATCCCCATGATCTGAGTAAACTAGGTGTCAAACGCCTGGCTCAGAGTTGGAGACCTCTTCCCAGAATCAAAAGGATTGCTTGTAGCAATACAGGACTAGGTGGTTAACACAAAAAAAACTAACAAAAATACATAACAAAAGACCAACAAATTCAAGGCAATAAATGCAGACAATGCCAGAGAAAGCAAAACCAATCCAGCACATTACAGGATGGCAAACACCATTCTCCAAACTTTTGCTTAAAATACAAACTCATAAAGTAAATCATACCTGACTATAGATACAACCCTGATCCAGTTATGGAGTTAGACTCCCACAAATTACATTACAACTGATCCATTACTACAAATAGGACAATGCACAATACTTGTCTGGATATAATATTACAGGGTAAACAAGAACAACTTATTTAATCGATATCGCCATTCTAAACACACATAACTCACAGAAATCAGTAAGTGAAGAACACCAGAAATGTGCTGAATTAAAAGAGGAAATTGAAAGAATTTGGAACATGAACAGGGTATGCATCATCCCGATATTAATATCTATAACTGGTATCATCTCAAAGGCACTACACAATAGCATTAAACAATTACAGCAATATTTATGTAAATCTCCAGAAAGCCACAATACTAAACATCACTGGAATAGTCCTATACCAACTGCTTAATATCTCAAAATCCAGATGCAAAGGGACTTGGGAGTCATCATGCAGTTTTTCCAAAAGATTAACCTACAGGTGAGTTGGTAGGAAGGAAGGCAAATGCACTTCGAGAGAACTAGAATGCAAAAACAAGGATGTGATGCTGAGGCTTTATAAGGTATTAGTCAGACAACTCTCGGAGTATTGTGAGCAGTTTTGGGGCCCTTATCTAAGAAAAGATGAGCTGCATTGGAGAGGATCCAGAGGAGGTTCATGAGAATGATCCCTGAAATGAAAGGGTTAACATTTGGACAGCTTTTGATGCTCTGGTCCTATACTCGCTGGAGTTTAGAAGAGGTGGTGGGAACCTCACTGAAGCTTATCGAATATTGAAAGGCCAAGATATAGTGGATGTGGAGATGTTTTCTGTAGTGGGGGAGTCTAGGAGCAGATGACACAGCTTCAGAATAGAGGGACATCCATTTAGAACAGAGATGAGGAGGAATTTCTTTAACTAGAGGGTGGTGAATTTGTGGAATTCATTGCCACAAATAGTTGTGGAGGCCAAGACATTGGGTCTATCGGCTCTTGATTAGTAAGGGTGTCAATCGTTCCAAGGAGAAGGCAGGAGAATGGGGTTGAGAGGGATAATAAATTAGCCATGATGAAATGGAATAGCAGACTCAATAGGCTGAATGGCCTAGTTCTGCTCCTATGTATTACGGTTTTATGGTCTAAATCCAGCCATCGCTGTTTTGAAAAAATCCAGTCTCTCTCCCCCACATTTCTCTGGAGTAGCTAATTCTAAAGGTTCAGCTGGGTGGGGGGGGGGGGGGGACATTTCTCCTAACCTCAGTCTTGTACGGTTCAATCAATATTCTGAGACCATGACGTCTGACCCTTGATTCCCCAGCCCAGGGAATCGTCTTCCCTTCATCCAGCCTCATACAAAGACAATTCTTCAGAATTCTTTAATATTATTTCCAATGCACAAGTGTAAAGGAGGATGAAATAATTATTACTCCAAATCTGATGCAGCACAAAAAAAACACAATAATAATTTTAAAAAATGTAAGTACATATGATAGTTTATATACATAGATTGTCCATAAAGTGACGCTAGGCACAGGAGTGTCTGTACACAAGGGGGCTCTGACAGGAAATGATAAAGTAGTGGTGGTTGGGGGTGGGTTGGTGGGTGGAGGTGTTGATCGGCCTTACTGCTTGGGGAAAGTAACTGTTTTTGAGTCTGGTGGTCCTGGTGTGGATGCTACATAGCCTCCCCCCTGATGGGAGTGGGGCAAACAGTCCATGAGCAGGGTGGATGGGATCCTTCATGATGTAACTGGCCCTTTTCCAGCTCATTTCTTTGAGGACGGGTAGACTTGCACTGGTGATGTGTAGTTCTTTAAAGGAGACTGCTGATACCTGTTGCAAAAGGAGACGGGAGGTGAACAAAAACAAAATACTGGAAGAACACAGCAGGTCAGGCAGCATCTATGGAGGCAGAGCAACGGCTGCCGGTTCAGGCTGGGACTGATTCAGACTGGCCTTGACCTGAAATGTCAACCATTCTTTTCCCCCCACAGATGCTGCTCAACCTCTGAGTTCCTTCAGCAGATTGTTCTCTGCTTCAGATCCCAGCAGTTTCCATACCAAGTGGTGATTCAGCCAGTTCATATACTCTCCACCATACATCTGTAGAAGTTTGTTGAAGTTTTCTGTCGTGTCAAATCTCCACAAACTTCTAAATAGTCACTGCCGTCCTTCCTTCATCATTGCTGAGCTCAGGACAGGTCCTCTGAGATAATAACATTGAGGAGTTCAAAGCTCCTAACCCTTTCTACCTCTGATCCTCCGATGAGGACTGGCTCCTCGACCTCTGGTCTCCTCCTCCTGGAGTCAATAATCGGTTTCTTGGCTCTGTTGACACTGAGTGAGAGGTTGTTGTCATGACAACGCTCAGCCAGATCTCTAATCTCCTTCCTATATGCCGATTCATCACCACCTTTGATATGGCCTGTTATCTATCTATCCATTTAATTTCTTATCTATCTGACTGTTTATTTATTTATTCACTCACTCATTCATTCATTTATTTATTTAGATATACAGCACAGTAACAGGCCCTTTCAGCCCAATGAGCCCGCACTCCCCAATTACACCCATGTGACCAATTAACATGGAGCCCAGAGCACAGGCTGTTCAACCCATAATGTTGTACCGACTTTTTAAACTGACTCTAAAATCAATCCCACCGTTCCCTCCCACAGAGTCTTCTACTTTTCTATCATCCATGTGTCTCTTGTATGTCCCTAATGATTCTGCCTCTACTATCACCCCTGGCAGGTTGTTCCACTACTCTCTGTAAAATAGAAACTTATTTTGGACCCCCCCCCCCCTCATACTTCCCTCCAATTACTTTAAAATTATGCTCCCTTGTAATTATGTCTCTGACTCTCCACGCTATCTATCTATGCCCCTTATTATCTTGTACACCTCTATCAAGCCACCTCTCATCCTCCATTGCTCCAATGAGAAAAGCTCTACTTCGCTCACACTGTCTTCATAAGACATACCCTCTGGTTCAGGCATCATCCCGGTGAATCTCCTCTGCAGCTTCCACATCCTTCTGATAATGAGGCGACCAGAACTGAACACAACACTCCTGGTGTGGTGTAACCAGGGTTTTATAGAGCTGCAATATCCCCTTGTGAATTCAACCCCTTGACTTGAAGGTCAGCACGCCATATGCCTTCCTACCACTCTCTAAAAAACATACCTCCGACATCCCTCCAAACACCTTAAAGTTATGTAACCTACAAGCCCATACATGCTTCTTTTAGAACGTGGGTGGAAAGTAGCGTACCTGGAGGAGACACACGCAGTCATGGGGAGAATGTGCAAACTCCTTCAGACAGCGTTGGGAATCGAACTCAGGTACGCTACCTGAAATAATGCCGTACACACTGCTAGCTTGTGTGAAGGTCAAAGCAGGCCGTTCTCAGCTGGGGGGGGGGGTGGTAGAGGATGACCCATCTCACTGCCAGAGGTGTCTGGCTTTTCACCTTTTCCCTTCTCTCAACTAGACTATCGTCACTTTGGGCCTCGCTGGAAGGAAAGTTTCTGCAACAAGATGCCAGGTCTTATCAACCCAGAGAACGGCCAGAATCTGCTGCTCAGTTCATCCGAAGTCTCGTCTTGTATGACTGGCTACACCCTCGGGATGTGTGCCTCATTAACCTACACCAACATGGAGGATCACCCAGTCAAAGGTTCACACCCATTCTCAGAGACTTGCGTTTACAAAGATAAAGATTAAAAGATAATCTTTTAATTATCTGCTGGGGGCAGCCCACAAGTATCACCACGCTTCCGGCACCAAGACAGGGTGTCCAGAACATACTAACCTTCACTAACCCGTCTGTCTTTGGAATGTGGGAGGAAATCAGAGCACCCGGAGGAAACCCACACAGTCACGGGGAGAACGTACAAACTCCTTGCAGACAGTGGCAGGAATTGAACACTGATTGGTGATTGTTAGCACAGTAAAGCATTATGCTAATTGCTACACCATCATGTGACCCCAGTTGAGATCCGTTGCCAGATGTAAGGTGAAGTTGTTTGCCTCTCATAGTGAGCAGTAGAGCTATTATTTTGCAAACAATTGGGAGATGTTTTGGGTGTTTCATTTCTTCTTGCTCCCCCCCACCCAACCACCACCACAATCCTTCCATTATCACTACTGCATACTCCAGCATGTAGATAAATCTCCATAAGGCATAGGCCATTTGGTCCAATGAGAGTGCTCCATCATGTCCAGTCTATTATCCCTCTCAACCCACTCTCTTGCCTTCTCCCCATAACCTTTGATGCCCCAACTAATCAAGAACCTATCTCCCTCTGCTTTAAGTCTACCCAATGGCTTGGTCTCCACAGTCATCTGTGGCAATGAATTCCACAGATTCACCACCCTCTGGCTAAATTCCTCCTCATCTCTGTTCTTAAGGGATATCCTTGTATTCTGAGGCTGTGCTCTCTGGTCCCAGACTTCCTGGCTACATCCTCTCCAAGTTCACTCTATTTTGACCTTTCAATATTCCATAGGTTTCAGTGAGATCCCCCCTCATACTTCTAAACTTCAGCAAGTACAGCCTCAGAGCTATCAAACACGCTTCATACATTAACCCTTTCATTTCTGGAATCATTCTCAGAAACCTCCTCTGAACCCTCTCCTATGCAGGCAACTTCTTTCTTAGAAAAGGGACCCAAAATGGCTCTCAATACTCCAGGTGCAGATGATCAATGTCTTATAAAGTCACAGCAGCTTTGCTTCCCCTTCATTTCCAGGGGAAGGTTCTCTTCCTCTTCATCAAGTCAACAACCTTTCTTTTGTGTTAAGTGCCTCATGATTATTTCTGCCAGGTGATGGGGTGGAGATACCAAAGGAGGTGTTAAGGTGTTACTTCACCCTGCTGGCCTGCAGGTCACCCTTGAGTAAGGTGTATCACCTGCTTAGCCCCCGATCAGGATGTAGCTATGGGAGCAGGTGGTGGACGGTCGTATGAACAGCTGGTGCGTATCACAAGTCCTGGTTATGTGACCACTGACGCCAGGCAGACAATCCCTGAAGAGTATTGATAGTGACTGGGGTCACCCGTCTTGTAAAGACACTGTCCAGAAGGCGGCAATGGCAAACAACTTCTGTGGAAAAGTTTGCCAACAATTTATGGTTATGGGACCATGAATGCATACACCATGCAACATACACAGATAATATTTCTGCATTATTATTATTTTTCTTAATTTTACTTAGAGATACAGCATGCATTAGGCCTTTCCAGCTCTTTGAGCCTTGCCATCCAGCAACCCAGACAACCCTGGTTTTATCCTAACCTAATCATTGACAACGACTAATTAATCTACCTGGTACAGCTTTGGACTGTGGGAAGAAACCGGATCTGGGAAAAACCCCATGCATTCCATGGGGTAGACATATGAACCCCTTACAGGCAATTGAACTCCGAACTTCGATGTTCGGAGCTGTAATAGTGTCCTGCTAACTAATATAGTTACGAGGGATAAATAGGGTGATGTCCTATGAAGGCAACTTCACAGCAATTGTCCATTTATAAATCCTCTGCATGAAGTTCAACAAATGTATGCTCCAACATCTTAATTAATTCGTTAGCAGGTGAACTTCCTTCTTCAGGTTTATTTTAGGGCAACACCAACAATAATTTCCACTTAGAGAGCAATTATAAAGTTGCAAAAATGCCAAGAGTGATTACCAACACAGGGTCCCATGAGGAGATGGCAGAGAATCTCCCCAAGAAACCTTGGTTGAAGAGAGCTTCGAGGAGGAGTGAGAGCTCAAGAGGGGGAGAGGGCAAGGGAGCGAATTCCACATTCAGCAATCTGCTTTCAAACAGTGTCAGCTAAACAGATAATCCTGTCTTTTACCTTTCACACTGCTCAGACCGGTAGTTGAACCAGAAAAATTATGACTCCTTTCAAAAAGATACTTGCTGAGTTGTGAGGTATTTTGGAATGTGCTGAGATCTTTAAAGGTAGAAGTCAATGTGAATTCAACAATACACAGAATCACAGAATACCGCAGCACAGAAACAGGCTATTCAGTCCATCTAGTCCATGCCTACACGATCTACTGCCAAGTCCCATCTACCTGATCGTGGACCCTCTCTTGTCCAAACTTCTCAAGTGTCACACGCGAGCACACAGCCATTACTTCCTCTGGCAGTTTATTTCGCACTCTCACCATCCTCTGAGTGAAAAAGTTCTCCCTAATTTTCTCCTTAAGTATCTCAACTTTTACCTGAGACCCATGACCTCTAGTTCTAGTCTCACCTGCAGAATCTCTTGTGTTTATGCACTACAGGGGAAATTTTTTTAACCTCAGATCATTGAGAAAGAGGGAGTCATCTGACCTCTTTGGTCTTTTCTACTTTTGATAAACCCACAGCTGGCCTAATCTCACCTCTACTCCATTTTCCTGCCTGTTCTCCACACCCTGAGCCACCTCACCTCCATATTGTGTTTCTGCACAGCCATTTAAAAGTAAGTCCCCTATTGACAAACGTACAACAAAGTAGAAATCCTGATGGAATATCCTGATAAAATCTTTAACGATTAGTTTTGTTTGTCATATGTACGTTGAAACATCGAAACATAGTGAAACATGAACAAGAAACACATTCCAGTGATGTTGGGGACAGCCTACAAGTGTCGCCACACCTCCAGCACTAAAACAGCATGCCCACAACTCTGTACCACTAACCCGCATGTCTTTGGAATGTGGGCAGAAACAGGAGCACCCGGAGGAAACCCACGTGGTCATGGGGAAAGCGTAAAAATTTTCTTACTGACAGCCATGGGAATTGAACTCTGATTGGTGATCACTGTGGCTGTAAAGTAATTACACTATCCACTACTCTACCATGTCACCCACAATGTCAATACATTTTTTATCCTCTTATTTAAATAATCTGTCCAAGCTAACTGTTTGATTGTACGTAACTGTTCTTTAATTCAATGGAATCAATGCAGAAAGAGGAGAAAATTCAGGCCTAAAAACAAAATACTCTGCAGATGCTGGGGTCAAAGCAACAGCACAACACACTGGAGGAACTCAGCAGGTCAGGCACCGTCCGTGGAAACAAATAAACGACCAGTCCTGACGAAGGGTCTCGGCCCAAAACGTTAACTGTTTGTTTTCACGGATGCTGCCCGACCTGCTGAGTTCCTCCAGCGTGATGTGTGTGTTGAAAATTCAGGCCTAATTGTTAATATGAATATTTACTTTCTGCCTGTTTCGCCGCTGGTGTTTTGGGTGGCAATGAAGGTCCTGCATCTCTGGCAGTGTCCAGGGCTTCCTTCATCATGTCAGTAACTTCCTCTTGGTTTTCCCTTCTGTCACTATGCAAGGCCCGGGTAGAAACTCAGGGATACCGCCTCACTCAGATGTAGAGGGATTCTTCTTTTCCGTTTCCATAACAGTTTTGTTAGCCCTCAGCTGAACCCCCCCGAACCTGGAGGACCATGTTATTATGCAAAATACTGGAGGAACTCAGCAGGTCAGGCAGCTTCTAAAGAGAGAAATAAAGACAATCTTTCAGGTCAAGACCCTTCACCAGGGCTGGAAAAGAAGAGGGAAGAAGCCAGAATAAGGAACTGGGGAAAAGGGTGGGAGGACAAGCTGGCTGGTGACAGATGGGACCAGGTGAGGGGGAAGGGGCGGTGAAGTAAGAAGTTGAGAGGTGATTCGTGGCTGATTTAAAAGGCTGAAGAAGAAGGAATCTGACCAGAGATGATAGTGGGCCATGGGAAAAAGGGAAAGATGCAGGGTAGATCCCAAGGGAGGGAAGGAGAGGAGAAAGGTTGTGCTGGGAATCAGAACAGGGAATGGAAAAAGAGAGAAGGAAAGAGGGTGACAGAAATTACCGGAAGTTAGAGGAATCGATATTCAGTTGTTTATATTCTGCCAGAGATGCTGCCTGACTTGCTGAGTTCTTCCAGAATTTTGTGTGTGTTGCTCAAGATTTCCAGCATCTGTGGAATCTCCTGTGCTTAGTATGATATTGCCTGTCTGTGTGCTTTGTTGAAAAACTTGTGCTGTTTGTTGGTTCTTTGAGTTTATCAATTCTATTTCCCTGCAGGACTTTTCATCTATCCTGTGGATGAGTTCACTACCATGGTCGGATTCGAGGCAACAGTTTCTGGGCGCATAGTAACATTGCAAATAAAAGACAAAGCTAAATTAGATGACTGTTATTTTGACTGCAGTAATATTTCATCTGGAACCTTCCAGAATGGTAATGGTAAAACTCCTTAAAGATTTGTATTACTTAAATTTGAATTCTTATGTTTTTAGGTTCTTTCAGAAGTCAGGAAGAGACACAAAACTTGTTTCACAATCGTTTTATTAAGCGTTGATAGAGCAAGGAGAATTGGAAATGGACAGTAACAGGAGCAGATACTGGTAGTTGGAGGGAGAGAAGAAGGAAAAGGAGATTGTGGAGCCATGTGGTCAGCATTTTTTATACCCACAGATAAGACACAGTCCATTCAAATTCGTAGTTAATAGCTAACCAATCAGATAGCCATTATTCAAATAATGCAGCACCAGAGACACCTCCAGAACTTGCAAAGTACTGTGACCACTAGTGAACACATTGAACAACTGCAATTACATACTATGACCACTAGGGGACATACTAAACAGCTCAAAGAGACAGACAGACAGACATACTTTATTGATCCCAAGGGAAATTGGGTTTGTTTCAGTCCTACCAACCAAGGATAGTGTAGAAGTACAGCAATATAAATATAAAGAGCTTCACCTGCCCATTCACCTCCTCTATCACCTCCACTCAGGGCCCTAAACAGTCCTTTCAGGTGAGGCAACACTTCACCTGTGAATCTGCAGGAGTCGTCCATTGTGTCTGGTGCTCCTGATATAGCTCCTAATATACAATGGTGAGAACCGTCATAAATTTGGGGACCACTTCGCCGAACGCGTTCGCCATCTGCCAAAAGTAGAACTTCCCAGTGGAATACTATTATAATTCCCATTCCTGTTCAAACATGTCGGTCCATGGCCTCCTCTTGTGCCATGATGATGCCTCTCAGGGTGGAAAAGCAATACCCTACATTCTGTCTGTATTGCCACCTACCTGATGGCATGTGTATTGTTTTCTCCTTCTATGTTCTTCTAGACAATAGATAATAGGTGCAGAAGTAGACCATTCGGCCCTTCGAGCCTGCACCACCATCCTGAGATCATGGCTGATCATCTATTATCAATACCCGGTTCCTGCCTTGTCCCCATATCCCTTGATTCCCCTATCCATAAGATACCCATCTAGCTCCTTCTTGAACGCATCCAGAGAACTGGCCTCCACTGCCTTCCGAGGCAGTGCATTCCAGACCCCCACAACTCTCTGGGAGAAGAAGTTTTTCCTTAACTCTGTCCTAAATGACCTACCCCTTATTCTCAAACCATGCCCTCCGGTACTGGACTCTCCCAGCATCTGGAACATATTTCCTGCCTCTATCTTGTCCAATCCCTTAATAATCTTATATGTTGCAATCAGATCGCCTCTCAATCTCCCCAATTCCAGCGTGTACAAGCCCAGTCTCTCTAACCTCTCTGCAGAAGACAGTCTGGACGTCCCAAGAATTAACCTCATGAATCTACACTGCACTTCCTCTACAGCCAGGATGTCCTTCCTTAACCCTGGAGACCAAAACTGTACACAATACTCCAGGTGTGGTCTCACTGGGGCCCTGTACAAATGCAAAAGGATTTCCTTGCTCTTGTACTCAATTCCCTTTGTAATAAAGACCAACATTCCATTAGCCTTCTTCACTGCCTGCTGCACTTGCTCATTCACCTTCAGTGACTGATGAACAAGGACTCCCAGATCTCTTTGTATTTCTCCCTTAGCTAACTCTACCGTTCAGATAATAATCTGTCTTCCTGTTCTTACTCCCAAAGTGGATAACCTCACACTTATTCACATTAAACATCATCTGCCAAGTATCTGCCCACTCACTCAGCCTATCCAAGTCACCCTGAATTCTCCTAACATCCTCATCACATGTCACACTGCCACCCAGCTTAGTATCATCAGCAAACTTGCTGATGTTGTTCTCAATGCCTTCATCTAAATCGTTGATGTAAATCGTAAACAGCTGTGGTCTCAATACCGAGCCCTGTGGCACCCCACTAGTCACCACCTGCCATTCCGAGAAACACCCATTCACCGTTACCCTTTGCTTTCTATCTGACAACCAGTTTTCTATCCATGTCAATGTCTTCCCCCCGATGCCATGAGCTCTGATTTTAACCACCAGTCTCCTATGTGGGACCTTATCAAATGCCTTCTGAAAATCAAGGTACACTACATCCACTGGATCTCCCATGTCTAACTTCCTGGTTACATCCTCGAATAGATTAGTCAAGCATGATTTGCCCTTGGTAAATCCATGCTGGCTCAGCCCAATCCTATCTCTGCTATCTAGATATGCCACTATTTCATCTCTAATAATGGACTCTAGCATCTTCCCCACCACCGATGTCAGGCTGACAGGACGATAGTTCTCTGTTTTCTCCCTCCTTCCTTTCTTAAAAAGTGGGATAACATTAGCCATTCTCCAATCCTCAGGAACTGATGCTGAATCTAAGGAACATTGGAAAATGATTACCAATGCATCCGCAATTTCCAGAGCCACCTCCTTTAGTACCCTAGGATGCAGACCATCTGGACCTGGGGATTTGTCAGCCTTCAGTACCATCAGTCTACCATCACCGTTTCCTTCCTAATGTCAATCTGTTTCATTTCCTTTGTTACCCTATGTCCTTGGCCCATCCATACATCTGGGAGATTGCTTGTGTCTTTCCTAGTGAAGACAGATCTAAAGTACTTATTAAATTTTTCTGCCATTTCTCTGTTTCCCATAACAATTTCACCCAATTCATTCATCAAGGGCCCAACATTGTTCTTAACTATCTTCTTTCTCTTCACATACCTAAAAAAGCTTTTGCTATCCTCCTTTGTATTCCTGGCTAGCTTGTGTTTTTACCTCGTTTTTTCTCCCCGTATGGCCTTTTTAGTTAAGTTCCGTTGTTCCTTGAAAATTTCCCAATCATCTCTCCTCCCACTCACCTTAGCTCTGACATACTTTTTTTTTAAAAAATGCTATGCAATCTCTGACTTCCTTTGTCAACCACTGTGGCCCCTTTCCCCCTTTGAATCCTTCCTTCTCCGGGGGATGAACTGATTTTGCACCTTGTGCATTATTCCCAAGAATACCTGCCACTGCTGTCCCACTGTCTTTTCTGCTAGGATATCCATCCAGTTAACTGTGGCCAGCTCCTCCCTCATGGCTCCATAGCTTCCCCTGTTCAACTGCAACACTGACACCTCCGATCTGCCCTTATCCTTCTCAAATTGCAGATAAAAACATCATATTATGGTCACTACCTCCTAATGGCTCCTTTACTTCAAGATCGTTTATCAAATCCTGTTCATTACACAACACTAAATCCAGAATAGTCTTGTCCCTGGTCGGCTCTCATACAAGCTGTTCCAAGAATGCATCCCGTAGGCACTCTACAAACTCCCTATCCTGGGGTCCAGCACCAACCTGATTCTCCCAGTTCACCTACATGTTGAAATCCCCCATAACTACTGCGACATTACCTTTGCCACATGCCAATGTTAACTCCCTATTCAACTTGCACCCAATATCCATGCTACTGTTTGGTGGCCTGTACACAGAAAGACCATTAGGGTCTTTTTGCTCTTACTGTTCCTCAGTTCTATCCACATAGACTCCACTTCTCCTGATCCTATGTCCCCCCTTGCAAAGGACTGAATCTCATTCCTCACCAACAGGGCCACCCCACCCCCTCTCCCCACATTTTTGTCCCTACGATAGCACGTATACCCTTGTACATTCATTTCCCAAATCTGATCTCCCTACAGCCATGTCTCTGTTATCCCAACAACATCATAGTTACCCATTCACACCTGAGCTTCAAGCTCATCCGCCTTATTTCTGACACTTCACGCATTCAGATATAGAATTTTTAGCCCATTTCTCCTCTCTCTGTTTAAATCGCTGCCTATTGTGCTTAACCCAGCTCCCCGAACTCCCATCAGGCTATACGCCCCTTGAATTTTGTTGTCCTTCCTAAATTTACTTATTCTTTCTGCACATTTAACTCCATGATCCGTCAGACTATCCCTCTGTACATATGTCCTCTTTATCACTTGTTCCACCTCACCTTTCTCTACTACACACTTAATATTCCAGAACCATGTAGTCCCCACCTGTCCTTTATTCTTCCTCTCACTATCCTCTCTCACATTCTGAATCCCCGCCCCCTGCAAATTTAGTTTACCCCCCCCCCCCCCCAAGAAGCGCTAGCAAACTTTCCTGCAAGAATGTAGTACTGCTCCAGTTCAGGTGTAAACCGTCCCTTCAGAACAGATCCCACCTTCCCTGGAACAAGGCCCAATTATCTACAAACCTGAAGCCCTCCCTCCTGCACCATCCTCTCAGCCACGTATTAATCTGTATAATCCTCCTGTTCCTTGCCTCACTCGCACGTGGCACAGGTAGCAATCCTGAGATTGTTACCCTGGAGGTCCTGCTCTTCAGCTTCGCACCTAACTCCCTACGCAGGACCCCCTCACTCATCCTACCCACGTCGTTGGTCCCTACATGGACCACAACATCTGGATTCTTGCCCTCCCTCTCGAGAATAACCTGCACCCGATCTGAGATGTCCCAGACCCCGGCACCAGGGAGGCAACATACCATCTGAGACTCCCGATCTTCCCTACAAAATCTGTCACTACTGCTCTCTTCTCTTCCCTCCTCCCCTTCCTAGTCGAGGGTGCAACCTCAGTGCCAGAGGCAGGACCACTGCAACTTGTCCCTGGTAGGTTGTCCCCACCAACAGTATTCAAACGGTATACTTATTGTTGATGGGAACGGCCACAGGGGTGCTCTTCTCTCTCTGTCTGCTCCCCCTGCCTCTCTTGACTGTCACCCATTTGCCTACCTCCTGTCTTTTCGGTGTGACTACCTCCCGATAACTTTTATCTATGTCTGCCTCTGCCTCCCGTATGATCCGTAGTTCATCCAGCTCCAGCTCCAACTCCCTAACTCGGTCTGATAGGAGCTGCAGCTGGACGCACCTTTTGCAGGTGTGGTCATCAGGGACAACTGTGTCGACCCCGACCTCTCACATACTGCATGCGGAGCACCCCACTGCTCTGTCTCCCCCATACCTGATCCCAGATTAGTCAGAATAAATTAATAGAAGTACCTACTGACCTTACCTTTTTTATCTCAGCAAGCACGTAGTCAGGTTCACTGATTTCCTCTCGGCGAAGTCCCCTTGCGTCGAAGCCCGGCACTCTGCTGCCCTCTCTCCGTCTTGCTTTACGGCGGTTGGCACCCAGCGTAATGGACGCTGCCCACTACCCTCTCTCCGTCGAGTTTTACGGCGGTTGGCACCCAGCGTAATGGACGCTGCCCACTACCCTCTCTCCGTTGAGTTTTACGGCGGTTGGGTTGGCACCCAGCGTAATGGACGCTGCCCACTACCCTCTCTCCGTCGAGTTTTACGGCGGTTGGGTTGGCACCCAGCGTAATGGACGCTGCCCACTACCCTCTCTCCATCGAGTTTTACGGCGGTTGGGTTGGCACCCAGCGTAATGGACGCTGCCCACTACCCTCTCTCCATTGAGTTTTACGGCGGTTGGGTTGGCACCCAGCGTAATGGACGCTGCCCGCTCCTGAACGTGGGCCTCTTTTCAAACCCCGCGCTCGCCGCTGACGTCACCCGCGCCTGCGCAGTTTTACCTGCCTCCTCAGGTACTCTCCAGGTAGGTCCGAGGGTCTCGGCCTACCTACAACGGCCGATCCTCCGGTCTCCAGTCGTCTGTCGACCTCGAACACTCCTTACTCCCGCTCCGCTGCCCACACCGACACTCTATTCCACACTCTGACCTTCTTACCTCCCTCTGGTGCCCCTCCTCCTTCCCTTTCTCCCACGGTCCACTCTCCTCTCCTATCGGATTCCTTCTCCTCCAGCCCTTTGCCTTTCCTACCCACCTGGCTTCACCTATCACCTTCTAGCTATCCTCCACCCGCTCCCTCCCCATCTTTTTATTCTGGCATCTTCCGCCTTCCTTTCCAGTTCTGATGAAGGGTCTCGGCCTGAAACATTGACTGTTTATTCATTTCCATAGAAGCTACCTGACCTGCTGAGTTCCTCCATCATTTTGTGTGTGTTGCTCTGGATTTCCAGCATCTGCAGAATTTCTTGTGTTTATACTAAACAGTCACAGCTATAAGTAGTATAAAAATACTAGCAGACATAAATTGTTAACCTGCAAAGAAAGTAACAATTAACCAGTCTCGTCCAACATTAACAAACACGAGGAAATCTGCAGATGCTGGAAATTCAAGCAACACACACAAAATGCTGGTGGAACACAGCAGGCCTGGCAGCATCTATAGAGAGAAGTGTTGTCGACGTTTCGGTCCAAGACGTCTCCCTATAGATGCTGCCTGGCCTGCTGTGTTCCACCAGCATTTTGTGTGTGTTCATCCAACATTAACATTGAAGCAAAGTTTTTTCTTTCTGTACCGCAATCTTGGATTAGGTTTCTCTTGGGTGGATTAATACTTGTGTTTTCTCTGAGACTCCTTGTGCAGGAAATCTCATCAGGCAGTGTACCTCCTGCTCAATGGTATATTTCAGCAGAAGTCTGAGACAACGGTATGGCACCAAAGACTCTCACAGATTCTTACAGACATGCTATGGAGGGTATTTAATTGGTTGCATCACCGTCTGGAGGGAATCACGACACGGGATTGTAAAGAGCTGCAGAAAGTTGTAAACTCAGCCAGCTCTATCACTGGCACTGGCCTCCCCAGCATTGAGGACATCTTCAAAAGGTGATGCCTCAGAAAAGACTGCCCCAACACCCCCTTCTCATTGCTACCATCAAAGAGGAGGTACAGATGCCTGAAGACACACACTCAATGATTCAGGAACATCGTCCTCTCCGTCACCAGATTTCTGAATGAACCTATGAACACTACCTCAATATTTTTTTTCTTTTGTTTTGCTCTCTTTTTACCCAATTTATCTAATTTAGTTTTGTTAAGTATATTTTTTCATTGTAATTTATAGTTTTTATTATTCTGTACTGCAATGTACTGCTGCCACAAAACAACAAATTGCACGACACATGCCAGTGATATTAAAGCTGATTCTGATTTTGAGCCGAGGGCAGGGCCTGGCTGGTGGGTGTCTTTGATGATGGATGCTGCTCTCAAGTGGCAGTGCTCTGTGCAAATGTGCTCAATGGTGGATAAGTATCTAAAGGTGAGGAGAGTTCACGGGCACATCCCTCCCCTCCATCAGTAGTATCTACAGGAGGCACTGTCTCAAGTTCAAGTTCAGTATATGAATCCCCATGAATACTGCCAAATGAAACAGTATTACTCTGGAGCTAAGGTACAAAACAGAACCAACAGTCATACGCAGCACAAGGCACACAGAACACATACAGGTAGCAAGCACATATATGATATCAGTAAAATCATAACACAAAATAATAGTCCCAGACCTTAGACCCTGAGTCCATGAAGAACTTGACCCTGAGGGCAACAATTATCAAAGTTCTCCATTGTCTGGATCCTGCCATCTTCTCACAGCTCCCATCAGGCAGGAGGTACAGACGTCTGAAATTCCACATCGCCACGTTCAGGAACAGACGCCTCCCTTCAGCCATTCGATTCTTGAACCAACCAGCACAACCCTCATCACTCCATCAGCATGGCAACAGTACAATCACTTTGCACTACAATGGAGATTTTTCACATTCTTATTGTCTTCTTTCTTGTATAATTTACTTTTGTGTAGTTTATGTTTTTCTTGAAAATGGTGTGCACCTGTCACTATGCACCTGTGATACCGCTGCAAGTTTTTCGCTGTCCCTGTACACATATTTAATATTTAAGATTAAGTTTCATTTTATTAGTCACTTATATATTGAAACACCAAAACACAGGGAGATGTCCCACTTTGCATCAACTAGCTCACAGTCCGAGGAAGTGTTACCATGCTTCCGGTTACAACACAGCATGCCCTGCAGATCACCTTCCTGTCTGGGTCATGTCCCTTGTCCACTCACTAACCCTAACCGATATGGTTTTGGTCTGTGGGAAGAAACTGGAGCATCTGGAGGAAACCCACATGGTCACAGGGAGAACGTACAAACTGTTTACAGACAGCAGCGGAAATTGAACCTGGATCTTTGACACCGTAAAGCGTTAGGGCTAACTGTTAAGCCACCATAGATATGTCAATAGACTCAATTTTGACTGACCATGAACAGAGAAGATATGTAGTGACACTGACAAAATCATAATGAGACAGGCTTGGCCTGACCCGAACCAAACGCATGTAGTCAAGTGCCTTCCATCTGAAGAGAGTGAGTAGGCTGTACCTACCCCATCTCTGACTTACCCCTTCTCTTCTCCTCATCTGCCTGTTACCTTCTCCAGAAATTCCTCCTCCTTCTCTTTCTCATATGGCCCACCCTCCTCTCCTATCAGATTCCTTCTTCTTCAACTCTTTAGCTCTTTCACCTATTACCTCCCAGCTTCTTACTTCATCTTCCCCCTCACCTGGTCTCACCTACCACCTGCCAACTTGTACCCCTTCCCTTTCCCACCCCCACCTACTTATTTTGCCTTCTTCCCCCTTCCTTTCCCATCCTGATGAGGGGACTTGCCCTGAAATGCTGACTGCTTATTCCCATCCATAGATGCTACCTGACCTGCTGAGTTTCTTCGGCATTTTATGTGGGTTACTTTGGCTCTTGAGATATTAATTAAATAAAATTTATTTAACAACCTGACAGTTAAGCCTGTACATCTATTGTTCCTTCAATTATATGACCATATCTCTGTGAGCCATTTCTGTATGGAAGACCAGCCATTCAGTGAAATGTCATGAACAGATTCAGTTGTGTCTGGAAATGCTGGTGGATTTAAATTGAATTCATATTGAGGATGAGAATAGCTTGCTTTCCTTCTCTGGCAGGTCACTTTGTACTGGATGAGGACTTGGAGAGGACGGTGTTTGCAGTGAATTTGGGAACAATTACTCCACTGGAAACAGTGACCATTTTGATAAGCACCTCGCTGGAGCTACAGACTTTGCCCAATGGCACCATCCGGCTGGTGCTTCCGCCTGTCTACGTCCCCACACTGGTTACGCTTGGCAGCGATTCACAGACCACGGCAGAAAGCCAGCTCAAAAGGTAAGTCGCACATCGGCTGTGTCAGACGTTATTTTGGCCACCAAGACAGGCGATTTGGAAATTTGATTGTCAAAAGAATTGATTATTTTTAGATTCAGAATCAGGTTTAATATCACCAGAATATGTTGTGAAATTTGTTATTTTGTTGCAGTAGTACATTGTAATACATAAAATATACTACAAAATACTGTAAGTTAAAATAAGAAATAATGTAAGTTATTTTTTATATATATGTGTGTGTGTGTGTGTGTGTGTGTATATATATATATATATAAAATTAAATAAGTAGTGCAAAATGAGAACAAAGATGAGTGAGAAAGTGTTCTTGGATTCATTGTCGATTCAGAAATCTGATGGCAGAGAGGAAGAAGCTGTTCCCAAATCATTGAGTGTGTGTCTTCAGGCTCTTGTACCTCCTCCCTGATGGTAGCAAAGAGAAGAGGGCATGTCCTGGTGACAGGAGTCCTTAATGGTGGATTAATGCAGCAGCAGTACTGATGCACCATCAATAACTCTAGGAGACGGGAGGCGAATGATAGGCTTTTATTAGCTGCAAGAGACCACGATTAGTAGCAAGAGACCACCACACAACATCCTGGAGACTGAGGGAGGAGCAGTGCCTCCAACTGCCTTTATACAGGGGTCTGTGGGAGGAGCCACAGGAGCAGTCAGCAGAGGGGCGTGTCCAGACAGGTATATGTACACAAGTACATAATAATAAAAAAACCAATAATATATATATAAATAAAATAAATATTGCAAAAGGGAGTAAAAATATAGAATAGCGAACATAAAAATTGTAAGCTTCATTTATTCCAATTAATTTTCAGGGGTAGAAAAGTAAAAGCTAAATTTTTATTGAGGTTTTGCAAAACCCTTGGCCTTTGGTTCTGAGTGGGCTCGGAGAAGAGGAAGCTGAAATCGACAGAATCCCCAGGCCAGAGAAGTTGGAGAGCTGATCGTAAACACAAGAGATTTTACAGATGCTGGAAATCCAGAGCAACACACAAAATGCTGGAGGAACTCAGTAGGTCAGGCAGCGTCTGTGGAAGGATAAAGAGTCAATGTTTCAGGCTGAGAACCTTCATCAGGATAGGGAGCTCACTTGCTCTCCATAGGAGCCTCAGCTACCTGTACCAGATTACCTACCTTTGATTGTGCGCCCTGATCATTTCCATTTCCCTCCTCACCAGATTCCTCAGGCCGCCACATGATAAAATTAGATTCTGATTCAGATTTATTTATCACAGGTATTTTGAAGCATACAGTGAAATGTGCTGTTTGCATAAATGACCAACACCCCCAAGGAGGTGCTGGGGGCAGCCTGCAAGAGTCACCTCACATTCTGCGTCAATACAACATGTCCACAATGTTTAACAAAACACCACAAGCGGCAACAACAACACAACAAGGCCACGACAGCAAAACGAGCTCCTTTCATACCTATCCCCCACCCCCTCATACACACAGTCAGGCCATCAACAGTTTAGTGCCATCTTGACTCGAAATTGTGAGCACCATAGAGAGCATGGATCTTTTTCCCAGGGTAGGCAATCTCATACTGGAGGAGATGCATTTAAGGTGAAAGTGGGGGGGAGGGGTTTGTTTGTTTATTTATTTAGATAGACGGAGCACAGAATAGGCTCTCTGGCTGTACAAACCTGCTGCCCAGCAATCCCTCGATTTCATTCTAACCTAATCTCAGGGCAATTTACAATGACCAATTAACATACCAACCCATACACCAGTCTTTCGACTGTGGGAGGAAGCACACACAGACACAAGGAGAACATACAAACTCCTTACAGGCAGTGGTGGGAATTGAACACCGGTCACTGGGACTGTAAGGCGTTGTGCTGATCACTACAGTACTGTGCCGTTTAAGGGAAATGTATGGGGCAAATTCGTTTTACACAGAGAATGGTGCCTGGAATGGACGGCCAGGAATTGTGTGTAAGAAAATCAGCTTTTAAAAGGCTTAAAAGGGTTTTAAATTGGCAGTTGAAAAGGGCAAGAATAGATGGATATGGATTATGTGCAGGCAGAAGATATTCATATTCAGCACAGAAATTGTGGGCTGAAGGGCCTGTTCCTGTGCTGTACTATTCTCCATTCTCTGTAAAGCCAAAGACCGTTTTCAGCTAATTCCAGTATTCCAGAGCTGATGTCTTTCACTAGACATTAAAAAACCATTAAAATTGCTTTAAATTATTTAAAAACCTCATAACAATTTTTGAAAATATATTAAAGTGCATTAAAACACTAATAAATAATTGAAAAAATGTTCAGCTAACAAATATTATCAACACATTTAATAATATTTCCTAATCTGGAATCCCAATTCACATAATAAAGAATCTCACTCTGACACCAGGCCTGGCTGTCCATGGTTCTACAGTTCTGTGGTTGTATGTTCCAGTCTGACACCAGGCCTATAATCCCACTCCGACACCAGGTCTTTAATCCCACTCCGACACCAGGCCTATAATCCCACTCTGACACCAGGCCTATAATCCCACTCCGACACCAGGTCTTTAATCCCACTCCGACACCAGGCCTATAATCCCACTCTGACATCAGGCCTATAATCCCACTCCGACACCAGGCCTATAATCCCACTCTGACACCAGGCCTATAATCCCACTCCGACACCAGGCCTATAATCCCACTCTGACACCAGGCCTATAATCCCACTCTGACACCAGGCCTATAATCCCACTCTGACACCAGGCCTATAATCCCACTCCGACACCAGGTCTTTAATCCCACTCCGACACCAGGCCTATAATCCCACTCTGACACCAGGCCTATAATCCCACTCCGACACCAGGCCTATAATCCCACTCTGACACCAGGCCTATAATCCCACTCTGACACCAGGTCTTTAATCCCACTCCGAAACCAGGCCTATAATCCCACTCTGACACCAGGCCTATAATCCCACTCCGACACCAGGCCTAGCTGTCCATGGTTCTACAGTTCTGTGGTTCTATGTTCATCCAGCCATATGGGAGTCCACCAGTGGAGGAAAGGGTGTAAGACAATGCCAGAATCAGGCTTATTATCACTGATTTAAATGAGTCAGCTTCTTCCCCCTTCCTTTACAGTCCTGATGAAGTTCAAAGTAAATTTTATTATCAAAGTGCAAATTGCATATACACAACTCTGAAATTCTTATTTCTTGTGGGCACACTCAATAAATCTATAGAATAATAACCATAACAGAATCAATGAAAGACTGCCCAACTAGGGCTTTCAACCAGAGTGCAGAAGACAACAAACTGTGCAAATGCAAAAAGAAGAAATAATAATAACAATAAATAAACAATAAATATCAAGAGCATGAGATGAAGAGTCCTTGAAAGTGAGTCCGTTGGCTGTGGGTACAGTCAGAGATGGGGCAAGTGAAGTTGAGTGTAGTTATCCTCTTTGGTTCAATAGCCTGATGGTTGAGGGGTAGAAACTGTTCCTGAACCTGGTGGTGTGAAGCCTGAGGCTCCTGTACTTCTTGCCTAATGGCAGCAGTGAGAAGAGAGCACGACCTGGGTGGTGGGGGTCCCCGATGATGGATGCTGCTTTCCTGTGACAACCCTCCATGTAGATCTCAGTGGTGGGAGGGTTTTACTCATGATGGACTCGGGTCCCTCATCCTTGATAGAATATGCTGCCTGGTACGGTGGTAGAGGCTGCTAAGACATATTTGGATAGGTAAATGGATATAAAGAGGGTGGAGGGGTATGGACATGGTGTAGGTAGAAGGGATGAGTGTTTGGGTGTCTTTGATTCGCTTTTTAGTTGGTTTGGCACATTATTGTGGGCTGAATGGCCTGTTCCTAAGCTGTATTCTTCTATGTCCTTAAAGCATCTCAGCTTGAAACATGGACTGTTAATTCATTTCTGTAGATGCCACCTGACCTGCTGAGCTCCTCCAGCTCTTTGTGTGTGTTTCTTTGGATAACCAGCATTCGCAGAATCTTTTGTATTCAGAATGGAGAGTGATGCCTGATTTTATTTGTTAAGAACATAAAATTAACCCAAGCTGCCAACATTAACTGCCCTATTGAATTCCATGTGCTTCCAGGAGGAATAGAGACCGCTGCTGCTCAAACCACCAACATCACAAGGAGACTGGCAGCCCACTGTGTTTAGCAAAGCTCTTGGATGATGAGGTCACCAACGCCATCGTGTATGACTTCAGTTTTCGCCTTGAAATACGAGCACCGTGCTTGCTGGCAGGTCAGAACTGAAACAGTCACTCTACTCGTGGGTTGTGCAGCCTTCTCCTTTTGTTCAGGGTCTGGGCATCACGGTAGCATCACACTCTACAGCACTGACGATCACACAGTGAAATGTGTCGTTTGCACCAATGACCAACGCAGTCCGAGGATGTGGAGAGGATATTTCCTTTTGTGGGGAAGTCCAGGACCAGAGGACACAGCCTCAGAATAGAGCAGAGGTTCCAAACTTCTTTCATGCCATGGATCGTGTACAATCAAGCATGGCGTCCTTGGGCCCCAGGCTGGGAACCCCTGCAATAGAGGGATATCCCTTTAGAACAGAGATGGGTGGAATTCAGTGCCACAGGGAGCTGTGGAGGCAAAATCATTGGATATTTTTAAAGTGATGGTTGATAGATTCTTGATTTGTCAGGGTGTCGAAGGTAGGAAAATGGGGTTGAGAGCCATGATGGAATGGCAGAGCAGGCTCAATGGGACGAATGGTCTAACTATGCTCCAGCAACACACACAAAATGCTGGTGGAACACAGCAGGCCAGGCAGCATCTATAGGGAGAAGCAATGTCGACGTTTCGGGCCGAGACCCTTCATCAGGACTAACTGAAAGGAAAGATGGTAAGAAATTTGAAATTAGTGGGGGGAGGGGGGAATGTGAAATGATAGAAGAAGACCGGAGGGAGTGGGATGAAGCTAAGAGCTGGAAAGGTGATTGGCGAAAGTGATACGGAGCTGGAGAAGGGAAAGGATCATGGGATGGGAGGCCTCGGGAGAAAGAAAGGGGGAGGGGAGCACCAGAGGGGAGCAGGCAGAGTGATGGGCAGAGAGAGAAAGAAGAAAAAGGAGGGGGAAAAAAATTTAATATATCAGGGATGGCGTTAGAAGGGGAGGAGGGGCATCAACGGAAATGAGAGAAGTCAATGTTCATGCCATCAGGTTGGAGGCTACCCAGCTGATATATAAGGTGTTGTTCCTCCAACCTGAGTGTGGCTTCATCTTGACAGTAGAGGAGGCCATAGATAGACATATCAGAATGGGAATGGGACATGGAATTAAAATGTGTGGCCACTGAGAGATCCTGCTTTCTCTGGCGGTAGGTGTTCAGTGAAACGGTCTCCCAGTCTGCGTCGGGTTTCACCAATATATAAAAGGCTGCACCGGGAGCACCAGACGCGGTATACCACACCAGCCGACTCACAGGTGAAGTGTCGCCTCACCTGGAAGGACTAACTATGCTCCTATGTCTTATGGTCTTACCTGCTGGGGGGCAGTCCACTTTCAATACCAACATAGCATGCCTGCAACTCAGTAACGCTAACCAATGCATCCTTGGAATGTGGGAAGAAACGGAGTCAGCCCGAGGAAGCACACATGGTCACGGGGAGAATGTACAAACTCCTTACAGACAGCAGTGGGAATTGAACCTCGCTCGCTGGTAACTGCTACGCTGCAGGGCCGCCATTCAGGTTGTGATATGTAACCTGTGAAATTTGTTGCTTTGTAATAGCAGGACAGGGCAAAGGCATAAAAATACCATGAATTAGAAAATAAATGCGTAGTGCAACAGAAAGGAATAGTGAGGGAGAGTTCATGGGAACGTGGACTGTTCAGAAATCTGATGGTGGAGGGGAATCTGGGATCAAGGACTGAACATTCATGTCTGATTTTTAAACTAGAACCTTGGAGCTCAGAAGAATGAGGAATCAGAATAGGGTTTATTGTCACTGACAAACGTCGTGAAATTTGTTGTTTTGTGGCAGTAGGACTGTGCAAGACATAAAAAATTACTAAGTTACAAAAATATATAGAGAGATCGAGGTGGAGAGATAGACAGACATACAGTATACAATACAATAGAACTTTATTGACCTTGCTGAAGACAACAAGATTGTGGTATATTGTGATAGACAGCACACACAAAATGCTGGAGGAACTCAGGAGGTCAGGCAGCATCTGTGGAGAGGAATAAACAATCAACGTTAGATAGATGAATAGATGGTGAAAAAGTAGTGAGGTGGTGTTCATGTGTTTATGGGCCATTCAGAAATCTGATGGTGGAGGGGAAGCAGCTGTTCCTGAAATGCTGAGTGCCTTCCGGCTCCTGTACCTTCTCCTTGGTGACTGTACCAGAATCTTTATTTTGGTTATTTCCTACCTTGGTTAGGTGTGGAAGCCATTACTGGTGGCCCTGAGTGACCCTCGGACTCTGTCCTCTGCAGGTGTCGAAAGCCCGACGCACTCGATCCGCGCTGATGCCGACCCCACTGCAGTATGTGCTAGCAGCGTGACGATCACCTTGGCAGAGAAGCACACCTTCGACAGACCTGTGGAGATCATCATTCATCCCAGCGGTTGGGAAATCTTTCCTTTTCTTAAATTCTTGTCCATGTGATCTATGATATACCTGTGAACCCTGCCAACAGATCGGCTCATTGTGCACAAAACTAGAAAGATTTGAAAATGGGGATGTCCCAGTTTCTTTCATTTTTAATGATCCCAAGGGCAGAGCTGTGCAAAATCAGCTCTGTGAATCCTTTCCCTCGAATGGTGTAATTAACATTGAGCATGATTGCACAGCCAGGCCGTTCAGCTTACAGAATCAAAATTGGGTTTTTTAATCACTGACATTTGTCATGAAATTTGTTGCTTTGTGGCAGCAGTACAGTGTAATACATAAAAATTACTACAAAGCACAATAAGAAATATGTACTGTATATATAATTAAATAAGTAGTGCAAAACGCAAACAAATAATACTGGGGTGGTGTTCCTGTGTTCACTGTCCATTCAGAAATCTGATGGAGGAAGGGAAGAAGCTATTCCTGAAACATTGAGTATGGGCCTTCAGGCTCCTGTATCTCCTCTCTGATAGTAGCAATGAGAAGAGGGCATGTCCTGGGTGATGGGGGTCCTCAATGATGGACGTTCCCTTTTTGAGGCATCGCCATTTGAAAGTGTCCTCCATGCTGGGGAGGAGCTGGCTGTGTTTCCAACTTTCTGCAGTTAGAATTATTTACATAGTACACCTGCAGAAATCTTTGGTGACATACCAAATCTCTTCAAACTACTAATGAAATACAGATACTGTTGTGACTTCTTTATAGTTGCATCAAAGTGTTGGGCCCAGGAATGAACTTAAGAGATGTTAACACCAGGAACTTGAAGCTGCTCACCCTTTCCACTTCTGGTTCTTCGATGAGTACTGGTGTGTGTTCCCTTGACTACCCCTTCCTGAAGTCCACAATCAGTTTCTTGGTCTTACTGATGTTAAGTGCAAGGTTATTGCTGCGACACCTGTCAACCAGCTGATTTGTCTCACTCCCTGTGTCACCATCTGAAATTCTGACGACAATAGTTGTGTCATTGGCAAATTTAGAGATGGTGTTTGAGCTGTGCCTATCCACACAATTCTGGGTGTAGAGAGGGTAGAACAGTGGGCTAAGGACACATCCTTGAGGTGCGCCAGTGTTGATAGTCAACGAGGAGGTGATGTAACTTCTGATCAACACTGACTGCGTTTTCCAATGATGATCCAGTTGCAGAGGGAGGTACAGAGGCCCAGGTTCTGACACTTGTTGATTTGTACTGAGGGGATTGCAGCCTGACATAGATATTGCTATTGTCCCTGTGATCCAAAGCTGAGCGGAGAGCCAGTGAGATTGCATCCGCTATAGACCTATGTGGTGCTGGTCTTTTAATCTATTCTAAGATCAATCCAACCCTTCCCTCCATTTCACCCATGTGCCTCTCTAAAAGTCTATTAAATACCCCTAATGTATCTACCTCTACCGCCACCCCTGGCAGGGTGTCCCACGCATCCACTACTCTGACATCCCATTGCTTTCCTCCAATCACCTTAACATTCACGCCCTTTGTATTAGCTATTTCCACCCTGAGAAAAAATCTCTGGCTGCCCACTCATCTATTCCTCTTATCATCTGTACACCTCTATCAAGTCACCTCTCATCCTCCTTCACTCCAAAGAGCCCTTGCTCACTCAACCTATCCTCATGAGATGTTTTCTCTAATCCAGACAGCATCCTGGTGAATCTCCTCTACACACACTCTAAAGCTTCCACGTTGCTCCTGTAATTAAGCTGAACAGATATTCCGATTGTCTAACAACGTTACTTTGTGGCTCCTGAACTGTCACCTGACTAATGAAGACAGTACACCATACGCCTTCTTAACCACTCGAAGATGCTTTACTGGACAGTTAGCCAATGGGACTGTTGTCATACCTGCTTCTCAGTGCAAGTTTTTGTGAACTGTGGCCTGAAAATTCAGCAGTTGTAGGTTGGCTCTGCAGAGGATACACTGGACAACAAAGATCTTGCTTCCTGAATACTTCTGAATGTATCTTATGGATTTTGAGCTGCTGAACAGGAAGATCACCATGAAATTTCCTGACCACACTCCATGTTTTTGAAGTCATCTGTATTTGTGATTTCAGTTCAGAATTCGAGTCAGGATAACTGATGCCAAGACTGAGGAAAACATTTCTTGTTGGTTCACAGCTCATACAGGTCATCAATGACGGGCAATTTGACAGACTTCCATTGGCACCGGGGAAAGTCTCACGGAAGGCTTTCAAGGATGTTGTTGAAATTTTTCTTGGCAACTACAGAGCATCAAACTACGTGTATCTGGTTGACAGCATTCTTCAAGCATACAAAACCATGAAGTGCAACATGTCACTAAAGATCCATTTTCTGCATTCCCGTTCAGACTTCGTCCCTGCAAATCTTGGCACTGTCAGAGACGAGCATGGTGAAAGGTTTCACCAGGTCATTGTGGTCATGGAGTAACAGTGTCAGGGTAACTGGAATCCATCAACGTTGGCTGATTATTGTTGAACACTTAAGCAATAAGCCTCAGGCACTGAGTACAAATGAAAATCATCAACAAAACATTTCTAGCTTAAGTGAACTATTGCAAAACATCAGCACCATTATGCAATTAAATGCATTATATTCAATAAAAGTTAATTTCTTCTTCCTCCAAATCCCTAAGCAATTCAAGTAATCTGAAGTTATACTTGTGTTCAGCTCCGAGCGGTCTATCATGACAAAAGAAATTCTGAGGAAGCAATGCTTTCAAAAAAACATTGATGTCCAGTGACACCAATCAGTCCCTGAAGCAGGTCTGCCCATCATTCGGCACAATATCATGTGTTAGTGTTCTACACTCAGTGGATAGTTTATCAGGTGCAAGAGGTACCTAATAAAGTGGCCATTCAGTGTACATTCATGGTCTTCTGCTGCTGTAGCCCATCCACTTCAAGTTTTGATGTGTTGAGCATTCAGAGATGCTCTTCTGCACACCACTGTTGTAACGTGTGGTTATTTGAGTTACTGTCGCCTTCCTGTCAGCTTGAACCAGTCTGCCGTTCTCCTCCGACCTCCCTCATTAATAAGGCATTTTTGCCCACAGAACTGTTGCTCACTGGATGTTTCCTGTTTTTCGCAACATTCTTTGTAAACTCTAGAGACTATTATTGGCAAGAATCCCAGGAGATCAGCAATTTCTGAGATACTCAAACCACCCCATCTGGCACCAACAATCATTCCATGATCAAAGTCACTTAGATCCCATTTCTTCCCCATCCTGATGTTTATTGTCAACAACATTTGAACCTTTTGGTCATGTCTGCATGCTTTTATGCTTTGAGTTTCTACCACATGATTGGCTGATTAGATATTTGTATTAAGGGGCAGGTGTGTCTAATAAAGCAGCCACAGAGTGTATGTTCTATCTTTGTACGGACTGCTGTTTGAACTACAAGATGTCGTCGTAGCAGCAGCTCGTTGCTCTTGTGTGTGCATGTGTTTCCTCCTCAGAGCGACAGAGGATGAGAGGTGACCTGATAGAGGTGTATGAGATGATGACAGCCATTGATCATGTGGATAGTCAGAGGCTTTTTCCCAGGGCTGAAATGGCTGACATGAGAGGGTACAGCTTTAAGGTACTTGGAAGTAGGTACAGAGGAGATGTTGGGTAAGTTTTTTTACGCAGAGCGTGATGAGTGCGTGGAATGGACTGCCGGTGACAGTGGTGGAGGTGGATACGATAGGGTCTTTGAAGTGACTCCTGGATAGGTACACGGAGCTTAGTAAAATAGAGGACTATGGGTAACCCTAGGTAATTCCTAAGGTAAGGACATGTTCAGTACAGTATTGTGGGCCGAAGGGGGCCTGTGTTGTGCTATCGGTGTTTGTGTGTGTGTGTGTGTGTGTGTGTGTGTGTGTGTGTGTGAAGTGCTTGTTAATGAAAAGTGTGATTCACCGTTGAACAATGAGACTGAATGGCAGACAATCCTTGTGTTTTGAGTAAAGGTAGAGAGAGATTTGCTCAGGGGACTGACAGGTGCCTTTGTGATTCATTAGGCATAAAAAGTAAGCTGCATAATCACCAATGGAGGCAATGTATTCACTGATAAATGGAACAAATTGAAACAGGCTTTGCTGACAGGTTGAACTAAAGAGAATCCATCTGGCAGTGTCAACACAAAATGCTGGAGGAACTCAGCAGGCCAGGCAGCATCTATGGAAAACAGTATAGTCGACATTTGGGGCTAAGACCCTTTAGCAGGTCTGGAGAAAAAAAAGATGAGCAGTGGATTTAAAAGGTGAGTGGAGGGGAGGGAGAAATACAAGATGGTAGGTGAAACCAGGAGAGGGAGAGATGAAGTAAAGAGCTGGGAAGTTGATTGGTGAAAGAGATACAGGGCTGGAGAAGGAGGAATCTAATAGGAGAGGACAGAAGGCCATGGAAGAGAGAAAAGGGAGAGGAGCACCAGAGGGAGGTGATGAGCAGGCAAGGAGGTAAGGTGAAAGATGGGATAAGGTGATGGAGAATGGTGAAGTGGGGATAGGCCATTATTGGAAGTTAGAGAAATCAATGTTCATGCCATCAGGTTGGAGGCTACCCAGGTGGAATATAAAGTGTTGTTCCTCCAACCTGAGTGTGGCCACATCATGACTATAAAGGGGGCCATGGATTGACATATCAGAATGGGAATGGGAAGTGGAATTAAAAAAGGGTGGCCACTGGGAGATCCCACTTCTTCTGGAGGACAGAGTGTAGGTGCTCAGTGAAACGGTCTCCCAATCTACGAGGGGTCTCACCGATATACAGGAGTCTACGGTGGGAGCAGCAGACACAGTACGTGACCCCAAAAGACTCACAGGTGAAGTGTCACCTCACCTGACTCCTCTACTGTCACGATGAGGCCACACTCAGGTTGGAGGAGCAACACCTGGGATTTCTAGCATCTGGGTAGCCTCCAACATGATAGCATGAAAATCGATTTCTCGAACTTCTGGTAACTGCCTCCCCCATCCTTCAACATTCCCCATTCCCATTTCCCTCTCTCACCTTATCTCCTTACTTGGTCATTACTTCCCTCTAGTGCTCCTCCCCCTATCCCTTTCTTCCATAGCCTTCTGTCCTCTCCTATCAGATTCCCTTTTCTCCAGCCCTTTATGTCTTTAACCAGTCAACTTCCCAGCTCTTTACTTCACCCCTCCCGCTCTCCCAGTTTCACCCATCACCTATCATCCTGTACTTCTTCCTCCCCTCCCCCCAGCTTCTCACTCTGACCTCTCCTCTCCCTTTCCAGTCCTGATGAAGGGCCTCAGCCTGAAACATTGACTGTTCATTCCCCGCCACAGATCCTTCCTGACCTGCTGAGTTCCTCCAGCACTTCGTCTGTTTTGCCATTAACACTCTGTATGTTTGCTTTTGATTATTTAACTAAATTATTGCTGTGAAATTGTCCAAAACTCTGACCAGATTTGAGGGAATTGAACTCTGTGCATAGGATATCTCACTGAACACTGGCGTCCATGTAGCCTCTGGTCACCTCTGTGGTGTTTGTTGTCACTGGCAGCCTCTTGGCTCGGCAGGACACAATCAAAAGGCAGAATGGAATCGGGTTTAATATCAGCGGCAAATGTCATGAAATCTGTCGTTTTCCAGCAGCGGTACATTGCAATGTATAATAATAAAAATTATAAATATATACATATATAAAAGTCTTAGGCACATATATATAGTTTTACACACACACACACTCACAAAAGACTTGTGCACAGTACTGTATTTGTCAATGTGGAGCAGAAAGTGAGTTCATAAATCTGGTGGGAGTAAAGGATGTTGGGAATAGTGAGGGTAGAATGCTGCGGGGGGGGGGGGGGGGGTTTGTAGGGCAGGTGGCAGAGAAGTTCCATAGTGGGAGGGTGGTGCGAGTGCAGACACCAGACAAGGCCATTTGATTCCAAACAATTGGTTTATTGAACATTACAGATTGTTTCTCCAGTGCTTCCCACTCCCTCCCCTCTCCCTTCCCTTTTTCCCAACTATGATTCCCCTCTCCCTCCCCCTTTCCCCCTATCAGAATCAGGTTTATCATCATTCACAGATATCATGATTTTTTTTTTGTGGCAGCAGTACATGCAATACGTAAAATTACTACAGTACTGTGCAAAACATTGTATAACATCAAATTAAGTAAGTAGTGCAAAAAGCGAGCAAAAATAGTGAGATAATGTTCATGGTTTCATTGGACATTGAGGAATCTGATAGTGGAGGGGAAGAAGCTGTTCCTGAAACATTGAGTGTGTGTCTTCAGGCTCCTGTACCTCCTCCCTGATGGTAGCAATGAGAAGGGGGCACGTCCTGGGAGATGGGGGTCCTCAATGATGGAAACAGCCGATAAGATCAGCTCTCAGCTTCCTGCACCAAATCTCAGTGAACCGTGTCCTGAAAATTCAGCAACTTTAGCTTGGCTGTGTGGAGAATACTAATCAGTCCTTGAGGCTGGTCTGTGCATTAAACGTCTGCAGTGGAGTGAAATAAAAAGCAAAATACCTTCTTGTTGGCTGATAATGAAAGGGACCAGAGATTGGAAACGATTCTGAGTGTGTACAAGGGTTCTAAGTGTCATCCATACAGGGATATTGATAGAAAATTATATCTGCCTTTGTGTGCTGGGAGTTCATCAACACAATTGATTGAAGAATATTAATAACAGTCGATGTCATTAATAATTTGTCTCTGTAACTTTGACGTGGTATATTCTTATAAACTTTGAAAACCTACAGCACAATACAGGCCCTTCGGCCCACAATGCTGTGATATTCTTGATGTGATATTTTCTCCTGATGCTGGTGGGTGTATTTTGATGGGAAATATCATGAAGCCCATAAGACATCGGAGCAGAATTAGGCTATTGAATCTGCTCCGCCACTCCATCATGGCTGATTTATTATCCCTTTTAACCCCCATTCTCCTGCCTTCTCCCTGTAACCTTCAATGCCCTAATTAATCAAGAACTTATCAAACTCCCACTTTAAATACACCCAATGACTATCCTCCACAGCCGTCCATGGCAAGGAATTCCATAGATTCACCACCCTCTGGCTAAGGAAATTCCTCCTCATATCTGTTCTAAAAGGACGTCCCTCTATTCTCAGGCTGTGCCCTCTGGTACTAGACCACCCCATCATAAGAAGCAGCCTATCTAGGCCTTGCAATATTGATAGACTTCAATGGGATCCTCCCTTATTCTACTGAATTCCAGTGAATACAGGTCCAGAGCCATCAAATGCTCCTCATATGTTGACCCTTTTATTCTCAAGATCATTCTCGTGGACCTGCACTGGAACCTCGCCAATGTCAGCAAATCCTTTCTTGGATAAAGGGCCTGGAACTGCTCATAACACTCCGAGTGCAGCCTCAGCATGACATCCTTGCTTTTATACTCTAATTCACTCGACACAAATGCTAACATTGCATCTTTTAGACCTTTACGAGGGAAGAGAGAATGTTATGGTGTGGAGTTGTCAATGATAAGCAGGGTGTGACTGGTGCCCAGGAACTAATGCAGCAGCAGGTTCAGATTTATTTGTCATGTGTACATCGAAACAGTGAAATGTATCACCTGTGTTAACAACCAACACAGCCACGCACGTGCTGGTGGCAGCCCACAAGTGTCACCACACACGCCAGCACCAACATTGGCTGTCTGCAGAACAATACAAGCAGCAAAAACAAAATAAGACAGCAACAGCAAAACAAGCCCCTTTCCCATCCCTCCCTCATACCCAGACAGTCCCCCTCCAGTCAGCAGTCCTTCTTCCCCAAGTACTCAGAGTCACAGACGTCAGACCTCCTCATCCCAGGATGATGCAGGTACACCAATACCAAAATGAAAGTCACTCTCTCTGAATTCAAGAAAGCACTTGGAAATGGATTATTATTGTCACATGTACTGAGATACTCTTCTCTGTGGATTGTCTCCTTGTCGTGGCAGAGAGGTTTGTCTGTTTCAGAGGTCCCAGGAGCAATGTCATCTGAAGTTTAACCACCTGGCCCACAGCTCCTGGTAGAGTTACCATAGTGATAAGGCCAAGGGGGAGGTTGAAGGCCAAGAATGATCTAACCAAGCTCTCAACAGTGGAGCTGGCGCAAGATGACAGATCACAAAGGTGGTGAAGGCAGAGGAAGGCCCCAGTCATCTTGTACTCCATGTCACTGAACCCTGGCCCTGATCTGTCGAGGACCGTGTGCTGGCTGCCCATGCATCAGCCTCCCCTTGTTAAACAAAGTCACATACAGGCATTCTCCATTAGCAGAATCCACCCTAACTTCCTGGGGTTACCAATAGCCAATCCTTTTGAGAGATGTCAGGGGCAGAGAGACGTGAGTGCGTGGAATGGGCTGCCAGCGACGGTGGTGGAGGCGGATACGATAGGGTCTTTTAAGAGACTCCTAGATAGGTACATGGAGCTTAGAAAAATAGAGAGCTATGGGAAACCCTAGGTAATTTCTAAAGTTAGTACACGTTCGTCACAAGATTGTAGGCTGAAGGGCCTGTATTGTGCTATCGGTTTTTTATGTTTCTAACATCATAATCGCACAACCACAAGTGAGATACTGTGAAAACTTTTTGCTTTTGCATTGCGTTTGGACAGATTACTGCATACATTGGTAAAAAGAAGACAATATAACAGTGTTGCAGTTACAAAGAAAGTGCAAATGGACAACTGCAACTAAATGTATGAATGAATGAACTACTGATAACTGGAATTAATTTAATACCATCATGATGATTGAAAGGTTATAAGGCTAGGAGCATAACATTCTAGAGCCATGGTTGTTTTTGGCAAGACAGGCAGAAGAAGATTAAGGACCTCTTCTGGAATTTAAAAGAAAGAGAGGTGATGTACGTGCTTTGTGTGATAGGTTTTGTGTATCATGGTCCAGAGGAACATTGTTTCATTTGGTTGTATAAATGTACAGCCAGTTAACGATAAACTTGAACTTGAAATTGTATAGAATCAAGCCCGAGAGGTTTGGCAGGGTAGATTCTGAGAGGTAGTTTCTCCTGATGGGGAAAGATGCGAGAATCAGGTTCAGATCAAGGACTGGCCACTTTAAATGCAGATGTGCAGTAATTTCTTTCTCTGGAAGTCATGACTCATGGAATTTTCTCCACTGGGGAGTTGTAGATGCTGAGTCATTCAGAACGTTGAGGCATTCAGAGTTTGTGCCGGACTCTGGGGTAATCAGAGATGGCAAATTGAGGATCAAGGGTCAACTTTACTTACCAAATACATTTACATTTGCTGTGGTGTGATGACGTGACATGCAACAGAAAACAACATTCAACAACGATAAAGAATAAAGAATTACATAAAAATAAAGTTAGAGGATAAGTACAGATATGGAATAAACTGTGCATAAATACCAGCATATATTTACAATGTAAACAGTATTTTAGAAAGTGGCTTAAAGTGTTTACAGTGCAGTAGTAGTAATATAATCACTTGAGTCGAGTGTGATGTTCTCCTAAGGGGTTGTCTATTGGTGGGTCCTCAGGTGACTGTAGTGGTTGTCCATTGGTGGGTCCTCAGGTGACCGTAGGGGTTGTCTATTGGTGGGTCCTCAGGTGACTGTAGTGGTTGTCCATTGGTGGGTCCTCAGGTGACCGTAGGGGTTGTCTATTGGTGGGTCCTCAGGTGACTGTAGTGGTTGTCCATTGGTGGGTCCTCAGGTGACCGTAGGGGTTGTCTAATGGTGGGTCCTCAGGTGACCGTAGGGATTGTCTAATGGTGGATCCTCAGGTGACCGTAGGGATTGTCTATTGGTGGATCCTCAGGTGACCGTAGGGATTGTCTATTGGTGGGTCCTCAGGTGACCGTAGGGATTGTCTATTGGTGGGTCCTCAGGTGACCGTAGGGGTTGTCTATTGGTGGGTCCTCAGGTGACCGTAGGGGTTGTCTATTGGTGGGTCCTCAGGTGACCGTAGGGATTGTCTATTGGTGGGTCCTCAGGTGATCGTAGGGATTGTCTATTGGTGGGTCCTCAGGTGACTGTAGGGATTGTCTATTGGTGGGTCCTCAGGTGACCGTAGGGATTGTCTATTGGTGGGTCCTCAGGTGATCGTAGGGATTGTCTATTGGTGGGTCCTCAGGTGACCGTAGGGGTTGTCCATTGGTGGGTCCTCAGGTGATCGTAGGGATTGTCTAATGGTGGATCCTCAGCTGACCGTAGGGATTGTCTATTGGTGGGTCCTCAGGTGACCGTAGGGGTTGTCTATTGGTGGGTCCTCAGGTGACCGTAGGGGTTGTCTATTGGTGGGTCCTCAGGTGACTGTAGGGATTGTCTATTGGTGGGTCCTCAGGTGACCGTAGGGATTGTCTATTTGTGGGTCCTCAGGTGACCGTAGGGGTTGTCTAATGGTGGGTCCTCAGGTGACCGTAGGGGTTGTCCATTGGTGGGTCCTCAGGTGATCGTAGGGATTGTCTAATGGTGGATCCTCAGCTGACCGTAGGGATTGTCTATTGGTGGGTCCTCAGGTGACCGTAGGGGTTGTCTATTGGTGGGTCCTCAGGTGACCGTAGGGGTTGTCTATTGGTGGGTCCTCAGGTGACTGTAGGGATTGTCTATTGGTGGGTCCTCAGGTGACCGTAGGGATTGTCTATTTGTGGGTCCTCAGGTGACCGTAGGGGTTGTCTAATGGTGGGTCCTCAGGTGACCGTAGGGATTGTCTAATGGTGGATCCTCAGGTGACCGTAGGGATTGTCTATTGGTGGGTCCTCAGGTGACCGTAGGGGTTGTCTATTGGTGGGTCCTCAGGTGACCGTAGGGATTGTCTATTGGTGGGTCCTCAGGTGACCGTAGGGGTTGTCTATTGGTGGGTCCTCAGGTGACCGTAGGGGTTGTCTATTGGTGGGTCCTCAGGTGACCGTAGGGATTGTCTATTGGTGGGTCCTCAGGTGATCGTAGGGGTTGTCTATTGGTGGTCCTCAGGTGACTGTAGGGATTGTCTATTGGTGGGTCCTCAGGTGACTGTAGGGATTGTCTATTGGTGGCTCCTCAGGTGACCGTAGGGATTGTCTATCGGTGGGTCCTCAGGTGACTGTAGGGATTGGCTATTGGTGGGTCCTCAGGTGACTGTAGGGATTGTCTATTGGTGGGTCCTCAGGTGACTGTAGGGGTTGTCTATTGGTGGCTCCTCAGGTGACTGTAGGGATTGTCTATTGGTGGGTCCTCAGGTGACCGTAGGGATTGTCTATTGGTGGGTCCTCAGGTCACTGTAGAGGCTGATCTGGGATCCACATATTCTGGTGCAATGTGGGCAAGAGTAGGTGGTGACTGTGGTTGGTGTTTGGGTAGTTTAGTTGTTCAGTCTCTCCTTTCTCAGCTGCCATTTGTTCTCTGTGACACAGTGGAGATCATTCTCATGTGACACAGCTCCCTCTTGAGCAGATTTCCCCCAGTGTCTACTGAGTGTAACCTCGTCCCAGTTTTTACATGTCATGTTGAATTCCCTCATGCTGATTCTGATGTTGTCTTTGATGCGTTTCCTTTGTCCACCTTGGACTCACTGACCTACGGTAATTGATAGAGGGGATTGGGGAGGCTAAACCGATCAGATTAACTGCCTGAGATGAAACTGGAATGAAACACTATTTTCCCCATGTGCTTATTTATTGATTTAGTTTTAGTGTGGGGGGAGGATCTGGGTGAAGCCAGAGTTGACGGCCTCCTGTTGTTGCCCTTGGCCATTGCTGTGGTGATCTGCCTCTGTAAACCGCTGCAGTCCTACAGGTGAAGGTGCTCCCGCCGTGCTTCGGTTACAGTGGAGTATGGCGCGAGGCGCCATGGTAGCATAGCGGTTAGCATGGTGCTATTACAGCTCAAGGCATTCCAGAGTTCAGAGTTCAATTCCCATGCCATCTGTAAGGAGGTTGTACGTCCTTTCCGTGAGTGCGTGGGTTTCCTCCAGGTGCTCTGGTTTCCTCCCACAGTCCAAAGATGTACCGGTTGGTAGGTTAATTGGCCCGTGATTAGGTTCAGATTAAATAGATGGATTGCTGGACTATCCAGCTCATAGGACTGGAAGGGCCTATCTTGTGCTGTTTCTCTAAAATGAAATAAAATAAAACCCTGCAGGCTGCTCTTGTTTATGGTGGTGGAGGACGCAGTCAGGAGGCGCTGTTAGAATAGGCCGGATGAGCGACTGTGGAGATGGTTCACACTGAAGAGGGCGAGGGAATGAATGTTAAAGGTGTCACTCGAGTGCTGCTTTCTCCCCGCTGGTTCATATTTAAATTCTCTTCCGTAAGAGCGCCACAGTAGCTCACCAGTTAGCGCAACAACATTACAGCTCGGGCCGTCGGAGTTCAGAGCTCAGTCCCGATGCCCTCTGTGAGCAAGTTCACACAATCCTCCTGTGGACTGTGTGGGTTTCCTCCGGGTGCTCTGGTTTCCTCCCACAGTCCAAAGTTAGGTAGGTACCGGTAGTTAGGTTAATTGGTCATTGTAAATTGTCCCGTGTTTAGGCCAGGGTTAAATAGGTGGGTTAGTGGGCAGTGTGGCCTGCTGGACCAGAACAGCCTGTTCTGTGCTGAATCTCTAAATAAATAAATGGAGTTATAGAAACATACAGGGAAATGTGTTGTTCTCTTTATTTTATTTCTTAAGACATACAGCATGGCACTGGGCCTTCAGGCCCAACGAGCCCACATTGTCCAATTACACCCAGGGGAAAAATTAACCTAACAATCCATATGTCTTTGGACTGTGAGAAGAAACTGGATGACCCAGGGGAAGCCCATGCAGCCATGGGGGCAACGTACAAATTCCTTACAGGTTGCAGCGGGAATTGAACCCTGATCACCTGCTCTGTAAAGCACTACATTAACCAATACCGTGCCAGTCTGAATGCAGCACGAATGCTTGAAGATGGAGGTTCATTAACCGCCCTGAGGTTCATTATGGTTGTTGTAGCTGGGGGTGGTGATGGGGACAGGTTCCACTACCTATTAAATGCTCCCAATGATGTGCGACACAAATAGTCTCTGACATCCAGGTCCATCTCCTGGCCTTCACATGTGGCTTAGCTACTAAGCGCAGAGGAACCATCTCTACTGACAGGAGAAGGGGCAAAGCAGGTTGCAGGCGCCTTAAAACCAGTCACTCAGGCAGATGGGGCTTGCCAGCTGAGGTAGGCGGCTCATCTAGAAGAAGGAAAACTGATCTGAAACCTCCGCTGCCTTGTGTCTATATACACTCATGGGGAAGACTTCGTGATTAACCACAAGAAAGGTCTGGAGCTGGAGTCCCTGGGACAGCCCTATATTGAGGTCAATGCAAGCTGACAACTCCTGCAACACTGCTGGTGCCAGACTGTATCGGTCTCTGCCGTTCCTTTGGGTTCATCAGCTGTGTGGAGAGGAGGAACTTGCTACATGGGCAACGGCTTGCTCTCCATAAAGCACTGCCGTTGCTTGTGTATTGACTGATGGCACTGCATCAACAACATAGGCAGGTAGGACACAACATCCATGGTCGACTTTGACCAATGGAAAGCCTCATCCTCTTTGACAAGCGCCATACCTCACAGTGCAGCACTGGTTAGACATTCCACTGGCCACCGAGTTCAAGCTGAAACCACTGCAGGCCAATCAAATCTCAAGCCTGGTTCATCGAAAGCAAACTGTGCCTTTACATCGGTCCGTTCGAGGCTGTCCTGATACACTCATTCGAGAAAAGTGATAGTGGCCACTTTATTAGGTGCACCTGTACACAAACTCATTAATGCAAATATTTTATCAGCCAATCATGTGGCAGCAACTCAATGCATAAAAGCATGCAGACATGGTCAAGAGGCTCAGTTGTTGTTCAGACCGAACATTAGAATGGGGAAGAAATGTGATCTACTGTAAGTGACTTTGACTGTTGAGTGATTGTTGGTGCCAGATGGGGTGGTTTGAGTATCTCAGAAACAGGCAATTTCATGGGATTCTCACCCATCACCGTCTCTAGAGTTTACAGAGAATGGTGTAGAAAAAAAAACATCCAGTGAGTGGCAGTTATGTGGGTGAAAGCACCTTGTTAATGAAAGAGGTCAGAGGAGAATGGCCAGACGGGTTCAAGCTGAGAGGCAGGCAGCAGTAGTTGAAGTAACCACGTGTTACAAGAGTGGTGTGCAGAAGATCATCTCTGAACCCACAACATGCTGAACCGTGAAGTGGATGGGCTACAGCAGCAGAAGAGCATGAACGTACAGCAACAAACAAGATGATGGAGGGGCTCAGTGGGTCAGGCAGCATCTGTGAAGGGAAAATGAATTGTCAACTGTTCAGGCCATGGCCCTTCATCTGGACTGAAAGTTAGAGGGGAGATAATTGGTATAAAGAGGCAAGTGGAAGAACTGGAGCAAGGTATAGCAGGTGATAGGGATGATGGACAGCCAGGGGAAGGGTGAGTAGGAATAGAGATAGAGACTGGGAGGTGATAGGTGGTGCAGGTGAGGGGGATGGTAGGCAGACAGGAGAAGGGTGAGTAGGAATAGAGATAGAGACTGGGAGGTGATAGGTGGAGAAGGTGAGGGGGATGGTAGGCAGACAGGAGATCTGCAGAATCTCTTGTGTTTATGTCTCACTGTATTAGTTCATTCTTTCCATTTCTGAAAAAATACTCTTGTACCTGCCTCAACCATTTCTTCTGGTGACTCCTTCCATATACTCACCAATGTGAAAAAATTGCCCCTTGGGTCCCTTTGAAATCTTTCCCCTCTCACCCTAAACCCTGAACACAAGGGATTCTACAGATGCTGGAAATCCAGAGCAACACACACAGAAATTGCTGGAGGCATGCAGCAGGTCAGGCAGCAACTACGGAAAGGAATAAGCAGTTGACATTTTGAGCTGAGACCCTTCATCGGGACATTCAGACATTTTGTGGCAATATGTTATCAAACCTTTCCCACTGAAAATGGTTGGCTGTACTCCCACAGGAGAGCCCTGCCGGCTGTTCTTGATGTCCAACTGTACCCTGTGTCAGCAGAGTAATTTCCAAATGTTTTTGCTTTTTCAGCTTTCTATTGAATAAGCAGAACCTCTGAGCCTTATGGGCTTTGAAGGGCAGAAGTAGAATGAGAATCAGGTTTATTATCACAGACGTTGTGAAATGTGTTGTTTTGTAGCAGCAATACAGACCATAAGAGATAGGAGCTGGAATTCAGCCCATCGACTTTGCTGCACCATTCCATCATGGCTGATTTATTACCCCTCTCAACTCTACTCTCCTGCTTTAGCCCTATAATCTTTGAAGCCCTTACTAATCAAGAATTTATCAGGTTCTGCTTTAAGTATACCCAATGATCTGGCCTCCAAAGCCATCAGTGGAAATCAATTCCACAGATTCACCATCGTCTGGCTAAATAAATTCCTTCTCATCTCTGTTATAAATGGATGTGCCTCTATTCTGAGTCTGTGCCCTCCGGTCTTGACTCCCCCCACCATCAGAAATATCCTCTCCATATCCACTCCATCTAGGCTTTTCAATATTTGAAAGGTTCAATTGAGATACCCCTATTGTTCTAAACTCCAGTGAGCACAGGCCCAGAATCAAACACTCTTCATACATTAACCCTTTCATGCCCAAAATAATTCTCGTGTACATCCTCTGGACCCTCTCCAATGACAGCACATCTTTTCATGGATAAGGGGCTAAAAGCTGCTCACAATACTCCAAGTGCGCTCTGTCCAATATAAAACATCAGCATTACATCCTTGCCTTTGTATTGTAGTTCACTTGAGATCCATTACAGTCAATACATTAAAATATTATCAATTACCATAAGGATATATAAAAATTAGTAAGTAGTGCAAAAAGACAACAAAAGTAGTCAGTTTGATTCATAGGAATCACCATCTGTTCAGAAATCTGATGGTGGAGAGGAAGAAGCTGTTTCTAAAACACTGAGTGTGTGTCTCAGGCTCGTCCGCCTTCACAGTAGCAATGAGAAGAAGTGGTGGGGGTCCTTAATGCATGGAGGCACTGCCTTTTGAAGGAGGCTTCTGCCTTACGGAATGGTGGTTTTAATCTCACTCTGAAATAAAAATAAAATATTATTGCTGTTTGTTTAATCTCTGCTTCCATCGACAGTAAACCGACTTTTCTTGGGCCCTCTGCTTCAGAATCAGGCAGATGGGGCTCATCAGTCATCTTGGCAGCTCACCTAGGAGAAGGAAAACTGATCTCAAACCTCCACTGCTGGGGAAGTCTTCAGGAGTAAACCCCAAGGAAAAATTCAGCTCGGCAGTCCTTAAGGCCATCTTACATTGAGTTCAACGCTGGCTGACAACTCCTGCACTGCTGTTGATGCCAAACTGTATCAGTCTCTGCCATTCCTTTGGGTTCATCAGATGGGTGGAGAGGGGGAGCCTGCTACCCGGGCAACAACTTCCTCTCCATATCGTATGGCCCATGCTTGCGTATCTAGACAGCTAGGACACACAATCCATAGTCATCTCTGACTGACGGAGGCCTCTAACTGACTACTTCAGAATCCTGGCACAGGATCTTTTAAACCGGGATGAGAAGTGACAGGTAAACTGTGCACTATCGCAGGGTGAATGAACGAGGTTACTAGTGGGCACACACGGGTTCATGACGTGCTAGACGCTTTACCAACTATATTTCAGTCCATTCCATGTTAGACTCTCTCTGCATTATTTCAGATCAATGCACCTGAACTACCCCAATCAAATTCAGGCAGTACACTTGCTGCTATCGAGGCAGTGTTCAAACCGACACACTTGAACAATCCCATTTCTTGCTGATTAGTTCAGAGTTCTGATCCTTGAAGGACGGTGTATTCTAAAGTGGTACACGCCAGATTGCAAGTGGAGAGTTCTGCAGACAAACCTATTAATGTTGACTTGATAAAGTACTTTTTGACCTCATAAATTTTTTTTAAACTTTTAATGCATTCTGCTTCACAATCATCTAAACTCTCTAACTCATTCTTGAATCACAGAAGGGGAAGAGCGTGGTCCCGATCACCAAACTGTTCTGAAGTTTGGACTCAGGTATTCACAGTGAAATGTGTCATTTGCTTTAACAACCTGCACAACCGTAGGCTGTTCTGAAGGCAGCCTGCAAGAGTCACCGCATATTCCGGTGCCAACGTAGCTCACCCACAGAACAACACAGAACACAACAAGCAATGAAACAATGACAGCAAAACAAGCCCCATCCCTCCCTCCCACCCACCCACACACATAACAAAGATGCTCAGAGATCAATATTGTCGTCTGGATCCTTACTGCACGTCTGCCATCTTTAACGAGGTGGCCCGTCGGCCATGTCCTGTTGCACGTAGACACCGCTTACTAATATAGCGTGGTGGCTAGCATAGCGCTTAACCGCGCTAGTGATCTGTGATCAAGCTTCAGTTACTATCTGAAAGGAGTTTGCATGTTCTCTCCATGACACTGCGGACTCTCTAGATTCCTCCTACATTCCAAAAAAGAGGTACGGGTTAGGGTTAGTGTCGTGTGCAAAAAGGCAAGAGAATGGGGTTGAGAGGGATAATAAATCAGCCATAATGGAATGGTGGAGCAGATGATGGGCTGAATGGCCCAATTCTGCCCCTATACCTATGGTCTTATTGTCTACATATGGGTTAAGGTTAGTAAGGTGTGGGATCACCATGCTGCCACCTGAAGCATAGCGACACTTGGGGGCTGCCCCAGCACATCCTCGGACCGCAAGCGTCATTGATGCAAATGACACAAAAGTCTGAGGTACGTATATCACAGTACTATAGTCATTTTATGTATTACACTGTACTGCTGCTGCAAAAATAACTTAATTTCATGACATTTGTGAGTGATGATAAACCTGGTTCTGATATGGGTCTCTATTGTGGACTGAGAGTGGGAAGGGGATAGGGAGACGGGAATCATGGTTCGGAAAAGGGGAAGGGAGAGAGGAGAGAGCAGGAATACCCGGAGAGACATTTTGTAATGATCAATAAACCAATTGTTTGGAATCAAATGACCTTGCTTGGTGTCTCAGGGCTGGGTGTGTCTGCACCCACTCCACCTGCCCATCCCTAGCACTCCTCCTCTGCTACCTGCCCCACACCACTCCCACGGGGCTCCACCCTCCCCATTCCCAACGCCCTTTGTTCCCACCAGATTTTACAAACTTGCTCTTTGCTCCATATTGACAGTTACAGTACTGTGCAAAAGTTTTAGGCCCCCTAGTTATATATGTGTGTGTGTGTGTGTCTAAAACCTTTGCACAGTACAGTACATGTGACAAAAAAGCTAATTGTTAAGGTCTTTAACCTTTATATTCCCTGATGTATTATTGTGACTATCTCTTTTCAGAACCACATGTGCCTCATATCTTGGTGGAGAGCGGAGATATGGCAGCTGATGAATATGAGCAACTTTTAAAAGGAAAAAGTGATTTTGTCAAAGGAACCAAAAAGAATCCGAGCTCAGAAAAGAAGGTAACAGCTAGCAGCAAAAAGTTTGCAGGAATGCTTTAGTTTCAAGTCAGGAGTATTTCTAATAGAGGGGCAGGTCCTGGAGAGATAGGGTTTGAATACTGGAAGTAAGGACTAGCAGGGTGGGTAATGTGGTCAGCTGGACTTGTTGGGCTGTAGTCTAGTTTTCTGTGCTGGAGATCAGCAAAGAGATTGTTATTGTGTCACCACTCACCCAGACTTCCTAAGGCACTCGTAGTCACCATGACAACATGCTCAGCATGGATTGGTTAGGCCAGAGGCCTGTATTCCATGGCTTTACACACAGATGCTACTTTATAAGGTAGCTCCTGCACCTCATAAAGTGGCCACTGAGTGTATGTTCTTGGTCTTCTGCTGCTGTAGTCCATTCACTTCAAGGTTCGATGTGTTGTGTATTCAGAGATGCTCTTCTGCACACCACATGTAACGTGTGGTTATCTGAGTTACTATCACCTTCCTGTCATCTTGAACCAGTCTGGCCGTTCTCCTCTGACCTCTCATTGACAAGGTGCTTTTGCCCACAGAACTGCCACTCGCTGGATGTTTTTTTTTTTGTTTTTCACATCATTCTCTGTAAACTCTAGAGACTGCTGTGCATGAAAATCCCAGGAGATCAGCAATTTCTAAATTACTCAAACGACCCCATCTGGCACCAACAATCATTCCACAGTCAAAGTTCCCTAGATTTCATTTCTTCCCCGTTCTGATGTTTGGTCTGAGCAACAACTGAACCCCTTGATGATGACTGTGTGTAGCTGTCACATGACTGGCTGATTACATGTTTGTGTTAATGTGTACAGCTGTACCTAAGAAGGAGGCCACTGCATGTATAACAGTTGTGTCATTGGTGAAATTGTAGGTAGTGTTGCAGCCACACAATCGCGGGTGTAAAGAGAGCCAAGCATACCTCCTGTGCTGATGGTCAGCGAGGAACTGGCCAAAGTCCCCTCGCAGACCTGTGTCACTGTACGTACGTTCCCTCAGCTGGTCTCTTCATTCTCTGACAGAGGGAGATAATTAGAAAACGCCTGAACAAGGACATTGGGCACCACCCTGTCGTCATGCTGAATTTCTGCCCGGATTTAAAGAGCTCCCACCCCGACCTAAGGATGGCTCAAGGAGAATTCATTTTCCTCATTGACCGCAGTGGAAGTATGAGTGGGATAAACATCAGTCGAGTTAAGGTAACAACAGCCGCTTTGTACATTGCTTTTGACAGCCTGTGAAAGTCTCCCCACCCAAAACCATTCCCAGAAAAATTCCAGCACTCTGCAACTTGACGTGTCACACAGTGTTAGCTCTAGTAACATATGTTTAGCATTCTAACTGGCTGCATCACGTCTGATATGGGGGTGGAGGGCTACTGCAGGGTATTAAAGTAAGCTGCAGAGAGTTGTAAACTCAGTCAGCTCCATCATGGGCACGAGCCGCTGTAGTATCCAGGACATCTTTAAGGAGCAATGCCTCAAAAAGGCAACATCCATCAATAAAAACCCTCATCACCCAGGACATGCCCTCTTCTCATTGCTAACATCAGGGAGGAGGTACAGAAGCCTGAAGGCCCACACTCAATAATTCAGAAACAGCTTCTTCCCCTCTGCCATCCAATTTCTGAATGGACATTGAACCAATGAACACTACCTCACTACCTTTTTATTTCTATTTTTGCACTGCTTATTTAATTTAACTATTTAATATACATACACTTCCTGCAATTCACAGTCTTCTGTCTCCATTATTATGTATTGCATTGTACTGCTGCTGCAAAGTTAACAAATTTCATGACATACGCCTGTGATATTGTGCCGGCTTCTAATTCTAACATGTAAAATGCTGGAGGAACTCAGCAGGTCAGGCAGCATCTATGGAGGGGAGATAAACAGCCAATGTTTCAGATAGAGACCCTTTATTAGGATTGGAAAGGAAGGGGAAGAAGCTGGAATAACTTTGAGAGCTGGCCTGCCTTGGCTGGCGACGAGCATCTGTACGTTTGACTTGTGGACTCTGTCTACACTTCTCACTGCCTCAGTAAAGCCGCCAGCATAGTTAAAACTATAAACACAAGTGGTTCTGCAGATGCTGGGAATCTGGAGGAGCTCAGCAGGTCAGGTAGCATCTATGGAGAGGGATAAAGCAATTGACATTTCGGGCTGTGATCCCTCATCAGGACCTCTGAGATACCCTGGATTTCCAGCCCCCGCAAAATCTCTTGTGTTTGTAACCTTAGCGTTATTTGTCATATGAACATTGAAACATACGGTCAAATGAGATGGTTGCATCGACAACCAATACAGTCCAAGGACAGTGCTGGCGGAAGCCCACGAGTGTTGCTACAACTCTGCTGCCAACATAGCATGCTCACAATTTACTAATCTTCACCCATACATATTTGGAATGGAGAGGAAACTCCTTACAAGCAGAAAGAGCTAGTACAGTGAAGAGGTAGAATGGGTGGTGTCAGTGGTGTGGCCAGCAGAGTTGCCCCCTCAGAGCATCAGTGACCTGTGTTCATCCTCACCTTGGGTGCAGTCCGTATGGGGTTTGCACGTTCTACCTGTGGCTACATGGGTCGACTTCTAGTCCCTCATTTCCTTTCACATCTCAAAGACATAGAGGTGAGTTAACCAGCTGTTCTAAGATGATTGCGAGAAGAGGGAGAGGGCGGTACAAGCTGGCAGGTGAGATAAGGTGAGGGAGAAGGGGGATGAAGTGAGAAGCTGGAAGGTGTTAGGTGGAAGAGGTAAAGGACTGAAGAAGAAGGAATCTGATAGGAAAGGAGAGTGGACCATGGGAGAAAGGGGAGGAGGAGAAGGGGCACTGGGGCGGGGAGGTGATAGGCTGGTGAGGAGAAGAAGTGGGAGGGGTGCCAGAATAGGGAATGAAAAAAGAGAGAAATGGGGAGGGGGTTCAGAATTACTGGAATATAGAGAAATCGATATTCATGCCATTAGGCTGGAGACTACCCAGACAGAATATGAAGAGTTGCTTCTCCAACCTTATCAGGTTGTAATCCTTCCCCCAGCCCCCCATCTTCATATTCTGGTTTCTGCCCTCTTCCTTCCCAGTCCTGATGAAGGAAATGTGGACAGTACATTTCCCTCCATAGTTGCCTCCCGGCCTGCTGAATTGACCAGCACACCATTGTTCAGCTTCAGACCTGTTGAGTACAGCTTACCCGCACTCTCCATCTTTTCTCGCTGTTGTAAAGGAAGCAATGCTGGTTGTCCTGAAGAGCCTGGCGCCATCATGTCTGTTTAACATCATCGGCTTTGGCTCCACGTTCCGGACCTTGTTCCCAGCAAGCAGGTCTTACAATGAAGTAAGTCATTATCTTTGTCAACTTATCATGAAAAATCACACATTAGGAGGCTGCTTGTATTTTTGAACTGATTTAAATTACTTTTCAACATTCATTAAGAATACGTAATTGAATATCAAGTGTAAAAGCTGCTAGAAAATAATTGGTGTTAATGGGACTGGCACGAACCTTGGCCTTTTCATTGTTGCTAATGCTCATCGTCAGACATCTTATTCTCCACATCAAAAGCATTTTTCTTGCTATTTCATCAACGTTTGTTAACCTTCTGAATGCCTCTTGCTCTTGATAATCTTGGTTCAATCTACTCAGCTGGCACATACAACTTCACTCACCACAATTCCGAGCCGATTCCACAGTGTACAGACCCACTTTCAATGACACTTTAGACCATAAGGCCAAAGACATATGAATAGAATTAGGCCATTTGGCCCGTTGAGTCTGCTCTGCCATTCCATCATGGCTGATCTATTATCCCTCTCAACCCAGTTCTCCTGCCTTCACCCCGTAACCTTTGACACCCTGACTGATCAAGAACCTATCAACCTCCACCTTAAATATGCCCAATGACCTGTCTTCCACAGCCATGAATTCCAGATTCACCACCCTCTGGCTAAAAAAATTCCTCTTCAACTTGCTATTTTTTTATGCCATGGACCAATCCCATAAGGCTGGCTGGTGGTGTAGTGGCATCAGTGCTGGACTTTGGAGCAAAGGCTCCCGAGTTCGAAACCAGCCAGCTCCAAAAACCTAGAGAGGGATGGGCTCCACCAGGTTTCAGATGCCCAAGACGATAAGCAATCACCAAAAGATTGGTGCAAGAGCTTGTTAAGCCGGCGCCCCGACGACTCCACCAGGAGTTAAGGGCACACACACACACACACACACAATACCATTAAGCAAGGGGTCCATGTACCCCAGGCTGGGAGCCCCTGTTCTACAGAGTTGTCCCTCTATTCATTCTGAGATTGTGCCCTCTGGTCCTTGACTCCCACACTATAGGAAACATCCTTTCCACATCCACTCTATCTGTGTCCTCTGGTCCTAGACTCCCCCACTACAGGAAACATCCTTTCCACATCCACTCTATCTGTGTCCTCTGGTCCTAGACTCCCCCACTATAGGAAACATCCTCTCCACATCCACTCTATCTGTGTCCTCTGGTCCTAGACTCCCCCACTATAGGACACATCCTCTCCACATCCACTCTATCTGTGTCCTCTGGTCCTAGACTCCCCCACTATAGGACACATCCTCTCCACATCCACTGTATCTGTGTCCTCTGGTCCTAGACTCCCCCACTATAGGAAACATCCTCTCCACATCCACTCTATCTGTGTCTTCTGGTCCTAGACTCCCCCCACTATAGGAAACATCCTCTCCACATCCACTCTATCTGTGTCCTCTGGTCCTAGACTCCCCCACTATAGGAAACATCCTCTCCACATCCACTGTATCTGTGTCCTCTGGTCCTAGACTCCCCCACTATAGGAAACATCCTCTCCACATCCACTCTATCTGTGTCTTCTGGTCCTAGACTCCCCCACTATAGGAAACATCCTCTCCACATCCACTCTATCTGTGTCTTCTGGTCCTAGACTCCCCCACTATAGGAAACATCCTCTCCACATCCACTCTATCTGTGTCCTCTGGTCCTAGACTCCCCCACTATAGGAAACATCCTCTCCACATCCACTCTATCCAGGCTTTTCAATATTTAATAGGTTTCATTAAGATTCTTCCTCATTCTTCTAAACTCCAGTGAGCTCAGGCCCAGAGCCAACAAACACTCCTCGTATGTTAACCCTGTCATTCCTGGAATCATTCTCGTGAACCTCCTCTGAACCCTCTCCAACGTCAGTACATCCTTTCTTCGATAAAGGGCACAAAGCTGCTTCAGTAGCCTTCCGATACCTCAGCATTACATCCTCGTTTGTACATCATTGCATTTACAACTCATGTTCTCAGTGCTATTTTTTATTTGCACAATGTGTCTTCTCTTTAACACTGATTATCAGTTTTTCTTTTGGTATAATTGGTTTATTGTTACACATAATTGTATTTACTGTATCTAATTAGTTTATGACTATCACGCGTACCAGAGTGCAGTGAAACACTTTGTTTTACCTGCAATGCATACTGATTATTGCATCACATCAATGCGTTGAAGTAGTACGAGGCAAAACATTAACATAAAGCAGAGTCACACAAAATGCTGGAGGAACTCAGGTAGCCAAGCAGCATCTGTGCAGGGCCTCAGGTTAGGGTTCAGGCTGACCCCCTTCATCTGCTCCACAGATGCTGCCTGACTGGCTGAGTTCCTCCAGCATTTTGTGTGTGTTGCGCAAGATTTTAACATCAGCAGAATCTCCTGTGTGCTTACGGAGTGTGTTACAGTTACCGAGAAAGTGCAGTGCAGGCAGACAATGAGGTACAAAGCTATGATGAAGTAGGTTGTGAGATCAAGGGTCCACCTTAACTACTAGGAAACTCTTCAATAGTCTTGTACCAGTGGAATAGAATCTTGAGCCTATATCCTTGATATCTATTGCTTATTTATTAATCAAAGTTCAAAATAAATACATTATCAAAGTACTTAAGTGTCATCACATACAACCCTAACATTCATTATCTTGCAGATATACTCATTAAATCCACGGAATAATAACCATGAAAGACCACACCAACTTGGGTGTTCAAACATTGTGCAAAACCATATAACTATATAACAATTACAGCACGGAAACAGGCCACCTCGGCCCTTCTAGTTCATGCCGAATGCTTATTCTCACCTAGTCCCACCTACCCGCACTCAGCCCATAACCCTCCATTCCTTTCCTGTCCATATACCTATCCAATTTTAATTTAAATGACAATACCGAACCTGCCTCTACCACTTCTATTGGAAGCTCGTTCCACACAGCTACCACTCTGAGTAAAGAAATTCCCCCTCGTGTTACCCTTAAACTTTTGCCCCCTAACTCTCAACTCGTCCTCAAAAGACAACAAACTGTGCAAATACATAAAGAAAGAATTATAATAAATAAGTAATAAATATCAAGAACATGAGGTGAAGAGTCTTTGAAAGTGAGTCCATAGGTTGTGGGAACATTTCAATGATGGGCCAAGTGAAATTGAGTGAAGTTATCCCCTTTGGTTCAGGAGCCTGATGGTTGGGGGGTTATAACTGTTCCTGAACCTGATGGTGTGGGTCCTGAGGCTCCTGAACCTTCTTCCTGATGGCAGCAGTGAGAAGAGAGCATGACCTGGATGGGGGGGGGGGTGGGGCTAGGGTTAGTAGTTTTTTTTCTGTTAGTATTTGCACAGTCCATTGTCTTTTGTACGCTGGTTGTTTGTCCATCTTGATGGGTGTGGTTTTGCATTGATTCTATTGTGTTTCTTTGTATTTACTGTGAATGCCACAAGAAAATGAATCTCAGCGTTGTATATGGTGATATATATGTACTTCAATAATAAATTTCCCTTGAACATGGAACTTCAGCGGGATGTGCTCTAGGACGTTTTTATCTTCTGCTCAGTGGGAGAGGGGAGAAGAGAGACTATCCAGGGGTGGGTGAAGTCTCTGATTATTTTGGCTGCTTTACGGATGCAGCGAGAAGTCCTATGCAGTTTCTCGCAGTCATGGGCAGAGCAAATAGGATGCTTTCTGTGTTATCTCGATAAATAGCATATCGCAGGTTGGAACGCAAAGTTTGAGCTCAAATCAGATCTTACTGAATTATGAAACAGGTTCGAAGGTTGAGTGATCTAATCCTGCTCCTAATTTGTGTGTTCATGTGTTTGTCTGCCTTGTTCACATTCTGTGAATAATTTAAAAGAATTTCTGACTATTGACAGACAGAGAATCATAACATGGTCATACTGTATCATCAGTACACACTCAATGGCCACTTTATTAGGTACACTTGCTCGTCAATGGGCGCCATGGTAGTGTAACGGTTAGTGCAGCGCTGTTACAGCAGGTGGCATTCCGGGTTTCGGATTTCAATTCCAGCACCTTTCTGTAAGGAGTTTCTGTCCGTGGAATGTGTACGTTTTCCCCGGGTGGACCAATTTCCTGCCACAGTCCAAAGACTGGTTAGTAGGTTAACTGGTTACCGGTTGGTAGGTTAATTGACCATTTAAATTGTTCCATTATTAGGTTAGGGTTAATCAGGGTTGTGTAGTTGTAGCGGAGTGGCTTAAAGGACTGGAAGGGCCTATTTTGCAGTGTATCACTATATAAGTTCCTGATCAGCCAATCACGTGGCAGCAGCCCAGCGCACAAAAGCTTGCAGACCTGGCCAAGAGGTTCAGTTGTTGTTCAGACCAAACAACAGAATGGGGAAGAATGTGACCTAAGGGACTTTGACTCTGGATTGATTCTTGGTGCTAGATGGGGTGGTTTGAGTATCTCAGAAACTGCTGATCTCCTGGGGTTTTCACACACAACAGTTTTCAGAGTTTACAGAGAATGGTCTGAAAAACAAAAAACATCTAGGGAGCAGCAGTTCTTGGGTGAAAATGTCCTGTTAATGAGAGAGGTGAGAGGAGAATGGCCAGACTGGTTCAAGCTGACAGGAAGGTGACAGTAACTCAAATAACCACACGTTACAACAGTGGTGTGCAGAAGAGCATCTCTGAACACAATATGTTGAACCTTGAAGTGGATGGGCTACAGCAGCAGAAGACCAAGAACATACACTCAGTGGCCACTTTATTAGTTACAGGAGGTAGCCAGTAAAGGGGCAACTGAGTATAGAACAATACAAGCCCTTTGGCCCATAATATTGTGCCAAACGCTGGACAGACCTGCTTCAATATTGATTAATATTCTCTGCATGGCCAAGCTAAAGTTACTGAATTTTCAGGACATGGTTCACACGAACTTGTGCAAAGAAGTAAGCATGACAACGTTCCTATTGGCTAACCTTCCAATGAGGCCTTAGGGTGGTTAAAATGGTGTATGGTGTGCTGGTAGTCAAGAGTGACTTCAAGAGCCACAAAGTAATTTGCAGCTCTATAAAACCCTGGTAATGCTGAATTATTCCCATTGTTTACTCGGTTACGGAGACCAGTTGGAATTGGAACCGTCAGAAAGCACTGTTTTAATTCTCTGCATCCTGGCTCCTTCCTCACCTTGATTTCTTCCCAAGCTGCTTCCAGTCACCCCCTCCATCACCGAGCACCTTGTGTGAAAAGCCAGTTCTGCGGCACTAGAGGAGCGGCTGGCTTCCGACAGACTTGCAAGCTGCGCTCTGCTTCTCCGTCGGAAATGTTCACGTTGAATAAAACAGTATCAGAGACTCCCATCCACACAGCTGAGCAAATAACGCCGGTGCCTGACCCCGGCCATGATCATCTACAATGCACAGCAGCAATAAAAACAAATAATGACTTCAATCATCAAAGCAGACCTCCTCAGATAATTCAAAGTGATGTTATGTCTTGAAACAGCGCTCTAAATCTGCCTCCTTCATGAGGGTGATGTGATGCATGGACATCTGACTCAACTGGAAGGGGGAAGACCCAACAAAAAGTTCAAAGTTCAAGGTCAATTTATTATCAAGGTACATACATTTTACCTCGTGCAACCCTGAGATCCATTTCTTGCAGGCATTCACAGTAAATACAAAGAAGCAAAAAAACATACAAAATAATAATAATAATATGTGAATAAGCAATAAACTTTGAGAACATGAGACGAAGAGTCCTTGAAAGTGAGTCAATTGGTTGTGGAAACATTTTAATAACAAAGCAAGTGAAGTTGAGTGAAGTTATCCCCTCTGGTTCAATACCCTGATGGCTGAGGGGGTAATACCTGTCCCTGAACCTGCTGGTGTGGGTCCTGAGACTTCTGTACCTCCTTCCTGATGGCAGCAGTGAGAAGAGAGCATGACCTGGGTGGTGCAGGTCCCTGATGATGGATGATGTTTCCTGCAAGTTTTTCTTAAATCCTTTCCCCTAAAGAGATCATATTCTGCAATGTGCAGAAGACAACAAATACAAAAAGAAAACAGAAAGAGCAGAAATAATAATAACTCATTCTGAATATGTACGCAGGCACAATCAAGTGGCAAATACCATCCACTAAAGTCCTTCTTTAAAATACAAACTCAAAGAAGACACCATACCTTACTATAAATACAAGCTGGTCCAGTTTCAGAGTCAGAGTCCAGCAAATTATATTACAACCCATAATAACTGTTCGGACTCTCACGCTTGAGTGCTTGACGATGGTGCCAATGCTTGTTTTATTTTGCTGTGGGGGGGGGGAGGAGATATTTGCTCACTGCCGCTTTCACGTGGGAGGGGAGGAGCTGGGGCGGAGTTCCGGTTCTTACATTTATCTGTTGTTCGTTCTTTGGGGCACTTCTCTGTTTGTGTGGATGTTTGTGAAGAGAAAGCATTTCAGGATGTATATTGTATACATTTCTCTGACATTAATTGGACCTTTGAACCTTTGGATATAATATTACACGACAAACAAGAAAAAACAATTTACTCACAGGGTATACATTTTTACAATGGTAATATCTACAACCGGTATCATCCCAAAGTCAAACAATTAAGCCTACACAGCAATATTTATGTAAATCTTCAGAAAGCCACTTTCTCCAAAAAGTTCCTAGCAATTGACAAATGAATGTGTTTGGCTATGCCTGAACCTTGGGTTTTCACCAGCTTGAGCTGAGAAAAAAATACAATAATAATAATCAATAAATATTGATAACATGAGATGAAGAGTCCTTGAAAGTGAGAACATAATTTGTGGGAACTGTTCAGTGATGGGGCAAGTGGAGTAGGGTGAAGTTATCCCCACTGGTTCAAGAACCTGGTGGTGTTAGACCTGTACCTTGTAAGCTGCCTGCAGAGCATCAGTGTTTCAATAGCAGCATTTTGTCCTCGATGTTTGAGATGCTGTGATGGTAAGCAAAAGGGTTCAGAGGCCAAGTCTGTGGGGTGTCTCGGTATGAGATCATAAGATATAGGAGCGGAATTAGGCCATTTGGTTTATTGAGACTGCTGTATCATTCAATCATGACAGGTATTTTTTCAACCCCATTTTCTGCCCCTTCCCTGAAGTCCTTCATCAAGAACTTGTCAAACTCTGTCTTTAAGTATGCCCAATGACATGGCCCCCACAGCCCACAGCCATCTGTAGCAACGAATTCTACGGATTCACCACCTCTTGGCTAAAAATATTCCTCCTAATGTCAATTCTGAAGGGATTATCATGAGGCTGTGTCCCTGGAGCTTTGACCTTCCTACTAATGGAAAGATCCTCTCCAAATCCACTCCATCCAGGCCTGTTAGGTATTACTGGGTTTTAAGATACTTCCCCATTCTTTTAAACCCCAGTGAGTACAGGCCCAGAGACATTAAATGCTCCTTATATGTTAACCCTTCCATTCCTGGGATCATCTTGTGAACCTCCTCTGGACTCTCTCCAGAGCAATTACATCTTGGATACAGGCCCCAAAGTTGCTCATGGTACTCCAGATGTGGTCCAACCAATGCCATAAGGCCTCAGCATTACGCTCTTGTTTTTATAATCTAGTTCTCTTGAAATGAATGCTAACATTGCACTTGTCTTCCTCACCACCCACACATCTGGTGACTTCTCTTATTTATTTAGAGCTACAGCACGGTAACAGGCCCTCCCATCCCAACGAGCCCACGCTGCACAAATACACCCAGATGGCCAATTAGCCTACAAACCCACACGTTTTTGGAATGTGGGAGGAAACCCGAGTACACTTTCATGGAGAGAATATATACTCTCCTACAGTCAGCAGCAAGAATTGAACCCGGGTTGCCGACATTGTAAAACATTACGCTGCTACACTGACAATAATCTCTGTTTTATTTTGTGCATTACGATCACAAATTACTGCACCTTGGTAAATTATTTTGCACTTTATTAGTTAAGTCTGCTAAGTGTGTTTTTAAATGTTGCTGCTGCAACATAAGAATTTCCCACTGGGGATCAATGAAGTATTTACTGTTATTACTAATGTTAACATACCACTCTAACCCAAAGGATAGCCACGAGATTTCAGGGCAGGGGTTAATTAGACTGTGTGAAAGGGAGTGTCTGCTTCGCTCTAGGCTGATGTCAAACGTGCTCACAAAAGCAATCTTCAAAAAGGCATGTTTCAAACCAGAGCCCTCAGCTCATGAAAAATAAAGTGATTCATTTCTGTTAAAATCAATCTCTTGTAAACAATCTGTCTCTGTGTGCACTGCATACACAGCCAAGAAAGTACACCAACATTTCTACCTCCTCATGAGGCTGAGGAAATCTGGCATGTCCTCAATAACTTACCAGTTTTTCCAGATGATCCGTGGAAAGTGTCCTACGTTGATGCACCGCTGGATGGTACGGTAGCTGCTCTGCCCAAGATCGTAAGAAGCGACAGAGTTGTGGATATGGCTCAGTATGTCGGCAAAACCAGCCACCCCATCTGCGGTTCCTAGTACCGATGTAATCAAGGACCCCTCTTTCCCCAGACATACTCTCTTTTTCCTCTCCTGTTAGGCAAAAGATGTCTAACTCAGACTCAGGTGAAACAAGACAACTCAAAACAAAATCCAAAGTCAAGATCACAAGCAGTAGTATTGGAAATGGAACTCATATTTTTGAGCACTGAGTGCTTAGGACAAGGCCTTTAAGTACAGACCTTCCATGAAGGACTATGGCAGGCAATAATTGTCAGTCTGAGCTTTAAATGGACAGTGGCAGCTGACCATACTCCAGGGAACTGGAATGCCAAAACTTGAATGGCTGCCACTTTTCAATCAGGACCATAGCAAGGAGGCTTAACCCAAAAGCAGAGCAGCAGAGATGACTTAACAGTAAATGATAACTTTAATAAAATAACAAGCCACAAAGGGCCACAAAACAAGAGAGAACAGACAACAAGGTAAACTTTAGGCAAGGAGAGTAACAGTTCAGAGTAGCTGGCTGGTTTGATGAGTGAACAAGGACAGTGGATGAGAACTGGGATTAAATAGGCTGCAGGTGATGTATCTGGAATGAGCGGCAGGTGAATCGTATTAGCTGGGAGGTGCCTGCACTTGCAGGTTGGGAGATGTCGGGGAACAGGTCTGACAGCGATCCCATTGTTATCAGATTCTTGAACGGACTTCTCAAACGCTTAGTGATGAGCACTTGATTTCCTAATCTACCTCTGTGTGACCTTTGCACTTGGTTTAGCTGCACTGCACTCTCTCTGTAGCTACAACAGTGCGTTTCACTATTTTACCCTTATATATATACTTATATATCGCACGGTCTGTCCAGATGACATGCAAACAACAGATTTTTATGTATTCGGGACTGCTTAATAGCATTCCCGGTGCTGAGGTGTAAAGGAGACAAAATAATTGTTACTCTGGATCCGATGCAGCACAAAAAACACAATAAGAAAAATAAATCACAATGATAAAAAAACACAATAAATATAAATACATAAGATAGTTTCTATACTTAGATTGATTGTATGTCCATAAAGTGACTCTTAACATAGAAGTAACACACACAAAATGCTGGTGGAATGCAGCAGGCCAGGCAGCATCTATAGGGAGAAGTGCAGTCGATGTTTTGGGCCGAGACCCCGAATCCTGACAAAGGGCCTCGGCCTGAAAAGTCATCTGTACTTCTTCCTATAGATGCTGCCTGGCCTGCTGCGTTCCACCAGCATTTTGTGTCTGTTGTTTGAATTTCCAGCATCTGCAGATTTCCTCGTGTTTGTGCTCAACATAGAAGTGTCTGTACATAAGGCAACTGACAGGAAATGATAAAGTAGTGGTGTTTGGAGATGTGGAGGGGTGGTTTAGTGAGTGGAGGTGTTGATCAGCCTTACTGTTTGGGGAAAGTAACTCTGATGGGAGTGGGACAAACAGTCCATGAGCAGGGTGGGTGGGATCCTTCATGATGTTACTGGCCCTGTTCCAGCACCTTTCTGTGTCTGTGTTCTTGTTGGTGGGTAGGCCGGTGCCGGTGATGCTTTGGGCAGTTTTGACTACCCATTGTAGAGCCTTCCTGTCCACCACAGCGCAGTTTCCGTACCGAGCTGTGACACAGTTCGATCGGGTGCTCTCCACTGCACACCTGTAGACTTGTGTGCAATTCCATTGTTACTAAGGAAACTAAGTTAACAGTCTCAGTGTTTTTATTCAAGAACTAGGAAGCAAAGGTTTACGGGCAGAAGTATAAAAGGAACAAGAGGAACAGCTTTTATTACACAAAGGTAGTGTCTGTGTGAAATGAGCTGCCAGAGGAAGAGGTTGAAGCCGATACAATAACAAATTTTAAAAGACAGTTGGACAGGGGCATGGATATGAAATGCATCCGACTGGAGTATTGTGAGCAGCCTTGGGCCCCTTATCTAAGAAAAAATGTGCTGGCATTGGAGAGGGTCCAGAGGGGTTTTGCAAGAATAATTCCGGGAAAGAAACGGTTAACATATGGCTCTGGGCCTGTACTCACTGGAGTTTAGAAGAATGAAACCTATTGAATATTGAAAGGCCTAGGTAGAGTGCATGTGGAGAGGGTGTTTCCTATAGTGGTGGAGTCTTGGACCAGAGGGTGCAGTTTCAGAATAACTTTAGAACAGAGATGAGGAGGAGTTTCTTTAGCCAGAGGGTGGTGAATCTGTGGAATTCTTCCACAGGTGGCTGTGCAGGCCAGGTTATTGGGTATGTTTAATGTGGTGGTTAACAGGTTCTTGATTAATCAGGGTGTCAAAGGTTATGGGGAGAAGCCAGGAGAATGGGGCTGAGAGGGATAATAAATCAGCCATGATGAAATAGTGGAGCAGACGATGATCTGGATGACCTAGTTCGGCTCCTAGATCTTAGAGTCTCATAGTCTAATGGTTTAGAGGTTATGGGTCAAAAGTTGGCAAAACGGGGCTAGTTTGAATGAGGCGTCTTGGTCAGTATCAACTAGGTGGGCTAAAGAGCCTGTTTCTGTGCTGTGTGACTCAAAGGCTAGATCAGATAATTGTTGTTTTCACCATATGGGTCTGTGTTTCATTTCATTTCTGTCTGTGATTTGTCCATAGTGGACAGTGCTGTTATAACATGGTGATTGATCCCAACAGCTAAGGCAGCCGTTCTCTGATCTGCCGCTGATCTGCTTTAGATGTCACCCCCAACACTCCACGCTTTTTATGTTTGCTCTCCCTCACAACTGCCTAGCAGAAAGCTAATGATATTCGCTTTCACATTCTCACAGGACCAAAGACATGTCCACAGGAAGCAAGCAGAGTATCGCTTCTACTAACATCCACCCACACATCTCAAGATCAAAGATCTTCTCCAACGCAGAGTCCAATTAAGATCATTACTACCGCACGTAGCTCGCAGCTCGAGCCCAACAGCAGACACAATTTGCCTTAATATTGCTTTTCCTTTATAGCTATGGAAACAATCTTTGATGCAAACATGAGACTGGCCCAGATAACTGAGAAGAAACGCCACTGCAGCAGACAAGAAGGCTCTCCATTGGGTAGTCAAAACTGCCCAGTGCGACTCTGGCACCGGCCTACCCGCCATCGAGGGCACTGCTACAGAAATTTGCCAGAAAAGGACCAGTAACATCACAAAGGATCCCACCCACCCTGCCCATGGACTGTTTGCCCCACTCCCATCAGGGAGGAGGCTACGTAACATCCACACCAGAAACACCAGACTCAAAAACAGTTACTTTCCCTGAGCAGTAAGGATGATCAACACCTCCACCCACTAACCCACCCCTCCACACCCCCAACCACCACTACTTTATCATTTCCTATCAGAGTCACCTTATGTACAGACACTTCTGTGCCCAGAATCACTTTATGGACATAAAATCAATCTATGTATATAAGCTATCATATGTATTTATATTTATTGTGGTTTTTTTTGTTATAGTGTTCTTTATGTTATTGTGTTTGTTTCATTGAATCAGATCTGGAGTAACAATTATTTCATTCTTCTTTATGCTTGCGTACTGGAAATTACATCAAACATTCTTGAGCTGTGGGATCTAAGGCTCCTGTACCTTCCAGCCAATGGTGGCAGTGGGAAGAGGTGACATGTGCTGACCTATACGTACTTTGATAATAAATTTAATCTGAACTGTTCCTCTGTGCTGTACAGTGCTGTGACTCTGTAATCCTCTGCAGGAGACGCTGGCTGCAGCTTGTGACTACATCAGGAAGGTCAGGGCTGACATGGGCTCCACAAACCTGCTGACTCCACTGAACTGGATCTTCCGGCAACCCGTCCACAGGGGTCACCCCCGCCTCCTGTTCCTGCTGACAGACGGCTCCGTTAGCAACGTGGGAAAAGTAATCACTCTTATCCGCAACCACGCGCAGACCTGCAGGTACCACGAGAGCGCATCTTGGTCCTGAATTCAAAATATCCCCAGCAGTAACAATGTACCCTGTTCATTTGGTATCTTGGGCGCTACAGTGGTGCAGCGGTTAGTTAGTTAAACCTCATCACCCCATGGATGGGCTCTCTGGAGCTTCTGTTGGTTTTTCTGTAATTGTTGGTCCCATGAACGACCCTCCTCCATTTGCAACCAGGCTTGGGACTGTCCATGGCACGATGTAGCAGTTAGCGTGACGCTATTACAGCTTGTGACATCAGAGTTCAGAGTTCATTTACGGCACTATCTGTAAGGGCTGTGCGGGTGCGTGTGTTTCCTCTGGGTGCTCCGGTTTCCTCCGACAGTCCAAAGACACACTGGTTAATTGGTCATTGTAAGTTGTCCCGTGATTAGACTAGGGTTAAATCAGTGGGTTGCTGGGTGGCCCAGCTCCCTAGGCAAGAAGGGCCTGTTCTGTGCTGTATCTCTGAAAAGAACTTTAAGAAAATTCTGTTGAATTTACCATTGTGTGATATTTTTCAGTCCAGTTATATGGGATGTCAATAAGGAGATAATATTCTTTTTTTCTGAAAATTTGTCTTTCAAACTTTTATCTTAATTTTAATAAAATTTTGTTCATAATGGGCCTTTCTCTTATAAGTTAGCACGAGGACATGGCTTCAGTTATAAGGAGAGATTTAGATGCTGGAAATCCAGAGCAACACACACAAAATACTCTTCAAGTCAGTCAGCAACTATGGAGTGGGATGATCATTTAATCGACTTTTTGTGCTGGTAAGGAAGGGGGAAGAAGCCAGAAAAAGGGGATGGGGAAGGAGTACAAGCTGGCAGGTGATAGGTGAGGGGGGAGATTGGTAGGTGGGGAGGGGTTTGAATGAAGAAGCTGGGAGATGATGGGTGGAAAGGGTAGGGAGTTTAGAAGAAGGATTCTGGTAAGAGAGGGGAGTAGATCATAGGAGAAGGGAAGGATGGGCTGGGTTTTGCTTTGAATGTGTAGATGGCTAAAGGGTGAGATGACGGATGTTTATAAACTTATGAGGAGTGTAGATAAAGCAAAAGTCTTTTCTCTATATTATGGGAGTGCAGAATTAAGGGAAGTAGGTTTAAAATGGTTTAGCTTTGAAGATTTAAAAGTGACATGAGGGTCTGTGGGACAAGCTGATGAGTAAGTGGGAGAGGCAGATAACATTATAGTGTATAAAAAGCACTTAGATACTTGGGTAGGAAAGGAAAGGTTCAGAAGGATATGATCCAAACCCAGGTGAAAGGGATGAGCTCAGGCAGGTACCTGTCAGAATGGATGAGTTCAGCCAAAGGACCTGCTTCCATGCTGTTTACTTCCATGAATTAATGTAGTTTCCAATTCCCTGAGGCCATTCCTGTTTCCTCCCTGTCACCTTCCAGATTAAATGTTTTCCAGTCAAGAATTAGTGTACAAGTTTGTCATAGGGTGCAGAGCTGGGCTGAGAAGTGGCAGATGGAGTTCAGTCTGGAAAGGAATGAAGTGATTCACTTTGGACGGTTGAATTTAAAGATCAAATACAGAGTTAATGGCAGAATTCCAAGTCAAGACAAGTCAAGTCACTTTTATTGTCATTTCAACCATAACTGCTGGTACAGTACACAGTAAAAACAAGACAATGTTTTTCAGGACCATGGTGCTACATGAAACAATGATTCTTAACAGTGTGGAGGAACAGACAGATCTTGAGGTTCATGTCCATAGAATCCTCAAAGCTGTTGAGCAAATTGATAAGGTTATTAAAAAGGTGTAAGGGGTGTTGACCTTTTTTCATCGAGGGATTAATTTTAAGAGCTGTGAGGTAATGTTGCAGCTCTAAAAAACTCGCGTGGATTACAATTAGTATACTGTGTTCCGTTCTGGATGCCCCATTACAGAAGGATGCGGAAGATTTTGAGAGGGTGCAGAGGAGACTTACCACGATGCTGCCTGGATTAGGGGGCACGTGTTATGTGGATAGATAGAGCAAGCTGGGGATTTTCCCTTTGGAACGCAAAGGAGGATAAGGAGAGACTTGATAGCGATGTACAAGATGATAAAAGGCATAGACTGAGAGACTTTTCTTCCAGGTGGAAATGGCTAATCCGAGGAGGTGTACGTTAATTTAAGGTGATTGGAGGGAAGCATAGGGAGCGAGAGGTCGATGTTTTACAGAGCGTGGTGAGTGCTTGGACTGCCAGCAGTGGGTGTTAACACAGATACATTAGGGAGATTTAAGAAACTCTTAGATGGGTACATGGATGATAGAAATGTGGAGGGTTATGTAGGGGGGAAGGGTTAGATTGATATTGGAGTAGGTTATATGGTCAGCACAATATCCTGTGCTGAAGGGCATTACTGTGCTGTGTGTACTGTTCGATGTTCTAGAAGTCATGACATTTATCAATATATACCAAATGAGGTGCCACCATTACAAAAACCTTGTTCCTTCAGTCATTGATCTGATAGCTTTATAGTCCGTTATTAATTTCCCCTATCATCCTGAACTTCTCCGTGACTTTGTCCTGATGAGTTTTCAAAAAGCCTAGATAGTGTGTGGATGTGGAGAGGATGTTTCCAATAGTGGGGGAGTCTAGGACCAGAGGGCACAGCCTCAGAATAGAGGGACATCCATTTAGAACAGAGATGAGGAGGAGTTTCTTTAGCCCAAGTCTGGTGAATCTGTGGAATTCTTTGTTGGGTTATTGGGGATATTTAAGTGGAGGTTGACAGTTTCTTGAGTTTCATGATGAGTCAGGGTGTCAAAGGTTACAGGAGAATGGGGTTGAGAGGGATAATAAATCAGCAATGATGGAATGGCAGAGCAGAATTGATGAGCTGAATGGCCTAATTTTGCTCCTATGTCTTATGGTTTTCATACAAAGTACAAGAATATAAATGTTCATTTAAGCCTGCACCAGGGTCAAACGTTCTGTTTTTGACCGGGCTTTAATTTTCATCCGATCAGCCAGTTTCAATTAAAATACAACCTTGGGTATTATTTTTATTTAATCAGAGATACAGTGCAGAACAGACCCTTCCAGCATCATCCAGCAACCCACCGATTTAACCCCTGCCTAATCACAGGACAATTTACAATGACCAATTAAGTGAACTGGTATGTCCTTGAAAACCAACACGTTCCACGGGGAGGAGAGACAGAGACTCATTGGGATTGAACTCTGAACTCCACGCGCTGAGCTGTATTAGTATCACGCTAAACCGGGGGTCGGCAACCTTTGCCACTGAAAGAGCCATTTGGACCCATTTCCCACAGAAAAGAAAACACTGGGAGCCACAAAACCCGTTTGACATTTAAAATGAAAAATTAAATAACACTGCATACAACATTTTTTTGCCTTTATGCTATGTATAAACAAACTATAATGTGTTGCATTTATGAAATCGATGAACTCCTGCAGAGAAAACGAAATTACATTTCTGCATGCAACAAAAACCTGTTGAACTCCGAAAAAAAAGACGTTGGGTTGAAGGTTACTTTTAAGTAAAATACTCAATGTCTATTTGAGTCCTTCTATTTATGAAAAACGCCAAACTTAAATTGTCTGCCAGCAGCAAACCAAAAATAACGTCAGCCAGCTGTCAACCTGAAAAATAAAAGGACTATTTCACTGAACAATGAAAAATATGAATATACGTAAAATAATAGGCAATTAAAATATTTATCATACTTGGTTAATGGCTGTGCGTCCTTTCCCCTGAAGAGCTGTGTTCAGCATGTTCAGGTGCGCTGTCATGTCTACCATGAAGTGTAGCTTTTCCAGCCACCCTGGCTGTTCCAGCTCAGGAAAGGTGAGCCCTTAGCTGCCCAGGAAAGTTTTCACTTCTTCCAGACACGCGACAAAGTGTTTCAGTACCTTCCCACTGGACAGCCACCGGACTTTGCTGTGCAGCAGGAGATCAGACTATGCGCTTTCCAGCTCATCCAGTAACAAACGGAATTGACGGTGATTTAAACTTTTTGCCATTATTTTATTGACAATCTGAATGACAACATCCATTACTTCTGTGCATTCCGGAGGAAATGTTTGAGCGCACAGTGCCTCTTGGTGCAAGATGCAGTGAAAAGTCAGCAGCTTTCTGTCCAGCGACTTCTGCAGTAAAGCCACAAATCCCTTGTGCGCTCCTGTCATACTTGGTGCCCCATCAGTAGCAACTGACACCAGGTGGGTGGTCTTTATTCCTTTGGCTCTTAAACAATTCAAGACAGCCTCACAGATGTCCTCCCCCCGTGTTTGGTCTTTTAGAGGTATTAACTCAATCATTTCTTCCTGTGGCCCGGCAGAGTTTACATACTGGCAGAACAGCACTATTTGTTCAATACCACCTTTGTCTTTAGACTCGTCACAGGCAATCGAGTAGGCCACAGCTGAATTGATGTCTTTAATTTGCTGTCTTGTGATGTCTTCTGCCATTTTTATGGTTCTGTCTTTGACAGTCTTTGCAGAGAGGGGCATATCCCTGATTTTCTGCACAATTTCACTCTTGTTTTTAAAGTCCGTGAATAGATGTTCTGAAATCTTAATGAAAGATTCTTTTATATATTCACAATCTGTAAACTGCTTCCCGTGCCTGACTATTTCCTGAGCGGCAACAAAACTAGCATATGTCGTTGATTTTCCAGACTTCGTCCACTTCTTGAAATGATTTTTGCTCAGATCAACCTTCCGCATCAGTTCTGAAACGGCTTTTTCTCTCTCATCTCCAACCGGATATTTTTGAGCAAAGGCTGCGTGTTTATTCTGGAAATATCTTGCGACATTTAACTTTTTGTTGTTTGCTAGTTTCTCATTGCATATTAAGCATACCGGTAAACCAGTCTCGTCAACAGTGAAAGCAAATGAATCTGTCCACGTATCATTAAACGTTCTGTTTTCTTCAGTCACTTTTCTTTTTTTTTAGAATTCTCCATAGTTAGCCTACCTTGGATCGAAAAATTAAAGAAATCGCGCACTGGCGGGTGTCAGACATTGGCAGTGGTGACGTATATTAATAGCGACAAAAAACACGTTTTATTTAGATTGTACAAGATCACCATAATCTTCAAATTTAGAATTACATTTCAAAAACTAACAAACTAACATAAAATACATTATAATTAAATACTCATCATTTATTTTCCAAAGCCACAGGGAGCCGCAGCACAGAGATGAAAGAGCTGCATGCGGCTCCGGAGCCGCGGGTTGCCGACCCCTGCACTAAACGCTATGGTGGTGCTGCAGTCAGCTGACAAAATGGCTGCCTTGTCTCTTTCAGTGGCTCGGGGATACCCAGAATGGGGCAGTCAGGACACCATTCACATCTCCTGGCAGACCACACAGTAGTCCTGAGTGGAGATGGTGTCTGGGTGAACTTCCTCATCGTGCCAAGGGAAGATGAAAAACTACCTGCATTTTGCTACCACCAGCTATGACCTCCAGATGTTCCAAACCCCTCCACTGGCAATGACGCATCTCCACAGTGGTGGTGCTGTGAATGGTGAATCGCTCCAGATTCTTCTCTGATAGTTGACTAAAGTGAGGCAGCATGGACACAGGCTCTTCAGCCCATCATATCATACTGGCCATCAAGCACCCATGTACACCAATCCAATACAAACCCCATTTCAGACTCCGCCACATTCCCACCCAAAATTAGGGCAGAACATGTCAGTGCACTGTCCTGTTCACTGTCACATTACACTGACCTCCACACCTCATACCCGCATGGACTCAGTCCTCACCACTCCCTCCATTCCTCGATTCACTGTCACTCTACACTGACACTCCACACCTCATCCCTACAATGACACACTCCTCTCCACAGTCCCTCACCACCCCTTCCATCCCTCGATTCACTGTCACTCTACACTGACACTCCACACCTCATCCTTACAATGACACACTCCTCTCCACAGTCCCTCACCAACCCCTTCATCCCCCATTCACTGTCACTCCACACCTCATCCCTACACTGACACACTCCTCTCCACAGTCCCTCACCACTCCCTCCATCCCTCGATTCACTGACACTCCACACCTCATCCCTACACTGACACACTCCTCTCCACAGTCCCTCACCACTCCCTCCATCCCTCGATTCACTGACACTCCACACCTCATCCCTACAATGACACACTCCTTTCCACAGTCCCTCACCACTCCCTCCATCCCTCGATTCACTGACACTCCACACCTCATCCCTACACTGACACACTCCTCTCCACAGTCCCTCACCACCCCTTCACCCTCGATTCACTGACACTCCACACCTCATCCCTACACTGACACACTCCTCTCCACAGTCCCTCACCACCCCTTCAATCCCCATTCACTGTCACTCTACACTGACACTCCATCCCTCATCCCTACAATGACACACTCCTCTCCACAGTCCCTCACCACCCCTTCACCCTCGATTCACTGTCACTCTACACAGACACTCCACACCTCATCCCTACACTGACACACTCCTCTCCACAGTCCCTCACCACCCCTTCAATCCCCATTCACTGTCACTCTACACTGACACTCCATCCCTCATCCCTACACTGACACACTCCTCTCCACAGTCCCTCACCACCCCTTCCATCCCTCGATTCACTGTCACTCTACACTGACACTCCACACCTCATCCCTACAATGACACACTCCTCTCCACAGTCCCTCACCACCCCTTCACCCTCGATTCACTGACACTCCATCCCTCATCCCTACACTGACACACTCCTCTCCACAGTCCCTCACCACCCCTTCACCCTCGATTCACTGTCACTCTACACAGACACTCCACACCTCATCCCTACACTGACACACTCCTCTCCACAGTCCCTCACCACCCCTTCAATCCCCATTCACTGTCACTCTACACTGACACTCCATCCCTCATCCCTACGCTGACACACTCCTCTCCACAGTCCCTCACCACCCCTTCCATCCCTCGATTCACTGTCACTCTACACTGACACTCCACACCTCATCCCTACAATGACACACTCCTCTCCACAGTCCCTCACCACCCCTTCACCCTCGATTCACTGACACTCCATCCCTCATCCCTACACTGACACACTCCTCTCCACAGTCCCTCACCACCCCTTCCATCCCTCGATTCACTGTCACTCTACACTGACACTCCACACCTCATCCCTACAATGACACACTCCTCTCCACAGTCCCTCACCACCCCTTCACCCTCGATTCACTGACACTCCATCCCTCATCCCTACACTGACACACTCCTCTCCACAGTCCCTCACCACCCCTTCACCCTCGATTCACTGTCACTCTACACAGACACTCCACACCTCATCCCTACACTGACACACTCCTCTCCACAGTCCCTCACCACCCCTTCAATCCCCATTCACTGTCACTCTACACTGACACTCCATCCCTCATCCCTACGCTGACACACTCCTCTCCACAGTCCCTCACCACCCCTTCCATCCCTCGATTCACTGTCACTCTACACTGACACTCCACACCTCATCCCTACAATGACACACTCCTCTCCACAGTCCCTCACCACCCCTTCACCCTCGATTCACTGTCACTCTACACAGACACTCCACACCTCATCCCTACACTGACACACTCCTCTCCACAGTCCCTCACCACCCCTTCCATCCCTCGATTCACTGTCACTCTACACAGACACTCCACACCTCATCCCTACACTGACACACTCCTCTCCACAGTCCCTCAGCACCCCCTTCAATCCCCATTCAATGTCACTCTACACTGACACTCCACACCTCATCCCTACACTGAAACACTCCTCTCCACAGTCCCTCACCACCCCTTCAATCCCCATTCACTGTCACTCTACACTGACACTCCACCCCTCATCCCTACACTGACACACTCCTCTCCACAGTCCCTCACCACCCCCTCCATCCCTCGATTCACTGTCACTCTACACAGACACTCCACACCTCATCCCTACACTGACACACTCCTCTCCACAGTCCCTCACCACCCCCTCCATCCCTCGATTCACTGTCACTCTACACTGACACTCCACCCCTCATCCCTACACTGACACAGTCACTGTCCTGCCGTGTTCCCATTGGCCCTGCCACCTAGAGGAGTGTCTCTTGTCAGGAGTCACATTGTCACTTTATCATCTCCTGTCAGGGTGACCCAATGTTCAGAAACTCCTGCACCTCCCGTCCCTTTATCTACAATCGGTCTGTGTCTATAAGCTAATCTTATGTAAATATGGCCACACTCAAACAGTTGTGCCTTGTATTTTATTGGATTGTTTTTATATTTATATTTATTGTGTTTTTCATGCTGCATTGGATCTGAAGTAACAACTTTTTCGCTCCTTTACAATTGTGTACTGAAGAATGACATAAAGTATCTCGAATCGGAATCTCAGATCTGGAATCTTTACTCTCCTCAGGTGCTATAGTTTTGGTATTGGACAGAATGCCTCCCGAAGACTTGTCCTGGGACTTGCCTCTGCTTCGAAAGGTGTGGCGGAGTTTCTGGATGAAGGGGAAAGATTGCAGCCAAAGGTACCAGAGCAGGTGTTGTGCAGAGCTCAGTCTGATTAAATGTGGGGAAGTGAAATGAGTAACCTTCATCTGAAGAGTCACATGGATTAAACTAAAATTTGGAATTTTAGTAAACATTCCATTTCAGTAAATGTTCTCCCCCTGAACTCATGTGTTAACTCCAGGTGCCCTGGTTTCCACCCACATTCCAGATATGTGGTAAAGCAGAGGCTGATAGGTTCTTCATTAGTAAGGGCATCAAAGGTTACAGGGAGAGGCCAGGAGAATGGGGTTGAGTGGGATAAGCCCTGATAATAGTGGATTAGATTTAATGGTCCAAACGGCCTAATTTTGGTCCTGTGTGTTATGATCTATGAATGGATTTGGGTTAGTGTGTTGTGTGCTTGCCATGTAGGCACTGGAAGCATGTTGACCCTTGCGGGCTGCCCCCAGCACATTGTTGGACTGTGTTAGCCGTTGATGCAAATAACACATTTCACTGTACGTTTCAATGTACCTATGATGCCAGGATTTTAACTCTTAAAGAGCACCCTGAACTGAGGTTCGGTGCTGAATCTTCAGCTCAACTCTGGATTCTTAGCTAGCACCCTGTCCTCGTTTCAGTCTCGTATTCTCTCTCGATTCTAGTCTCACATACTCCTTCCCTAGGCCTCTCGTCACAGTCACAATAGCATAACACTATTTCAGACCGGTGACCCAGGTTCAGTCGCTGCTGCTGTCTGTACAGAGCCTGCACGTGCTCCCCATCACCACGTCGGTGTGCAGTGGGTGCTCTGGTCTCCTCCCACGTCCTGAAGACAAAAGGGTTGTAGGGCAGTGCAGGCTCATTGGGCTAGAAGGGCCTGTTCCTGTGCTGTATCTCCAAAATAATTTCAATTTTCAAGACTAGCAAGCAGAGTAATTATTAAATAAATGAAATGGAGAAACTGACAAACAATCACAAGGCTCTATTAATTCATTCCTGAGGTCCTGTTGCATTAACTGTTCTGACTGGAACCGCTTGGTTAGTCTACAGGCCACATGAATGGGATTAGATTCAGAATCAAGGTTATTGCCTCTGACATACGTCATTAAATTTGTTGTTTTGCAGCAGTAGTACAGTATAACACATAGGAAAGTTACTATGACTTACAATTAAGATCATGAAAAATAAGTAGTACAAAAATGAGGAAATAGGTTTCTAGGGTTCATGGACGTTTCTGAAGTTTGATAGAGGAGGTGTAGAAGCTGTTTCTAAAATGTTGAGTGTATGTCTACAAGCTTCTACGCCCCATCCATGATGGTAGTAATGAGAAGAGGGCATGTCCTGGGTCATGTGGGTCCTTAATGATGGATGCTACCTTCCTGAGGCATTGCCTTTGGAGGACTTCCTCAATGGTGGGGAAGGTTGATAGAGATGGCTGCGTTTACAACCCTCTACAGCTTTTTCCCGATCCTGTGCTTTGGTGTCTCCATGCCAAGGTTCAAAGTTCAAAGGAAGTTTATTATCAAAGTATGTAACTGTCACGATATACAACCCTGAGATTCATCTTCTTGCAGGCATTCACAGTAAATATGCAGAAACACAATAGAATTAATCAAAATTATGCACAAAAATGGACAAACAACCAATATGCAAAAAAGACAAACTGCAAATACAAAATAACTAAATAATAATAACCAGAAATAATCCAACAGATTACGAGATCCTGCAGCAGTTTAACTCAATCTGATTTCTTACAATCAAGCAGCAAACACCATTCACCAAAATCTTGCTTTAAAATACAAACTCGTAAAAGACACCATATCTTACTATAAATGCAAGGCATCCAGTTTTAGGATCGGAGACCTACAAACTACATTCTAGCTGATGCATTATTACAGGTAGGACAATCCATAATAACCATCTGGATATAATAATACAGGATAAACGAAGGAGAGTCCGGCTGGTGGCACAATGGCATCAGCACCGGACTCTGGAGCGAAGGCTCCCAAGTTCGAATCCAACTCGGGCCACCCCCGAGCACGCTCTCCATTCGTGCCGGGTTGAGCGTCGAGCCAGCCACTCGGCCTCGTAAAAAGAAAGGTCAAGTCAGGAATGTTTATGCTGTGACCCGGTTAATCGGACCCCTCGTCCTGACACCTCATGCCAGACAAGAATGGCTGACTGTCTGGAGCGACATGCTAAAAAAACACAAAGAAGAACAACAACTTATTTAGTTGATAGTTATTCCAAACACACAAAACATACAGAAATCAATAAAACACCAGAAAATTGCTGAATTAAAAGGGAAAATTGTAAGACAATGGAACATGAACAGGGTATACAATGTCCCAGTAGCTATACCTACAGCTGGTATCATCTCAAACTCACCACACAATAGCATTAAACAATTACGGCTACACAGCAATATCTATGTAAACCTTCAGAAAGCCACAATACTAAACACCACTGGAATAGTCTGACTGTTCCTAGCATTTGACAAATGAATGTGCTCGGCTGTGCCCGTCCCTCAGCTTTTACCTGAGGATAAAAAGTAAATAAATAATTTTTAAAAAGTAAATAAATAAATAAATAAATATATAACTAAATATATAAATAACATTGAGAAACTAATTTGTCAGGTCTTTGAAAAACTCCATTCAGTTGGGGGTGCAACCAATGAGAACGCTCTCCACGGTACATCCATAGAAATCCAGGGCACATCCACAGAAATCCAGGGTACATCCACAGAAATCCAGGGTACATCCATAGAAATCCAGGGCACATCCACAGAAATCCACGGTACATCCACAGAAATCCAGGGTACATCCACAGAAATCCAGGGTACATCCACAGAAATCCACGGTACATCCACAGAAATCCAGGGTACATCCACAGAAATCCAGGGTACATCCACAGAAATCCAGGGCACATCCACAGAAATCCAGGGTACATCCATAGAAATCCAGGGTACATCCACAGAAATCCAGGGTACGTCCACAGAAATCCAGGTACATCCATAGAAATCCAGGGTACATCCACAGAAATCCAGGGTACATCCACAGAAATCCAGGTACATCCATAGAAATCCAGGGTACATCCATAGAAATCCAGGGTACATCCACAGAAATCCAGGGTACATCCACAGAAATCCAGGTACATCCACAGAAATCCAGGGTACATCCACAGAAATCCAGGTACATCCATAGAAATCCAGGGTACATCCACAGAAATCCAGGGCACATCCACAGAAATCCAGGGTACATCCATAGAAATCCAGGGTACATCCATAGAAATCCAGGGTAATCCACAGAAATCCAGGGTACATCCATAGAAATCCAGGGTACATCCACAGAAATCCAGGGTACGTCCACAGAAATCTACGGTATATCCACAGAAATCCAGGGTACATCCACAGAAATCCAGGGTACGTCCACAGAAATCTACGGTATATCCACAGAAATCCAGGGTACGTCCACAGAAATCCAGGGTATGTCCACAGAAATCCAGGGTACATCCACAGAAATCCAGGTACATCCATAGAAATCCAGGGTACATCCACAGAAATCCAGGTACATCCATAGAAATCCAGGGTACATCCACAGAAATCCAGGTACATCCATAGAAATCCAGGGTACATCCACAGAAATCCAGGGTACATCCACAGAAATCCAGGTACATCCATAGAAATCCAGGGTACATCCACAGAAATCCAGGGTACATCCACAGAAATCCAGGGCACATCCACAGAAATCTACGGTACATCCACAGAAATCCAGGGCACATCCACAGAAATCCAGGGCACATCCACAGAAATCTACGGTACATCCACAGAAATCCAGGGTACATCCACAGAAATCTACGGTACATCCACAGAAATCCAGGGTACATCCATAGAAATCCAGGGTACATCCACAGAAATCCAGGGCACATCCACAGAAATCCAGGGTACATCCACAGAAATCCAGGGCACATCCACAGAAATCTACGGTACATCCACAGAAATCCAGGGTACATCCACAGAAATCCAGGGTACATCCACAGAAATCTAGGGTACATCCACAGAAATCCAGGGCACATCCACAGAAATCCAGGGCACATCCACAGAAATCCACGGTATATCCATAGAAATCCAGGGCACATCCACAGAAATCCAGGGTATATTCACAGAAATCCAGGGTATATTCATAGAAATCCAGGGTACATCCATAGAAATCCAGGGTACATCCACAGAAATCCACGGTATATTCACAGAAATCCAGGGTATATTCATAGAAATCCAGGGTATATCCATAGAAATCCAGGGCACATCCACAGAAATCCAGGGTATATTCATAGAAATCCAGGGTACATCCACAGAAATTTGCGAGAGACTTTGGGGACATACCAAGTCTCCTCAAACCCCTAATGAAATATAGCGGCTGATTGTTATGGTACAGAAGCAATGTATCTTCAGGAGTAGAGACATAAATTAAATGACAGTGATGGACAGATTAATTGCTCTGTTCTCTGTTTTGTAGATGGTAAAATCCCTGAAGAAAGCTATGGCCCCCTTCCTCAGTGACATCACTGTTAATTGGTTCTTTCCTGTGACAACTGAGGTTCTCCCATCTCCAATGGGGACGAGTTTTCTGTTCCCCGGAGACAGATTAATCGAATATTGCGTTGTGTGTGACACTTCAAGATATCAGTCTAACTCCAAGTCAGTAAGTATGAAATCCTGCAATTTGTTCTGTTGCACACCGGTCACTTAAAGTGATAGGTTTGCACTAATCAGATTGAATTAATCACAAACTATGGTGATAAGTTCAAGTTCAAGCTTAATTGTCATTCAACTCATGTATACAGCTAAATAAGACAGTGTACCTCCAGGGCCAGAGAGCAGAACACAGTACTGACAGACATACACGGCATGTACAGTCACACACAGTACATACAGTCACACACAGTACGTACAGTCACACACAATACGTACAGTCACACACAATATGTACAGTCACACACAATACATAGTCACACACAGTACATACAGTCACACACAATACATACAGTCACACACAATACGTACAGTCACACACAATACGTACAGTCACACACAATACGTACAGTCACACACAATACATACAGTCACACACAATACGTACAGTCACACACAATACGTACAGTCACACACAATATGTACAGTCACACACAATACGTACAGTCACACACAATATGTACAGTCATACACGGCATGTACAGTCACACACAATACATACAGTCACACACAATACGTACAGTCACACACAATACGTACAGTCATACACAATATGTACAGTCACACACAATACGTACAGTCATACACAATATGTACAGTCATACACAATATGTACAGTCACACACAATACGTACAGTCACACACAATATGTACAGTCATACACGGCATGTACAGTCACACACAATACATACAGTCACACACAATACGTACAGTCACACACAATATGTACAGTCATACACAATATGTACAGTCACACACAATACATACAGTCACACACAATATGTACAGTCACACACAATACATAGTCATACACAATATGTACAGTCACACACAATACATACAGTCACACACAATACATACAGTCACACACAGCGCATAACACAAAGTTTCAATAGCACATGCAGTGCAGTCACAGAAATCTAATATTAGCCCAGTATGGCCTGAAGCTTGATGGTGCATGGGTACATAATCAGCTGTGTAGATCAGTGATTGATGGAAGAAAGCACAGAGCTTCTTGTGTCTAGCAAAAGGACTCCACTGGATTGCTTTACAAGAAGCTGGCATAGACTGGATTAGTCGAATGGCCTTCTTTGCCACATCAAGCCTACAGTTCTATCATAAATCTCCTTAGTGTTGAGCTCCTGTGTGACAGCTGTTTGCTTTCAGAATGAATTCCGTGCGAGTGTCTTAATGATGCAACTTCTGTGAAATCCTGGAAGAAATTGGTAGATCAGTAAAGATTAAGAGAATCTAGAATATCGAACATTACAGCATTACGGCCCTTTGCCGATCTTTTAATCTGCTCCAAGATCAATCCCTTCCCTCACACACTGCCCTCTATATGTCTGTCATCAATGTGCCTCCCTAAGAGTCTCTTAAACGTCCCTAATGCACTTGTATCTACCACCACTGGCGCATTCCAAACACCCGTCACTCCCAGTGTAAAAAACAAGCTACAACATCCCCTGTACTTTCCTCTGAAAACCTTAAAGCTGTGACCCCTTGTAAAAAACCAGCTCCGCCACAGTTGTCCACTCGATCTATGTCCCTATTATCTTGTATTCCTCTATCAAGCCACCTTTCATCCTCTTCACTCCAAAGAGCTTCACTCTTCACTCCTCTTCACCCCAGCTTGCTCTAGCTATACTCTTGAAACCTGTAGCCCAGGCAGGGTCCTGATGAATGCCTCTGCATCCTCGCCACTGAGTGCAGGTTCGATACCAAGAATGAAACAGCCTTGATTGCTGATCAAAGGTCATCGCCCCGAGGCTTTATCAGGCATTGATCAGGCCCCACTCGGACTATTGTCAGCAGTTTTGGGCCCCTTGTCTATGAAAAGATGTGCTGGCATTGGAGCGGGTCCAGAGGAGGTTCACGAGAATGATCCCAGGAATGAAACAGTTAACATATGAGGAGGCTTTGACGACTCTGGGCCTGTACTCACTGGAGTTTACAATAATAAGGGAAGATCTCATTGAAACCTGTTGAACATCGAGATAAAGTGAACGTGAACATTTCCTATAGCGGAGGGTATCTAGGACCAGAGGGCAAAGCCTCAGAAGAGGGGGAAGTTCATTTAGAACAGAGATGAGGAGGAATTTCTGTAGCAAGAGGGTGATGAATCTGCAGAATTCATTGCCACAGATGACTGTGGATGCCAAGTTATTGGGTATATTTCAAGCGGAGGTTGATAGATTTTGGATTAGTAAGGGTGCTGAAGGTGACGGGGAGAAGGCAGGAGAATGGGGTTGAGAGGGATAATGTCAGCCACGATGAAATGGCGGAACAGACTCGTTTAGCCAAAGGCCCAATTCTGCTCCTATTTCTTACGGTTTTGATCTTACTGAATAGTGGAGCAGACTCTCAGTTCTGCTGGTCTCTTGTCTTGTTTGAGAGCGATGAGTGGAGGTGCAGCCAGACCTGGTCTCAGCAGTCCAGCAGCTCGGTCTTTTACCACTCGCAGGAGGAGGACGCCGAGAACTGGAGAGGGTGCCGAGATTCCGCCCGGGAAGCCACCTCCATGATTGATGACCCTGAGAAGGAAGGTAAGCTGGTTGGGGTCGGGAAACTTTGAGCAGAGTTTAATGTTACAGAGTCCCAAATACCCAGCAGAACCAGCAGTCAATGAAATACTGAAGTTCACCTTGACCAGAGTTGGCCTTCGTGATGTTTAGATAGTAGGAACGGCCCGGTAGCATAGTAACGCTTTACAGTGTCGTTGATTACTGATCAGAGTTCAATTCCCACCGCCGTCTGTGAGGAGTTCGTACGTTTGCCCCATGACCGCGTGGGTTTCCTCTGGGTGCTTTTGTTTCCTCCCACATTCCAAAGTTTTACAAGTTACAGATAGAAAGTGTTGGCACCGGAAGCATGGCAACACTTGTGGGCTGCCCCCGGCACATCTTCGGACTGTGTCGGTCATTGATGCAAACAATGTGTTTCGCTGTCTACTTTGATGTACCTGTGACAAATAAAGTTCAGCTTTAAAAAAATGAAATCCTACCTAATCCCATCAAGCCACACCTGGGCCAGAGCCATCCATATCCGTCCTGTGCTTTTCCAAAACCTATCAAAAAGATACAATTGAACACATACCCCCACCACTTCTGCAGGCAGCTTGTTCCACACTCACACCAGCTTCTGAGTGAAGGATTTCCCTCTCAGATTCCCCTTAAATGTTTCACCTTTCACCCTCAACCTATAATCTCTAGTTCTAGTCTCCCCTAACCCTGAAGGCAAACCACATTTCACTGTATGTTTTAAAATATATGTTGCAAATAAAGCCAATTTGGTGAATGGAGGCTAAACTCAGGAACAAGAATAATAATCAGCAGATTTATGGAATGATGGTTGACGTTAAATCCTGTCAAATTCGGTATTTCCAGGTGTCGACACAGAAACCGCTCACAGAAGACGAGCTTTCAGTAGCAATTGCATCGGCAGACAGCGTGACTCCAAGAGATCTTTCACCCCCAGTGACCCGGGGTCAGAGTTCAATAAAAACCCTCTTCGAAGGGCACGTGCTCAGCAGCTTGTGGGAGGGAGCAGCCCGGAACGACTCTCTCCATCTCCAGGGGACTTCCCGGTAATTTTCCTTCATCTCGACACCTCTGCAAAAATGAATGAAGAAATGATTTTCCTGCAACTCAAAATGTGCATTAGAATTAGAACAGGTTTAATATCACTGACACGTCATGAAATTATTGTTTTGCGGCAGCAGTACATTGCTATTAGTATAAATTACAATAAAAATTGTAATACTGTTAACTACATTAAGAAATATATATATAAATTTAGTCAGTAGTGCAAAAAAAAGATTAAAATGGTGAGATAGTGTTCATGGATTTATTGTCCATTCAGAAATCTGATGGAAGAAACTGTTCCTAAATCATTGAGTGTGTGTCTTCAGGCTCCTGTACCTCCTCCTTGACAGTAGCAATGAGAAGGGGGCATGTCCTGGGTGGTGAGGGTCCTTAAAGATGGATGCCAGCTTTTTGAGGCACTGCTTTTTGAAGATGTCCTCGATGCTGGGGAGACTAGTGCCCATGACGGACCTGGCTGAGTTTACAGCCCTCTGTAGCTTTTTCCCACCCTGTGCAGTGGCCCCTCTGCACCAGACAGAGATGCAACTATTCCAAGTGCTCTCCATGGTGCATCTGAGCAATTTCATCAATTTGTAAGTGTATCAATATGTTGGACTCAGGATGGATCTCCAGAGATGTTGACACCCAGGAACTTGAAGCTCTGGAATCATGGGGGCTGTATGGGGAGTGGGCTTGATTAATGTGGCCTTATTAAAACTTTTTGTGGAACGTCAACTCCTTCAGTGCAGTAGTATTTGATGGTTCTATTCCCAAATACAACATTTCAGTCAATGCAACTTCCAACAAAACTCTAAGCTTAGATAACTTCAGCAATCCAGAAAAGTGAGTTCCATGAATCCATATGACCATAAGACAATGTGATACAGGAGCTGAATTAGGTCATTCAGCCCATTGAGTCTGCTCCGCCATTCCATCATGGCTGATTTATTATCTCACTCAATCCCATTCTCCTGCCTTCTCCCTTTAACCTTTGACACCCTGACTAATCAAGAACCTATCAACCTCCACTTTAACCATACCCAATAACCTGGCCTGCACAGACTTCTGTGGAATGAATTCCACAGATTTATGACCCTCTGGCTATAGAAATTCCTCCTCATCTCTATTCTTAGGCTATGCCCTCAGGTCCTAAACTCCCCCACTCTCATCACAGCCACTCTAACTTGGCCTTTCAGTATTCGATAGGTTTCAATGAGAATCGCCCGTCATTCTTCTGAACTGCAGCGAATACAAGCCCAGAGATATTAAACATTCCTCATACTCGAGAAAATCTGCAGATACTGGAAATCCAAACAACATGCACAAAATGCTGGAGGAATTCAGCAAGCCAGGCAGCGTCTATGGAAAAGAGTAAACAGCTGAGGCCCTTCATCAGGACTCCTCATACGTTAACCTTTTCATTCCAGGAATCATTCTCGTGAACCTGCTCTGCACCCTCTCCAATGCCCACACAGCCCTTCTTAGACAAGGAGCCCAATACTGCAAGCATGTCTGACCAATGCCCTATAAAGCCTGAGCTTGAATCCATTGCGCTAATGTTTTGCAAGTCTCCAAACTCAATGCTGAACATTGTTTCCTATTTTAGCCATTGTCTCTGGCATTTAGCGAGTAAGATATTAATCCTGTAAAACTCTGAATGCCGTGTGTTTGACATTTGAGTGCGTTGAAGCAACATTTAATGAAGGGCATTTAATGTGTACTCAAGGAAAAAATACACTGCAAATTACAAATGAGCTTAATTGAGTACCATTGTTATAATGTGTGAAGTCTTTATAATTGGCAAAACTCCAGTTGCATTTGCTAACTGCACTAATTGGCCCATCTCTGTTGGGGTTAGCAGGTGGGGAAGGGAATGCTTAGCAGCATTGTAGCACAGTGGAGTTAGCACAACACTATTACTGCGCCAGCTACCTGGGTTCAATTCCAGCTGCTGTCCGTAAGGAATTTGTATGTTTTCCCTCTGACCGTGCGGATTTCCTCTGGGTGCTCCAGGTTCCTCCCATGTTTCAAAGAGGTTAGAGTGAGGATCAGTAAACTGTGGGCATTCTATGTTGGCATTTGAAGCATGGCGACAATAGTGGGTTGTCCTCAGCAAAGCACCGAACTCTGTTGTTTGTTGACGCAAAACGATGCATTTCATTCTATGTTTCGATGTACTTGTGACTAACAAAGCTAACCTTTATCTCTAGATGGGACAAATTAAGTGTTGGGTTAGACTAGAACATAGAGCACATAACAGTAGAGCAAGTACAGGCCATTCGGCCCGTGATGGTGTGCTGATCTTTAATCTACTCCAAGATTAATCTAACCCTTCCCTCCCACATAGCCCTCCATTTTTCTATCATCCATGTGTCTATCTAAGAGTCTTTTAAATGACCCTTACCACCACCCCTGGCAGCACATTCTATGCACTCACCGCTCTGTAACACTTAATTCTTTGACTCACCTATAGTTTTCACCAATCTCCTTAAAATCATTTAGCCATTTCCACCCTGGAAAAAAAGTCTCTGACTATCCACTTGATCTCTGCCTCTTATCATCTTGTACAACACCATCAAGTCACCTCTCATCCTCTTTCGCTTTAAAGAGAAAAGCCCCAGCTTGCTCAGCCTGTCCTCACACTCTCTAATCCAGGCAGCATCCTGGTGAATCTCCTCTGCACCCTCGCTAATCCAGGCAGCATCCCAGTGAATCTCCTCTGCACCCTCTCTAATCCAGGCAGCATCCTGGTGAATCTCCTCTGCACCCTCTCTAATCCAGGCAGCATCCTGGTGAGTCTCCTCTGCACACTCTCTAATCCAGGCAGCGTCCCGGTGAATCTCCTCTGCACACTCTCTAATCCAGGCAGCGTCCTGGTGAATCTCCTCTGCACACTCTCTAATCCAGGCAGCGTCCCGGTGAATCTCCTCTGCACCCTCTCTAATCCAGGCAGCGTCCTGGTGAATCTCCTCTGCACTCTCTCTAATCCAGGCAGCATCCTGGTGAATCTACTCTGCACCCTCTCTAATCCAGGCAGCATCCTGGAGAATCTCCTCTGCACCCTCTCTATTCCAGGCAGCATCCTGATAAATCTCCTCTGCACCCTCTCTAATCCAGGCAGCATTCTGGTAAATCTCCTCTGCACCCTCTCTAATCCAGGCAGCATCCTGGTGAATCTCCTCTGCACCCTCTCTAATCCAGATAGCATCCTGGTGAATCTCCTCTGCACCCTCTCTAATCCAGGCAGCATCCTGGTGAATCTACTCTGCACCCTCTCTAATCCAGGCAGCATCCTGGAGAATCTCCTCTGCACCCTCTCTATTCCAGGCAGCATCCTGATAAATCTCCTCTGCACCCTCTCTAATCCAGGCAGCATTCTGGTAAATCTCCTCTGCACCCTCTCTAATCCAGGCAGCATCCTGGTGAATCTCCTCTGCACCCTCTCTAATCCAGATAGCATCCTGGTGAATCTCCTCTGCACCCTCTCTAATCCAGGCAGCATCCTGGTCAATCTCCTCTGCACCCTCTCTAATCCAGGCAGCATCCTGATAAATCTCCTCTGCACCCTCTCTAATCCAGGCAGCGTCCCGGTGAATCTCCTCTGCACACTCTCTAATCCAGGCAGCGTCCCGGTGAATCTCCTCTGCACACTCTCTAATCCAGGCAGCGTCCCGGTGAATCTCCTCTGCACCCTCTCTAATCCAGGCAGCATCCTGGTAAATCTCTTCTGCACCCTCTCTATTCCAGGCAGCATCCTGATAAATCTCCTCTGCACCCTTTTTAAAGCTTCCACATCCTTCTTATAATGAGGCAACCAGAGCTGAACACAATGTTCCAAGTGTGGTCTAAGCAGGGCTTTATAGAGCTAAAACATTACCTCTTGAACTCAATGCTCCAATTAATGAAGGCCAACACACCATATGGCTTTTAGCAATTCTATCAAACCTCAAGATTCCACGCCATCTTGGGGGGACCTATGGACTTGGACCCCATGATCCCTTTGTTCCTCCACACTTTTTTTTGTAATTTTTTTTATTGAAGTTCATCATCAAACAAACATTTCCATAAGATGTATTTCAGACATTGTACATATATATCTTATAATCATATATATCACAAATCTCCACAAAGTATTTATTTGGGGTATACACTTATAGAAAAGAGTGGAAAGAAAAAACAAGCAAAAGGAAAGAAATATGTACAAGTAGGGAGTGATCTTTTTTTACAACAGATTCATTGATTTGTGAGAATAAAATCAGGCCTATGAGGCATTATGTAGTTAAACCATTATTCCCAGTATGAATCAATTTGTTCTAGCTTATGATTAACAGATGCTGTTATCTCTCCATTTTGTAAATGTCCATTGTAATTTCCATCCATGCATTTAAAGTTCTCCTGTGATAACCATTTCCTAGTAAGAGTCTTTTTACCAGCCACCAACAGTATATTCATTAAATATTTATCTCTTTTCAATCATTCTTGAGGTATATATCCAAAATATATGGTCTTACTCTCCAAGGGTATTTCACATTTAAAGATGTCTTGTAGGGTATTGTGTATCCCCCTGCAATAGTTTTTGATAACAGGGCAGTCCCAAAAATATGATAATGATTTGCATTTTGATTTCCACAATTTCTCAAACAGGGAGGTTACTATCATAATGGGATTTCTGAGAGGGTGTAGTAAAATATCTTATCAAGTTTTTCCATCCAAACTCCCTCCATTTCTGTGAACTGGTACACTTCCATTGATACCTCCATATTGTTGTCCATTCTTCCTCAGATATAATTATCACTCCTTCCTTCTCCCATTTTGTGTTAATGTATGAAGTCGAATCCTCCACACTGTTAAGAGTTCTGTCATTAACTCTAAATTTTTACCTTCAAATTCAGCCCTCCAAAGCAAATAACTTACACTTTTCTGGGCTGATCTTCACCTTCCACTTCAGAGCCATGCATCCTGTCAGTCTCATTATAATCTACGACACTACCCATTAACTCCACCAAACTTCATGTCATCTGTAAACTTACTAACCTTCCCTTCCACCTCCTCATCCAAGTTATTCATAAAAACACTAAGAGAAGGGGTCCCACTACAGATCCTTGTGGAATACTGCTGGTCACTGACCTCCAGTCAGAATATCTACTAACACTTTCTGCCTTCTGTGGATAAACCAATTCCAAATCCACACAGCCAAGTTTCCCTGGATCCCATGTCTCCTGACTTTCTGAATGGGCCCACCATGAGGAAACTTGTCAAATGTCTTACTAAAATCCATATACATACCACATCTGTTGCTCTACCTTCATCAATTTGTTTTGTAACTTCCTCAAAAAAAGGCAATCAGGCTAATAAGGCACGAACGCCCCTGACAAAGACAGGCTGACAATCCCTAATCAGCCAATGCTTCTCCAAATGCTCACAAATCCCGTCTCTAGGCAATAATTCTTCCACCACCGAAGTAAGACTCATTGGTCTATAATTCTCAGGGTTCTCCCTACATTCTTGTACAAAGGAATTATATTTGCCACCCTCCAAACATCAGGTACTAGTCCTGTGGTCAGCGAGAAAGTAAAGATCAACACCAAAGGATCAACATTATTCACCATATATGTTTACGTATATTAGGAATTTGCTGTGGTGTGTTGCTCAGGCGTGAATTGCAACAAAAAGTAGCATTCAGTGGTTCAATGGTTCAAATAAAGTCTGAGAATGTATACAGTATACAACCTGAAATTCTTACTCTTCACAGACATCCTCAAAACAGAGAGAAAAATCTCAAAGAATGATTGATAGAAATGCATTAGAATCCCAAATTCCCTACCCATGCACAAGCAGCAGCAATGTATCCACCCCCCCCCCACTTGCTCCAGCAAAAGCATCAACTCCTCCCCACCACCCACCGCAGAAACATAGTAAAGCCTTCAGAAACCATGGTCTAGAGTCCATCAAAAACTACTGTCCATCAGAACGTTTCAACAACTCAGACAGTCTCTCTCACTCACGAGTGAGGGAGCAGGATACCACTCCTCCAACAAACACGAGAGAGACCAGAAGCTCGCTGTTCCAGTGTTCCAATCTGCGGCGTCACTTGTCTGAGCCTCCTGACTCAAAGACCAACAGAGTCTTGCTCAGCATCGAGAGACAGAGAGATCACTCAAGTGCCGGGGCCTCTGACAGTTGTCTCGATGTTTCAACCTCCCGTGACACTTCAGTTGGCAACGTCGGTGAGGAATCAGGTCATCCACAGGAGCTCACCCCGAAGGAGCACCTGAAGATCCCAGACCGCCAGGCTGCTAGGAGGGTCACGAGAGTGAGAACCCACTGCCATGAAGAACATAGTTTGAGTGTAGCTGCAGATCACAGACTCCTACAGGACCCAAGCCACCTTGAAAAGGAAAAAAAAACAGTTTCGTAGATGAACTGGTTGAACTGGAGGAAGTCACCCATGTCCACAAAAACTTCTGGCGCCATCTTTAGTATTCAACTCTCAACAATTATACAGAATAAAGAATAAAATAAAATAAGAGGGTAAAATGTGCATAAATACATAAATACCAGCATGTGTTTACAATGTAAACAGCATTATAAAAAAAATGGTTTAATGTGTTTACAGTGTAATACACGTTTGTAGATAGAGGGGGTGGGGGATTGCTAACTAGAATGGTTGATCAGATTAACTGCCTGGTTGAAGACACTTCTAACATGGCGTGAAGTTTTCATTTTAGTAGCCCAATAGCACTTTCCAGAAGAGAGTTTCTGGAAATGCTAAGTTATATCAGTCCAGTACTAGGGACTTTACTATCTAAAAGTTTTTTCTGAATTTCCTCTGAGCAATCCTTTCAATAACTCTGTTTTGAGCATGGTAGCGGGATGGTATATGTAACATGATTACAGTGCTAGTGATTGGGTTTCAATTCCCGCTGCTGTTTGTCATGAGATTGAATGTTCTCCTTGTGACCACGTGGGCCTCCTCTGGACGATCTTGTTTCCTCACATACGGGTTAGGGTTAAAGAGTCTGGACATGCTATGTTGGACTATGTTGGTTGTTTAAGCAAACAACACATTTCACAGTATGTTTCTATGCAGATGTGACAAAATAAAGCTAATCTTTAATCTCTTTAACTGTGTTCTGTTTCTCTGCAGAGAGATGGATCAAGCTCGTACATGAACATCACAGGATCGAGACTCGGTGGGAAGATAAGACCGTCCTTGCTGCATCAGAGCTGTGTTTCAAACAGTCAGGATTCGGAGTCCTCCCAGATGCAGGGTATCACTCAGCAGGGACCCTCAGCAAGGGGCATGTTGCCCTGTGAGGGGAGCCTCACCTCCAGGTCATCGACAGAGAGTGCGTCCTTCGGCAGCAGCACCAAACCTGGTGAGACGAGGTGCCAGGATGTGGAGGATGGGTGGGTGAAGTGGGATGCCTGGGGACTCAGGCAGCAAATGGAAATCTGGGGTTGGAAGATTTTGGAGTCGCAGGCTGACCGAGTGGTGAAAAAACACAAAAGATTCTGCAGATGCTGGCAATGTTGAATAACTCATACAAAATGCTGGAGAAACTCAATGTCAGACAGCATCTTAGAATAGAGATTAACCGGAGGATGGAGAATCTGTGGATTTCTTTGTCACAGGCGGCAGTTGAGGACAAGTCAATGAGTACATTTAAAGTGAAGGTTGATAATTCAGGGTGTCAAAGGTTATGGGCAGGAGACAGGAGAATGGGGTTGAGAGGAATAATAAATCAGCCAGGATAGAATGGCAGAACAGGTTTGATGGGCTGAATGGCCTAATTCTGCTCCTATATTGTGTGGTCTCATCTGTGGGGGAGAGTAATGTATCTGCCTCTATCGCCACCTCTAGCAGGGTATTCTATGCACTCATCACTCAGTGTAAAGAACGTATCTCTGACATCCCCCTCAGATTTTCCTCCAATTACCTTAAAATCAACCCGCCCCCCCGTATTAGCCACTTTCATCCAGGGAGAAAGTATCTGGCTATCTTCACAATCTATGCCTCTTATCATTTTATACCCCTCCATCAAGCAACACACCATCCTCCTCCTCTCCAGTGAGAAAAGCCCGAGCCTGCTCAACCTATCCTCATAAACCAGGTAGCACCCTCGTAAATCTCCTGTGCAGCTTCTCTAAAGCTTCCACATCCTTCCTGTAATGAGACAGGCAGAACTGAGCACAATATTCCAGGCCTGGTCTAATCAGAGTTTTACAGAGCTGCAACATTACCTCATAGCTCTTCAACTCAGTTCCCCGACTAACGAAGCCAACACACCATGTGCATTCATAACAACCCGAACAACTTGCATGGCAGCTTCGAGTGATCTATAGACATGGACCCCAAGATCCAAGTTCCTCTACACTGCGAAGAATCCCGTCATTAACCTTATACTGTCAACTTATATGTCTTTGTTCTAACAATAAATGTGTTCCTGCGGCTCCAGCTCTTTGCTGATCCTTTACGAGCAGCCCACTGCCAGTGACTCCCCTTTGTTCAATATTGGCTCTTATTATGTGAAGAAGGGCTCACCAGTCAAACACAAAGAGAATAGTAGAATCAAATAGGAGTGGACCTGCACTTCAAAATGCAAGATTCAATATAGTTTAATGTCACTTCCTGTATACAGTTTAAAGAAAACAAAATAAATCTTAGTCTGGATCCGATGCAGCACAAAACAAAATCACAAAAGATAAAGAACATAATAATAATAACAATTCAATAAATATAAATACACAAGATAGCTTATATATAGTGATTGATTGCATGTCCATAAACTGACATGAGGCGACTGACCGGAAATAATTAAGTAGTGGGAGGAGGTGTTGATCAGCCTTACTCTTGGGGGAAAGTAACTGTTTTTGAGTCTGGTGGTCCTGGCGTGGATGCTACGTAGCCTCCCCACTGATGGGAGTGGGACAAACAGTCCATGAGCAGGGTGGGTGGGATCCTTCCTGATTTTACTGGCCCATTTCCAGCACCTTTCTGCGTATGTGTCCTTGATGGTGGGTCGGCTGGTGCCAATGATGTGTTGGGCTGCTTTGACGACCTGTTGTAGAGGCTTCCTGTCTGCGTCAGTGCAGTTTCTGCACTGAGCAGTGATGCAGCTGGTCAGGATGCTCTCTATTGCACATCTGTAGAGTGATGTGAGAACAGATGTGCAAGGTCCAGCTCTCCTCAGCCTCCTCAGAAAGTGGGTGAGCTTTCTTGACTGTGTAGGATTTGTTCTGGGACCATGAGAAGTTGTGCAGGAGGAAGACCGTGTAAGGTGAAGGGGGAATGTTTAAAGATGCGCAGGGCGAGTTGGATTGTTTACTGTGGGGTGCCGCAGGCTGATGGGGAGACCTGATAGAAGTTTCTGGAACTGTGAGAAGCAGGCAGGCAGAATCCTTTCCTGGAGAAGGAACGACTTGTACTATCTATCTGAGATGCAGCACAGGACAAACCCTTCCAGCCCTACGAACCTCTCCCCATCCACTCTATTGAGGCCTTTCAACATTCCATCAGTTTCAATGCGGTCACCCTCGTTATTCTGAATTCCAGTGAGAAGAGGCCCAGAGCCGTCAAACACTCCTCATACGATAAGCTTCATAAGGTCTGGATCACATGGTTGGAAAGCACATATCTTATTGCTTGATGTGTTCTGTCTTTTCTGCTGAGCATTGTGGGTATGCCCTGTTGGTACCAGTATTTGTGGTGGCACTTGTGGGCTGCCCCCAGCTGATCCCGAAGTTGTGTCGGTTGTTATCACTGTGATAAATAAATCTGAAATTCAGTCTGAACCAATTCTGAGAGTCAATAGACAGCTCTTACATGAACAAGGACATTATACAGAATCTTTAAAGTTCATGGAACATGTCAGAAAATCACATATAAACTGACATTTTATTAAATGCTGAGGTTTCCCACGGGAGCATTGTAATTTTGAATTTGTGGTTACCTGCTTTGTTTAGGGAGGAAGGCTTTGTCATGAAATAATAACAGGTTTATCAGACGTATCAATTTTGGATCAGGCCAGGGAGATGATTTGTTCGCTGATTCTGACAGAAAAGCAGCTCGGTTTGTCACGTGGATGTTGCAACACACAAATGCTGCCAAGGGCTAATTAGCATTCATTGCTGATTGCAGAAGGCGATTCACAACTGGCATGGTTGATCAGACATATGTTTATTAATGCCTTAATGGCTCAGTCCCACGTGCCCCAACAGAGTTAAAGATGGATGTTAAAACTTATAAACTTGTATATGAATAATTAATCAGGAATGTGTGTTGGGTAAGTGAAAGCTGAATGTTATCCAGCTTTTAAAAAAGTGAAATAATCAGCAATTTAACATCAGGAGCAAGGTAAGATGTCTCAGCTCAAGATTTTCTTCTCTGAATTTTGATTCTTCAGATTAATTTTTAAAAACCAGATTAAGTTCCTGTCTTTTTTATGTACAGAAGTTACTGTGATGTGAGTCTTGGGGAAGGAATGTCTGTTTGCAGTTCACTGAATTATGGATTCGGAGTATGTGTGTAATCAACCGTCTGAGAGGTGTCAGATTACACTGTTATGACCGTTAAGTATCTGTTTTTGAAAAATTCAGTAAAAAGATTAAAAAAGAAAAGAAAGATTACACCATAAGAGTTGGGAGGAGAATTGGGCCATTCAGCCCATCATCTCTGCTCCGATGCCTTGTTGAAGGACTGAATTCAAGAGCCTGCTACCTTCACTACTGGGGGGAACTGAATTCAAGAGCCATGAGGTATTGTTGCAGATGTATAACCCAGGTTACACCACACTAGGAATATTGTGGTCATTTCTGGTCACCCCATTATAGGAAGGATGTGGGAGCTTTCGAGAGCGTGCAGAGGAGGTTTATCAGGATGCTGACTGACCTATAGGGTACGTCTTATGAGGACAGTTTGAGCAAAAGAGGATGAGAGGTGACTTGATAGAAGCATAGAGGCAGAGATAGAGTGGACAGCCAGAGACTTCTTCCCAGGGCCAAAATGGTTAATACAAGAGAGCATAACTTTAAGGTGATTGGAGGAAAATATAGGGGAAGGTCCAGGATATGATTCTTTTTTACAGGAAGTGGCGGGTGCGTGGAAAGACCTGTCAGAGGTGGTGGTGGAGGCAGATACATTTACAAAACTGATAGGTAGGCACATGGATGATAGAACGATGGAGGGAATCAGTAGAATGATCTTGGAGTAGGGTAAATATATATTTTTTTTGTTCTAATTGTGCTTCATTGCAACAATTGTGCATATGACAAGAAGATTGATCTCTCCAATTCCCTTTCCTCCTTCTCTCCTTTTCCATTCCTCATTCTGGCTCTTCCTCTCATTTCTCCTCAGACACCCATCAACTTCCTCTGGAGACCCTCCTCCCTCCCTTTCACCCAGGGTCCACTCTCCTCTCCTATCAGATTCCTCCTTCTTCATCTCTTTACCTTTTCCACCTATCACCTCCCAGCTTCTTACTTCATCCCCCTCCCCATCAACCTTCAACAATGGAGGTTGTTGCTTCAACAACCTGACTGGGAGAAATTCAGAGACCAGCAGAGGAGGACAAAGAATTTAATGAGGAAAGGGAAAAAAGATTATGAGAGAAAGCTGACAGGGAACATAAAAACTGCCTGTAAAAGCTTCCATAGATACGTGAAAAGAAAAAGATTGGTCAAGACAAATGTAGGTTCGTTACAGTCAGAAACAGGTGAATTGATCATAGAGAACAAAGACATGGCAGACCAATTGAATAACTACTTTGGCTCTGTCTTCACTGAGGAGGACATAAATAATCTTCTGGAAATAGTAAGGGACAGAGGGTCTAGTGCAGGGGTCGGCAACCTTTACCACTGAAAGAGCTATTTGGACCCATTTCCCACAGAAAAGAAAACACTGGGAGCCACAAAACCCGTTTGACATTTAAAATGAAAAATTAAATAACTGCATACAACGTTTTTTGCCTTTACGCTATGTATAAACAAACTACAATGTGTTGCATTTATGAAATCGATGAACTCCTGCAGAGAAAACGAAATTACATTTCTGCATGCAACAAAAACCTGTTGAACTCCGAAAAAAAAGACGTTGGGTTGAAGGTTACTTTTAAGTAAAATATTCAATGTCTATTTGAGTCCTTCTTGTATTTATGAAAAACGCCAAACTTAAATTGTCCGCCAGCAGCAAACCAAAAATAACGTCAGCCAGCTGTCAACCTGAAAAATAAAAGGACTATTTCACTGAACAATGAAAAATATGAATATGCTTAGAATAATAGGCAATTAAAATATTTATCATACTTGGTTAATGGCTGTACGTCCTTTCCCCTGAAGAGCTGTGTTCAGTGTGTTCAGGTGCGCTGTCATGTCTACCATGAAGTGTAGCTTTTCCAGCCACCCTGGCTGTTCCAGCTCAGGAAAGGTGAGCCCTTAGCTGCCCAGGAAAGTTTTCGCTTCTTCCAGACACGCGACAAAGCATTTCAGCACCTTCCCTCCGGACAGCCACCGGACTTTGCTGTGCAGCAGGAGATCAGACTATACGCTTTCCAGCTCGTCCAGTAACAAACGGAATTGACGGTGATTTAAACTTTTTGCCATTATTTTATTGACAATCTGAATGACAACATCCATTACTTCTGTGCATTCCGGAGGAAATGTTTGAGCGCACAGTGCCTCTTGGTGCAAGATGCAGTGAAAAGTCAGCAGCTTTCTGTCCAGCGACTTCTGCAGTAAAGCCACAAATCCCTTGTGCGCTCCTGTCATACTTGGTGCCCCATCAGTAGCTACTGACACCAGGTGGGTGGTCTTTATTCCTTTGGCTCTTAAACAATTCAAGACAGCCTCACAGATGTACTCCCCCCGTGTTTGGCCTTTTAGAAGTATCAACTCAATCATTTCATCCTGTGGCCCGGCAGAGTTTACATACTGGCAGAACAGCGCTATTTGTTCAATATCGGCTTTGTCTTCAGACTCGTCACAGGCAATCCAGTAGGCCACTGCTGAATTGATGTCTTTAATTTGCTGTCTTGTGATGTCTTCTGCCATTTTTATGGTTCTGTCTTTGACAGTCTTTGCAGAGAGGGGCATATCCCTGATTTTCTGCACAATTTCACTCTTGTTTTTAAAGTCCGTGAATAGATGTTCTGAAATCTTAATGAAAGATTCTTTTATATATTCACCATCTGTAAACTGCTTCCCGTGCCTGACTATTTCCTGAGCGGCAACAAAACTAGCGTACGTAGTTGATTTTCCAGACTTCATCCACTTCTTGAAATGATTTTGGCTCGTATCAACCTTCCGCATCAGTTCCGAAACGGCTTTTTTTCTCTCATCTCCAACCGGATATTTTTGAGCAAAGGCTGCGTGTTTATTCTGGAAATGTCCTGCGACATTTGACTTTTTGTTGTTTGCTAGTTTCTCATTGCATATTAAACATACCGGTAAACCAGTCTCGTCAGCAGTGAAAGCAAATGAATCTGCCCACGTATCATTAAACGTTCTGTTTTCTTCAGTCACTTTTCTTTTTTTAGAATTCTCCATAGTTAGCCTACCTTGGATTGAAAAATTAAAGAAATCGCGCACTGGCGGGTGTCAGACATTGGCAGTGGTGACGTATATTAATAGCGACAAAAAACACATTTTATTTAGATTGTACAAGATCACCATAATCTTCAAATTTAGAATTACATTTCAAAAACTAACAAACTAACATAAAATACATTATAATTAAATACTCATCATTTATTTTCCAAAGCCACAGGGAGCCGCAGCACATAGATGAAAGAGCAGCATGCGGCTCCGGAGCCGCGGGTTGCCGACCCCTGGTCTAGTGAGATGGAGGAACTGAGGGAAATACATGTTAGTAGGGAAGTGGTGTTAGGTAAATTGAAGGGATTAAAAGCAGATAAATCTCCAGGGCCAGATGGTCTGCATCCCAGAGTGCTTAAGGAATCCAAGAAATAGTGGATGCATTAGTGATAATTTTTCAAAACTCCTTAGATTCTGGATTAGTTCCTGAGGATTGGAGGGTGGCTATTGTAACCCCACTTTTTAAAAAAGGAGGGAGAGAGAAACTGGGGTATTTTAGACTGGTTAGTCTGACATCGGTGGTGGGGAAAATGCTAGAGTCGGTTATCAAAGATGTGATAACAGCACATTTGGAAAGAGGTGAAATCATCGGACAAAGTCAGCATGGATTTGTGAAAGGAAAATCATGTCTGATGAATCTTATAGAATTTTTTTAGGATGTAACTAGTAGAGTGGATAGGGGAGAGCCAGTGGATGTGGTATATTTAGATTTTCAAAAGGCTTTTGACAAGGTCCCACACAGGAGATTAGTGTGCAAACTTAAAGCACACAGTATTGGGGGTATGGTATTGATGTGGATAGAGAATTGGTTGGCAGACAGGAAGCAAAGAGTGGGAGTAAATGGGACCTTTTCAGAATGGCAGGCAGTGACTAGTGGGGTACCGCAAGGCTCAGTGCTGGGACCCCAGTTGTTTACAATGTATATTAATGATTTAGACGAGGGAATTAAATGCAGCATCTCCAAGTTTGCAGATGACGTGAAGCGGCGGTGTTAGCTGTGAGGAGGATGCAGGGTGACTTGGATAGGTTAGGTGAGTGGGCGAATTCATGGCAGATGCAATTTAATGTGGATAAATGTGAGGTTATCCACTTTGGTTGCAAGAACAGGAAAATAGATTATTATCTGACCAGTGGCCGATTAGGAAAAGCAGAGATGCAACGAGACCTGGGTGTCATTGTACACCAGTCATTGAAGGTGGGCATGCAGGTACAGCAGGCGGTGGAAAAGGCAAATGGTATGTTGGCATTCATAGCAGAAGGACTTGAGTACAGGAGCAGGGAGGTTCTACTGCAGTTGTACAAAGCCTTGGTGAGACCGCACCTAGAGTATTGTGTGCAGTTCTGGTCCCCTAATCTGAGGAAAGACATTCTTGCCATAGAGGGAGTACAGAGAAGGTTCACCAGGTTGATTCCTGGGATGGCAGGACTTTCATATGAAGAAAGACTGGATCGACTTGGCTTATACTCAACGGAATTTAGAAGATTGAGGGGGGATCTTATTGAAACGTATAAAATTCTAAAGGGATTGGACAGGCTAGATGCAGGAAGATTGTTTCTGATGTTGGGGAAGTCTAGAACGAGGGGTCACAGTTTAAGGATAAAGGAGAAGCCTTTTAGGACCGAGATGAGGAAAAACTTCTTCACACAGAGAGTGGTGAATCTGTGGAATTCTCTGCCACAGGAAACAGTTGAGGCCGGTTCATTGGCTATATTTAAGAGGAAGTTAGATATGGCCCTTGTGGCTAAAGGGATCAGGGGTTATGGAGAGAAAGCAGGAACAGAGTTCTGAGTTGGATGATCAGCCATGATCATACTGAATGGCGGTGCAGGCATGAAGGGCCGAATGGCCTACTCCTGCACCTATTTTCTGTGTTTCTATGTTTAACCTTCCCCCATCTGGTCTCTCCTATCACCTGCCAGCTTGTCCTCCTCCCTCTCCCTCCAGCTTCTGATTCTGACCTCTTCCCCTTCCTTTCCAGTCCTGATGAAGTGTCTCAGTCCGAAACATCAACTGTTTATTCTCTCCATAGACCTGCTGAGTTCCTCCAGCACTTTGTCTTATTACCAGCATCTCTTGTGTTTTTGACAGTGACGTTGACTTTGTCAAGTACAAGAGCCATTGTAATAGCTACTCCATTTCAAATTAAATGAGAGGGGAAGCTGATAAAGAAAGGAAAATAAATGTAAATTAGTGTCACAAAAGGGATTTACTAAAGCGACGTCGGGCTTAGAGTAAACCATCAGTGAAGCTGCATGATGGTCAGGCTTGTGAGGAAAAGGTGGGATGACACTGTAAGGAAAGGTTGTGTTTAGTAATATGAATCATAGGTAACCCACGGGAAAGCAGCTGAATTCTAATCTTCTCCAGTGTGCTCGTGATTGCAAGCTATTGTTCTTAGTAACAATAGGATATATGCGGAGAAGCTAATTAGTTATTAAATGCATCTTTTATGTGATGCACTTGTTTTAATGAGATACTTCTCTTTAATAGTGTTGAGAATTCAACACAATTGGAATCTAGACAGGAGAAGTGGTGGAACTGCACTGATTTATTGTGGTTACAAAGTACAGCCTTCTTCATGCAGCCTCTGCTTCACTGTTTGCCAGCTGGTATTGTTTTTTCTTCTGAGTACAAGAATGAAAGAAAAGAAAAGTAAAGGCTGTCATCCTGGAAATATATGCCACGAAATACTTCAGAGATCACAGACCTCTGTTCAGCACTAACAAAAAAAGATTTTTAAAGATCAGCTTTATTTGTCATGTGTACATCAAAACATGCAGTGAAATGCATTGTTTGCATCAATGACCTACACAGTTCGGGGACGTGCTTGTGGACAGCCCCAAACATCGCCATCTTTCTGGCACCAATACAGCATGCCCGCAACTCACTAACCTTGACCTGTTCATCTTTGCGATGTGCAAGGAACGAAGAAAACCCACAAGTTCAGGAACTGCAAGGTGATATCACAACACGTACAACAAGCTGGAGGAGCTCAGCATCTGTGAAAACAAACAGTCAATGTTTTGGGCCAAGACCCTTTGTCAGGATGAGGTCTGTCCTGACCAAGGGTCTCGGCCCAAAATGTTGACTGCTCGTTTCCACAGATACTGCCCAACCTGCTGAGTTCCTCTAGTACGCATTGCTTTGACCCAGCATCTGCAGTGTACTTGGAGTTTAAGGTAATATCGCAGCTCTGTAAGTCTCTGGTTGGCTCACACTTGGAATATTCTGATCACTTTGTCGCCTCATTATATGAAGGATTTGGAAGCTTTAGAGAGGGTGCAGAGGAGATTCACCAGGATGCTGCCTGGATTAGAGAGGGTGCAGAGGAGATTCACCAGGATGCTGCCTGGATTAGAGAGGGTGCAGAGGAGATTCACCAGGATGCTGCCGGGATTAGAGAGAGTGCAGAGAAGATTCACCAGGATGCTGCCTGGATTAGAGAGGGGGCAGAAGAGATTCACCAGGATGCTGCCTGGATTAGAGAGGGTGCAGAGGAGATATACCAAGATGCTGCCTGGATTAGAGAGAGTGCAGAGGAGATTTACCAGGATGCTGCCTGGATTAGAGAGAGTGCAGAGGAGATTTACCAGGATGCTGCCTGGATTAGAGAGGGTGCAGAGGAGATTCACCAGGATGCTGCCTGGATTAGAGAGGGTGCAGAGGAGATTCACCGGGATGCTGCCTGGATTAGAGAAGGTGTAGAGGAGATTTACCAGGATGCTGCCTGGATTAGAGAGGGTGCAGAGGAGATTCACCAGGATGTTACCTGGATTAGAGAGGGTGCAGAGGAGATTCACCAGGATGCTGCCTGGATTAGAGAGAGTGCAGAGGAGATTCACCAGGATGCTGCCTGGATTAGAGAGGGTGCAGAGGAGATTTACCAGGATGCTGCCTGGATTAGAGAGGGTGCAGAGGAGATTCACCAGGATGCTGCCTGGATTAGAGAGGGTGCAGAAGAGATTCACCAGGATGCTGCCTGGATTAGAGAGAGTGCAGAAGAGATTCACCAGGATGCTGCCTGGATTAGAGAGGGTGCAGAGGAGATTTACCAGGATGCTGCCTGGATTAGAGAGAGGGTGCAGAGGAGATTCACCGGGATGCTGCCTGGATTAGAGACGGTGCAGAGGAGATTCACCAGGATGCTGCCTGGTTTAGAGAGGGTGCAGAGGAGATTTACCGGGATGCTGCCTGGATTAGAGAGGGTGCAGAAGAGATTCACCAGGATGCTGCCTGGATTAGAGAGGGTGCAGAGGAGATTTACCAGGATGCTGCCTGGATTAGAGAGAGTGCAGAGGAGATTTACCAGGATGCTGCCTGGATTAGAGAGGGTGCAGAGGAGATTTACCAGGATGCTGCCTGGATTAGAGAGGGTGCAGAGGAGATTTACCAGGATGCTGCCTGGATTAGAGAGAGTGCAGAGGAGATTTACCAGGATGCTGCCTGGATTAGAGAGGGTGCAGAGGAGATTCACCAGGATGCTGCCTGGATTAGAGAGGGTGCAGAGGAGATTCACCAGGATGCTGCCTGGATTAGAGAGGGTGCAGAGGAGATTTACCAGGATGCTGCCTGGATTAGAGAGGGTGCAGAGGAGATTTACCAGGATGCTGCCTGGATTAGAGAGGCTGCAGAGGAGTTTCACCAGGATGCTGCCTGGATTAGAGAGGCTGCAGAGGAGATTCACCAGGATGCTGCCTGGATTAGAGAGGGTGCAGAGGAGATTCACCAGGATGCTGCCTGGATTAGAGAGAGTGCAGAGGAGATTCACCAGGATGCTGCCTGGATTAGAGAGGGTGTAGAGGAGATTCACCAGGATGCTGCCTGGATTAGAGAGGGTGCAGAGGAGATTCACCGGGATGCTGCCTGGATTAGAGAGGGTGTAGAGGAGATTCACCAGGATGCTGCCTGGATTAGAGAGGGTGCAGAGGAGATTCACCGGGATGCTGCCTGGATTAGAGAGGGTGCAGAGGAGATTCACCGGGATGCTGCCTGGATTAGAGAGGGTGCAGAGGAGATTCACCAGGATGCTGCCTGGATTAGAGAGGGTGCAGAGGAGATTCACCGGGATGCTGCCTGGATTAGAGAGGGTGCCTCAGGAGGATAGGCTGAGTGAGCTTGGGCTTTTCTCTTTGGAGTGAAGGAGGATGAGAGGTGACTTGCTAAAGGTGTACAAGATAGTGAGAGGCTTAGATCGAGTGGGCAGAAACTTTTTCCCAGGACAGTAATGGCTAATTTCGGGGCCATACTTTAAAGGCGATTGGAAGACAATATAGGGAACGGGATGTAAGAAGTAAGTTCTTTACGTAGAGAGTGGTGGGTGCATGGAACACGCTGCCAGAGGTGGCGGTAGAGGCAGATATGACAGATTAGTCAGCTGTGGTCGGCAGCTCGTCTAGCAGAAGAAAGCACTGGTCTCAAACCTCCACCATACTACACTGTAGTGTTCCATGTTCTATGTTGAGAGCTTCATATTACACCAGGTGCAGAATGATCCAGCATAAGGAATCTTTATCCTTTTATACTTCCTAATGGATATAAATTCAAGGAGAGGTCCTCACATCAACACCAAAGCCCAGTCCCTGGGACACTGAAAATCTGAGCCTGAAACGGGTGGAAATCACTTTGATAACTGGTTAGAGTCACAGAGACCACAACACAGAAACAGGCCCTTTCATCCGTCTGGTCTGAGCCAAGCTGCTACTCTGCTTAATCCCATCGACCCACAGCTGGACCATCCCAATGTTGATATCGATCCCACATCTACCACTTCCTCTGGTGGCTTCTTCCACATTCACACCACTCTCTAAGTGAAGATGTTCCCCCTTAGTTTCCTCTTAAATATTTCACCCTTCCTATGAACTCTTCTTAGTCTCACCCACTTATTGGAAAAGCCCTACTTTCATTTAGCCTATCTATACCCCTCATAGTTTTGTATACCTAAACAAATCTCCCTTTATTCCACAGGAAAGCAGCATCCATCATCAAGGACCCCCACCAACCCGGCCATGCTGTCTTCTTGCTGCTGCCATTAAGCAAGAAGTACAGAAGCCTCAGGACTCACACCACCAGGTTCAGGAATAGTTATTACCCCTTAACCATCAGGCTCCTGAATCAGTGTGAATAACTTCACTCACCTGAACTCTGAACTGATTCCACAACTTACAGGCTCACTTTCAAAGACTCCACAACCATGTTCTCAGTATTGTTTGTTTATTTTTATTTTTATTTGCAGAATTGTCTTTTCTTTTGGTTGTTTGTCAGTCTTTGCGTATAGTTTTTCATAAATTCTACTGTGTGTCTTCATTTTTCTGTAAATGCTTGCAAGAAAATTAATCTCATGTTCTCATTATTATTTGTTTACTTATTTATTAATTATTAGCATTATTTGTGTTTTTGAGCTTACACAATTGATCTACTTTTGCACATTGATTGTCTGTTTGTAGTTTCTCATTGATTCTATTGTGTTTCTTTGTTCCACTGTGAATGCCTGCAAGAAGATAAATCTCAAGGTTGTATATGGTGATATAAACATACATTGATAATAAACTTACTTTGAACTTTGAGCTCATCCTCCTACGCTCCAGTGAATAAAGTCTATAATGCCCATTCAACCTTTACCTGTAACTCAGGTGCTCAAATTTCAGCAACACCTTGTAAATCTTATCTGTATTCATATTTTGACCAGGATTTGATAGGTCACTACGTTTACCTCCCTTCAGTAAGACTGATGAAGTTACCCACTATTCCGCTCGGCAACATCACAGGGCCACTATCTACAAACCTACAGAGGTTTATCGAATTGACTCAACAACTTTATATAAAAGGAGTTTATTCAAACTCACTGTTAGTAAGGATGTGGCTTGCAACAAGATTTAATTAACAGCGATAAAACATAATAAGCTAGCTTCAGTCCATCCCTGCTGTGCACCGAGTGAACTGATTTAACAGCCAGTTAATCTAATTGATGTGGTATTGGTGACAGACGTTGCAAACATTTACTGGTCTGGTTGGGAAATTACAGAGATCTGAAATCTCTGAGAACAAAGCCAGTCACAACGCTGCTGGGCTCAAATTAAATTCTTGGATGTGTCTTTAGGCACTGAAGTCTAGATGTCCCCAACAGCAGCTGGAGACAGATTTCCATCTGCCTGAGAGGCTTGTGACTATCTGAAGGGAGGAACTACAGAGCTGACAGTTCAGTAATAAATCTGCTGGAGATCTTCAGCAGATTAGGCTGACTCTGCGGAGAGGGAAATCGAATTAACACAGAGACGCACAAGGCTGCAGTGGCGTTAAATGCTTATTGTTTTTCTTGTGAATACTGCTTTTGTTGCATTTTGATAGAAGGAATAAACGCATAGACTATTTTCTAAATAGGGAGAAACAATCAGAGGTGCAAAGGGACTAGAGAGTCCTGATGCAGGATTCCCTAAAGGTTAATTTGCAGGTTGAGTTGTTGGTAATGAAAGCAAATGCAATCTGAGCATTCATTTTGAGAGGACTACAATATAAAAGCAAGGATTTAATGTTGAGGAATTATAAGGCCCTGGTGAGGTCTCACTTGGAGTATCATGAGCAGTTTTGGGCCCCTTATCTAAGAAAGGACGCGCTGACATTGTAGAGGGTCCAGAGGAGGTTCATGAAAATGATTCCAGGAATGAAGGGGGTAATATATGAGGAGCATTTGATGGCTCTGGGCCTGTACTTGCTGGAGTTTAGAAGTGGGAGGGGAGGGGGATTCTCATTGAAACCTATTGAATATTGAAAGGCCTAGACAGAGTGGATGTGGACAGGACATTTCCTGTAGTGGGGGAGTCTAGAACTAGAGAGTACAGCCTCAGAATAGAGGGGTGTCCATTTAGAACAGGGATGATAAGTAATTTCTTTAGCCAGAGGGGAGGAATCTGTGGAATTCATTGCCACAGATGGCTGTGAAGGCCAAGACATTGGGTATATTTAGCATGGAGGCTGACTGGTTCTTGATTAGCAAGGGTGTCAAGGGTTATGAGATGAAAGCGGGAGAATAGAGTTGAGTGGGATAAAAAAAATCAGCCATGATGGAATGGCAGAGCAGACTTGATGGGCTGAATGGCCTAATTCTCCTCCTATGTCTTATGGTCCTATGGTCTATATGGAAACGATTATCTTATTTCTGTTCTCAAAATTAATGGTGCATCTAATATTAGGCAGAGATTTAATTTACGTTTCATTTAAATTGATTCATTTCTTACGGAGAGCATCAGGAAATATTAGGTTGTTTCTTTAAGAGGATATTTGTTAAACTAGTGGTCTAGATATACATAAATCAATAATTCCACTGTCATTAGCTGGAACCTAGCCACACACACAGGTCATTCAAGGTGTTTGGGATTACTCAACACTGTACTACAGAGTAGTGAGTTACCTTCACCAATTAACCCAATATCGGAGCACCAGTCAAGAGAGAGTTCAGAGGAGGTTCATGAGAAGTATTATGGGAATGGACGGGTTATCATATGAGTAGTGTTTGAAGGGTCTAGGCCTGTACTCGCTGGGATTTAGAAGAATGAGGAGGGATCTCATTGAAACATTGAATGTTGAAAGGCCTCGATAGAGCTGATGTGGAGAGGATGTTTCTTATGGTGAGTGGGTCTAGGACCAGAGGGCACAGCCTCAAAATAGAGGGATGTCCATTTAGAACAGAGATGAGGAGGAATTTCTTTAGCTAGAGGATGGTAAATCAGTGAAATTCATAGCCCTTGGAGGCCAAGTCACTGGGTGCATTTAAGGCGGAGGTTGATAAATTCGTGATTAGTCAGGGCATGAAAGGTTATGGGGAGAAGGCAGGAGACTGGGGTTGACAGGGAAATGGATCAGCCATTATGAAATGGTGGAGTAGATTCGATGGGCCAAATGGCCTAATTATGCTCCTATATCTTATGGTCTAATTCAACGACAAAACCAAAGTCAATTTATTATCAAGGTACATATATGTCACCATGTATTACCCTGAGATTCATTTTCTTTCAGGTATTTACAAGAAGATAAAGAAATACAATAGATTTTTATGAAAAGCTATACGTAAACAATTCACTTACAGGATGAGAAAATCATGGAATGATAGAATTCTTTGCCTCAAGAGAGATTGTTCTGCCTGAAAGCACTGAATGGTCTGGGGCCAAAATACAACTCAGATATCATGATGTATTATGAACCTCCCTGAGATCACAGGTCGTCTGGGGCAGGTTACCAACCCCAGGGTCAAATCTAAACATGGTTAAGGAGCATTTAGTTACTCTGCTCCACATATCTGGAATAACCTTCCAGAGGATCTGAAGTCTGCCCCAACTTTAAGCTCTTTTAAATTGAGGCTTAAAACTTGCCTTTTTGTTGTAGTTTTTAATTAGAATGTTTGGCACTGTAAGTTTTATTAATCAAATCTATTTTTGTGTGATTTTATTCTCTAATATATTGTCTGAATCTTGACATTTGATTTCTAGATCTTCTTTTGTGTAAAGTACTTTGAACTGCCTAGTGTTTGAAAAGTGCTATCCAAATTAACTTGCTGATGAACTTTCATCATAGCTGAGAGGTAACGGTTTTAAGGCAGTACGAAAGCAATCTATTTAAAAATTACTATCTGCTTTCTATTCTCAGTGTCATAAAATACAATAGCACAGAAGCAGGCCACTCAGCCCATTTAGGGAATGCCAACCCGGTCTTCTTCCTAGTGCTGTCTACCAGCACCTGAATCATAGCCCTACATACCTCTCTCATCTACATACCAATTGGAACTTCTCTTAAATATTACAATTGAATCTGCATCTATCTTTTCCACTGGCAGCTTGTTCCACACCCGCACCAACCTCTGAGTGAAGAAGTTTCTCCTCAGGTTCCCCTCAAGTCTTATCTTACTTTTCCTTATTTAGATAAAGTAATTTTTAAAGGGTATCTAAAGGGGACTACTTCAATATTTCACCTGTCACCTTGAACGTATGACTTCTAGTTCCAGTCTCCCCCAACCTGAGGGGTAAGTGCCTGCAAAGATTCACCCTGCCTCTGCCCCTCATAATTTTGTATCCCTCTATAGGATCTCCACTCTTTCTCCTATGCTCCAGTGGATCAAGCCCTAACCTCCTTGTTGTATGTCTACCTTCCTCAAAGTATTTTTTAAATCTTATTTTCTTCTGTCCTATCCTCACTTCACCTGGCTTGGGAGCTTATAGGACACTATTATGGTAATGAATTTACTATTATAATACTATATTTTATTATTACATTTCATAATCCTAAAATAGGAAATCCTACAAAAAGTAGTGGATACGGCCAGTCCTTCACAGGTAAAGCCCTCCCAACCATTGAGAAACCATGGTTACAAGAAACGTTGTTGCAGGAAGGCAGCATCCATCATCAGGAACCCCAATACACAGGGCATTCTCTCTCTCACAGCTGCCATCAGAAAGAAGGTACAAGAGCTTCAGGACCCACACCACCAAGTTCAGGAACAGTTATTACTCCTCAACCATCAGGCTCTTGAAACAAAAGGGATAACTTCACTCAACTTTACTTGTCCCCTGTATATGTTCCCACAACCTATGGACTCACTTTCAAGCACTTGACATCTCATGTTCTCGATATTTATTGCTTATTTATTTATCATTATTATTTCTTTCTTTTCATATTTTCACACTTTGTTGTCTTTTGCATGCTGATTGAACACTCAAATTTGTGCAGTCTTTCATTGTTATTTTTCTATTATGATTTATTGTGAATGGCCGCGAGAAAATTAATCTCAGAGTTGTATGTGACAAGATGAATGTACTTTGATAATAAATTTACTTTGAACTTTGACACTTGATTCATCCTGTTTGACACACCTGTGAATATACTCCATGGGCTCCTGTACCTAATAAAGTGGTCACTGAGTGTAAAATATTATATTTTAATATTATTATAAATATTGATAATTGACTTTGACTGTGACACGTTAGATTAGCACATCTATGGATCTGTCTGCATTTTAATATCTCTTTTGAAGCACTATTTCTTGAATCTTGTTTTTAGGATATTTTCACTATCGATCCTCGACTCTCGAAGATGAGCCATCATTTGATCTCCAGGACCAGTCGCAGATTTGTAATGCAGGCTGCCTTCAGAGCAAGCTCGATTGCAAGGCAGTCATTTCTGGTTTGCTCTGTGGCAAAGTCACTGAGTGGGAAGTCACGTTCGATCTTCAGTCACTTCTTAATCAGCGGGCAAACTGTAAGACGCCGCAGGAAGACTTGTGGAGCGAAACAATCCACCAGCTGGCAGCCAAGTCTCTTATCCAAGACTTTGAGCAACTGGCCGAGAAGGAGACCGAGATAGAACAGGGTAAGGACATGAAGGGGTCATAGAATCATAGGACAGACAGCACAGAAGCAGGCCTTTTGGCCCATCTAGTCTGTGTAAAACTATTAGTCCCATCAATCTGTACCCAAACCATTGTCTTACATGCACTTCCCATCCACATACCCATCCAAATTTCTCTTAAACATTGAAATCGAACCTGATTCCACCACTTCCTCTAACAGCTCCTTCCACTCTCTCACCACCCTCTGAGTGAAGAGGTTTCCTGTCATTTTCCCCTTAAACATTTCACCTTTCACCCTTAACCAATGACCTTTAGTCCTAGTCTGTCACAGCCTCAGTGCGTGTACCCTATCTATACCTCACATAATCTTGTATACCTCTCTCAAATCTCCCCCCATTCTTCAATGGAATAAAGTCCTAACATCTCCCTAAAGCTCAGGTCCTCAAGAGCTGGCGACGTCCTTGTAAATGTTCTCTGCATTGACTCGTACTGGATAGGGAGAACCCCTCTCTACACGATGACCATAAAGAGAACAATCATTTTTCGAGTTGCGGAAGGTTGTGTTTCTAAAAAATGCTTTGTCAAGTAAAATTTTGTGTTGAAATGGCTGGTCAAAAGATTTTATCTCTGTTGCCCTCAATGTGCATGTGGACGCAACTATGCAATGAGCTAAACAATTTATCAAACATGACACAAGATGGAAACTTTCTTTCAGGGTTTTTAATGAGAAGATGTTTTATCTTGCTGCATAGTTGTGTCCACACGCACGGCATCTGCAGAACCTCTTTTAAATACAGTAGATTGGACCATCGGTTAATTGGGGCAACTGCTTATTTAGGACAATTCTTAAAGAACAAAAACTTACTGATAAAAATAGCCTGGATTCCTTTCACTACTTGAGACATTATGCCACTAAATTGGGTCAGGAGATTGTTGCTGCAGTTTCTAACTAGCATCAGTCATGTGACTGCTAAGCACTAAGTCATACTTAGAGCGAACAGTTTTTAAATAGCGTCAGTAGTATGTGTTTGTGTTCAAGAAACAGTGATTTTTGTCACTGATAATTGGCAAGAAGTAAGCAGTAGGACAATTCAGAACAGTTTCGCTCACTGCAGTTTCAAACATTCAGGCCTGGAGATGCCAGAAAAAGCTGGGAGTGAAAATGAAATGATTTCACTACTTCAACAATTTAGGAACTACAAAGGATTTGAAGGTAACATCAATCCTCTTGAATGTTACAATAAAAAAGAAGATTTGGAGGATGAAATCATCAAACACATTGTATAAAGGCTGTCCATTATCTGCCCTAGGTGTTTGTACCAATATGTTCACAGTCAATTGAAAGAACACAGCAGTGTACACAAGATGATTTCCTCCATCGATAACTGTTAGGAACTAATACACAGTTTTATGGTACTGTAGTAGTACTGGTAGTGTTCTAATTTGTTCTGTATTTCAGTTAAAAACATAAATTGTTACTCAGTTAACTGGTAGTTCATCTTTTTTATACATTTTTAACTATTTCTGTGAAATTTCAGCTAATTGGGCCAAAATGTACTGGTCCCGAAGTGCCCCAATTAATCAGAATCCACCATGTTCATTTTTAATTGTGTTTCTTACTCTGAGAGCAGTAGAGTGAAAAGATGTTGCTGTTTCAAGAGCAAATAAAGAATGGATGGAGATGAATATCTTGCCTCAGATCAGAATAAAAACTGCGCACGAAGTGGTATATAAACAGGAAATGATGGTCATACAAACTGAAATGCCCCTCTAGAAGCCAGATCACTAATAGTATTTTGGAAAGTGTATTCTTGGGCAGAGAGCGCGGTACCTTTCAAGATGATGAAAAGAAGAGTTGTAATTTGTAAGCAGACTGCTCACTGTGCCTGTATCACCGCACCAGTGAAAATGTATGATTAGAATGCTTGTAAATAGAGAAATACTTGCATTCAGTGCATGACATGAGGTCTGTTACATTCAGTTACAAGCATGACCACATTGTTCATACAGAAAATGTCAATGAGCAGCCACCAAATCAACGTCCTGGGAAATATGAGTTAAAGCTACCAATTACGTCCAAAGTAAGTTTTTTATTTCAGCTCTCCCCTATTCCTTTTTGCCGACTGCTCTGTTCAACACAAAAGGTGTGATTTCCCGGTGGCCATCCATTTCAATTAAACTTCCCATACCTACATGTTGGTCCATGGCCTTTCCCACTGCCACAATGAGGCCACTCTCAGGTTGGGGGAGCAGCACCTCATATTCCACCTGGGTAGCCTCCAACATGATGGCATGAACATTAATTTCTCCAACATCCAGTAATTTCTTCTCCTTCACCCTTCTCTCTTTTCCCATGCTCCATTCTGGCACCTCTCATACCCCTTCTATTCAGCTCCACCTGATTCCCCTCCTTCTTCCATTTCTCCCATGGTCCACTCTCCTCTCCTATCAGATCCCTTCTTCTTCAACCCTTTACATCTTCCACCTATCACCTTCCAGTTTTTTTATTTCAGTCCTCCTCCCCCACCCACCTTCCCCCTCACCTATCACTTGCCAACTTGTACTCCTCCTCCTCCCTTCCCAACTTGTTATTCCAGCTACTCACCTCCCCCCCCCCATTGTTCTGCCTCATGCTCCCTTCCTTTCCAGTCCTGATGAAGGGTCGCTTTCCAAAAGTTTGACTTTATTCCCCTCCATAGATGCAGCCTGACCTGCTGAGCTCCTCAAGCATTGTGTGTGTGTGGTTCGGGATATCCAGCACTTGCAGAACCTCTTGTAAATATTAATTTTTAATTGTGTTTACTCTGTGTTTATTTCCCTGTCTGTGCGTAATGGATTGCCTGGAGCCTGAGAATTGATTGATGTCTGGGAAACACAACTTACATCTGCAAATTAAAATCTACTCGCAGTGAGTGTCTCCACTCACAGCACTTTGCCTCCCAGGTCCAAGTTCACTTTTTACAAAGAACTTAAAGCATTGAGGTTCCCCTTTTTTGTAGAACATTTCTGTCTTTTCCCACAGCTCTACAAACCATTCTTAAACGTAGAACGTTACAACACAGTACAGAGCTTTTTGTTCACAATGTGTCTACCTACACTAAGATCCATCTAACCCTGCCCTCCCACATAGCCCTCCATTTTTCTTTCATCCATGTGCCTGTCTTAAGAATTCCTTATATGTCCCTAATGTATCTGCTTCTGCCATCTCCCCAAGCAATGCATCCCACTGTCTGTGTGAAAAAACTACCTCTAAACTTTCCAACAATCTCCCAGAAGTTATGCCCTTTCATATTAGCCATTTCCATTCAGGGTAAAAAGCCTCTGCTGTATAGTTTATTCTTGCCTCTTATCATCTTATACACCTCTAGCAAGTCTCTTCTCATCCTCCTTTGCTCCAGAGAGAAAAGCCCGAGCTTGCTCAACATATTCTCATTGGACACACTCTCTAACCCAGGTAGCATCCTCATCTGCATCCTCTCTAAAACTTCCACGTCCTTCCTATAACAAGGCGACCAAAACTGAACACAATATTCCTGCTGAAGAATCTCGGCTCAAAACATTGACTGTGCTCTTTTCATAGATGCTGTCTGGCTTGCTCAGTTCTTCCAGCATTTTGTGCAGATAATGAATTGTTACAGAGTTACTGAAATATAATTTAATTGTTATTTATCCCATGAATATGCTATGGGGAGTATCTATGTTTTGTCATTAATAAATTTTGTTTTGTGTGAATGCTAAACAAGACCAGAAGTGGACACGGCTGATCATAGCAAATATATATTATTTAATTTAAACAAATACATATATACAAGTGGCGATCTTATTAGTTACGTCCTGTACCTAATAATGTGGTCACTGAGTGTATGTCCATGGTCTGCTGCTGTAGTCCATCCACTTCAAGGTTCAACGTGTTCTACATTCAGAGATGCTCTAATGCACACCACTGTTGTAACGTGTGGTTATTTCAGTTACTGTCTCCTTCCTGTCAGCTCGAACCAGTCTGGCCATTCTCCTCCGACCTCTCTCATTAACAAGGTGTTTTCACTCACAGATGCTACTCACTGGATTTTTTTTTTGTTTTTTGCACCATTCTCTGTAAACTCTAGAGTCTGTTGTGTGTGAAAATCCCAGGAGATCAGCAGTTTCTGAGATCCTCAGACCACCCCGTCTGGCACCAACAATCACTCTAGTCACTTAGATCACATTACTTCCCCATTTTGACATTTGGTCTGAACAACCGAACCTCTTGACCATGTCTGCATGCTCTTATGCATTGAGTTGCTGCCACACGATTGGCTGATTAGATATTTGCATTAACAAGTAGGTGTACAGGTATACCTAATAAAGTGGCCACTGTGAGTATTTCTCTACAATGATCTTATCAGTACACCAAAGTTCAGATTACCAAATGTGCATGTGATTTTTGCCTTTGGGCTGCAGGCTCTGGACGAAGATACCAGCTGAACGCAATTCAAACCAGCAAAGCGTGCAATGTCATCAGCAAGTACACAGCTTTTGTCCCTATCTATCTTGACAACAAAGAGTATCTGCCAAACGTCATCGAGTATTCAAGTTCAGGTAATATGCTATTCTATGCTGACCTAATGTCAACAGGTTCTTCAGAAATATTGCTCGTTATTTAACAGTATGTCCAAGCAATTGAGAGGGAATGATCGCAGTAACAAAAAGGGAATTCTTCCATTCTCTGGGCACCCCCACTTTAACAGTTTTCATCCAATCTGCACATCACAGTTGTAACATGTGGTTATTTGTGTTACTGTTGCCTTCCTATCAACTCGACCCAGGATTAATGCTGTTGCCAGACACTTGCACATTGAACCATAGAGTCATAGAGCACAACAGCACAGAAACAGGCCCTTCTGCCCATCCAGTCTATGCCAACCTGTTACTCTGCCTAGTCCCATTGACCCACCCCATAGCCCTCCATATCTCTCCCATCCATACACATGCCAACTTCTCTTTAGATGATATAATCGTACCGGTATCCATCAGTTCCACTGGCACACGGTAGTATAGTGGTTAGGAGCATTGCTTTACAACACCAGCAATGATTGATCAGAGTTCAGTTCCTGCTGTTGTCTGTGAGGAGTTTGTTTGTTCTCTGCCCTGGCCATGTGGCTTTCCTCCTCCAGGTGCTCCGGTTTCCTTACACATTCCAAAGGTTAGGCGTAGTTAGCTGTGGCCATGCTACGTTGGTGCCGGAAGCTCGACAACACTTGTAGGCTGCCCAGAACAATCCTCGCTGATTTGTTTTGATTTGACAGAAATGAAGCATTTCAGTTTAAGATTCCATGTCTCCATGTGACAAGTAAACCTAAATCTTTATCACCAGCTTTATCACACTTACACCACCCTCAGATTCCCCTTAAATATTTTACCTTTCACCCTTAGCCTATGCCCTTTAGTTCTAATCTCATCCAACTCAGTAAAAAAAAAGCCTGCTTTCATCTACCCTATCTATACCCCACATACTTTTGTAACCCTCTATCAAATCTCCCTTCACTCTTCTGCATTTCAGGCAAAAAGTCTTAATCTATTCAACCTTTCCCCATAGATCCTCAAGTCATGGCAACATCCTTGCAAATTTTCTTTATATTCGTTCAATCTTATTGGTATCTTTCCTGTAGGAAGGTGACCAGAACTGCACACAATACTCCAAATTTAGCCTCATTAAAATCTTATACAAATTCGACATAACATCCCAACACCTGTACTCAGCACAAGATATTGTGCAGGTGCTGGATATCCAGAGGAACACAGACAACATGCTGGAGGAACTCAACAGATCAGGCAGAATCTATGGAAATCATCAATGAATGCAGGGAAATTTTACAAGGCTGTTGCAAGGATTTGAGGACATGAATTTTAGGGAAAGGCTGAATAGGTTTGTACTTTATTCCCTGGAGTGTAGGAGAATGAGGAGAGATTTGATAGAGGTATACAAAATTATGAGGGGTATAAACGGGGTAAATGCAAGCAGGCTTTTTCCATAGAGGTTGGGTGGGACCAGAACTAGGGGTCATGGGTTAAGGGTAAAAGATGAAATGTTTAAGGGGAACATGAGGGAGAACTTCTTCACTCAGAGGGTGGTGAGAGTGTGGAATGAGCTGCCAGTGGAAGTGGTGATTGTGGGTTTGATTTCAATATTTAAGAGAAATTTGGACAAATACATGGATGTAAGGGGTATGGAGGCTATGTCCAGATGCAGTTTGATGGCACTAGGCAGATTAATAGTTTGGCATGGGCTAGTTGGGCCAGAGGGCCTGTTTCTGTGCCGCACCATTCTGTGATTCTATGAAAGGAATGAAGAATGCTCATCGCAAGCTGAGACCCTTCATCAGGACTGTAAAGGAAGGGGGAAGAAGCCAGAATAAGAATGTGGGGAGAGTCTTGAAGGTGATAGTTGAAGCTAGGTCTGATTTATGAGAGCCAACATGTCAAAACTTCAGATGCTGGAAATCCACACAAAATAGTGGTGGAACTCCTCAGGTCAGGAGGGAAGAAGCAGTCATCGTTTCAGGCTGAGACCTTTTATCAGGACTGGTCAAAATGTATCAAAAGCTCTCTCTAGCAGTCTGTTTGCCTGTGAAGTTTGGAAAGGTATAAGACTGAGTCTCAGGGGCTTTCTCTGTGAAGTTTGTTCAGCGTTGGCGGAACAGCGGAAGGAAATCAAATGCACGTTGAAAGCTATTTTTTGCATCACTGATTGAAAGATTCAGATGGAATAGACAGACGCATGTTATTGTAGTCCATCAGGAACAATTAATATTACAGTTATCCTCTGTATTCCTAGAGAAACTGTATCACAACTGAGCAGCTGCTGAATAATTCTTCATTTAGATTTCCTGGAAGCATTAAGAAAATCAAAGGTATTAGGATGTACTCATTTAATTGAACATTTAATCATTGTTTGTTTCGCTCTAGCAATCCAACAGGGTATCTGAATTATTAAATTAGACATTAGCGTTAGTTACCATTTCATAACTTTTAATCTTTATGAGTCATCGCTCTGTGTCATCTAGCATTCTCTTCATTCACTTTACATTCATAACATCCGAAGGATGATACAAAGGTTGATGGTGTAGTAGATGGTGTAGAAGGTTGTCAAGGGTTACGACCGGACTTTGATAGGATGCAGAGCTGGGCTGAGAAGTGGCAGATGGAGTTCAATCCAGAAAAGAGTGAATTAATTCAGTTGGAATGTCAAACCTGAAGAGTACAGGGTAATGGCAGGAATTAGCAGAGAGGAGGAACAGAGTTCTGCCCATAGATCTGATGAAGTTGCCACGCAAGTTGATAGAGTGGTTAAGAAAGTGTAATGTGTGTTGTCCTTTATTAGACAGGGATTGAACTCAAGAGCCTCAAAGTAAATTTGCAGCTCTATAAAACCCTGGTTAGGCCCCACTTGGAATATTCATTCCGGAAAAGGAAACGGGCAAAATGCTGGCAAATGAGACTAGTATGGATGGGTATCTCAGTTGGCATGAAGCAGTTGGGCCGAATGGTCTGTTTCATTTCTATTATGTGATACTCTGACCCTAAATGTAGACCAATACTGTATACAGTACTCCAGATGTAGTGGTGTTGAGGATAGTGTAGAACGGTGTCCTAGGTTTTCCGATCAGATATTGACAGGGTACAGAGCTGGGCTGAGAACTGGCAAATGGAGTTCAATCTGGAAAAGTGTGAAGTAATTCACTTTGGAAGTTTGAACTTGAAAGCAAAGTCATCATCGTTATTATGTGCCGTGTTGTATGACTTGGCAATCATGGTTTCATGATCATGACTGTTCTGGGCAAATTTTTCTACAGAAGTGGTTTGCCATTGCCTTCTTCTGGGCAGTGACTTTACAAGACGGGTGACCCCAGCCATTATCGATACTCTTCAGAGATTGTCTGCCTGGTGTCATGGTTGTATAACCAGGACTTGTGATGTGCACCAGCTGCTCATACGACCACCCACCACCTGCTCCCATGGATTCACATGACCCTGATTGGGGGCTTATCAGGTGCTACATCTTGCCCGGGGTGGCCTGCAGACTATTGGAAGGAAGGAGCGCCTTACACCTCTGTTGGTAGAGAGATATCTCCACCCCATCATCCAGAAGGTAGTATACAAGATTACTAGCAGGATTCTTGGCAGTGTGGAAGAAGTTGGGGTCCACATGCATAAAACCATCAAAGTTGCTGGGCAAGTTGATGGGGTGGTTACAAAGGTGTAGGTTATGTTAGTTTTCATTAGTTGGGAGATTCAGTTCAAGAGCCACTTCTTATCCATCCTCCTTCTCTCCAAAGAGAAAAGCCCTAGCTCCCTTAACCCTTCCTCGTAAGGCATGTTCTCTAATCCAGTCAGCATCCTAATAAATCTCCTCTGCACTCTCTCTACAGCTTCCACATCCTTCCTACAATGAGGTAACGAGAACTGAACAGAATACTATAAGTGTGATCTAATTAAGATTTGGTTAGACTACACTTACAACCGGTGCGATGAACTAATTCGAAGGTTTTGGGTTTGAGTCCCACCAAAGTCAGCGTTTAGGGTGCCATGGTAACGTAGTGGTTAGAGACCCGGGTTCAATTCCCACCAGTTTCTGTAAGGACTTTGTACATTCTCCCCGTGGCCACTGGGGTTTCCTCCGGCTGCTCCTTCCCACAGTCCAAAGACGTACCAATTAGGTTAATTGGTCATTGTAAGTTGTCCTGTGATGAAGCTTGGATTAAATTGGGGGTTGCTGGGCAGCGTGGATCAAAGAGCTGGAAGAGCCTGTTCTGCACTGTATCTCAATGAATAAATAAATATATGTAACTAGATTATATAGAGGTGCTGGAATGATTGCAATCAGAATAAAAACAAAACAACGTCCATTTTAATGCAAAGTGATCTGAACAGTCATAGTGGTGCTAAACTGTAGTGATTACATTAGAGCCTGTACTCACTGGAGTTTAGAAGGATGCAGGGGGAGATCTCATTGCAACCAGTCAAATATTGAAAGGTCTAGACAGAGTGGACATGAAGAGGATGTTTCCAATAACAGGAGAATCTAGGACCAGAGGCACAGCCTCAGAATACAAGGACATCCCTTTGGAACAGAGATGAGGAGGAATTTCTTTAGCCAGAAGGTGGTGAATCTGTGGAATTCATTGCCACACATGGCTGTGGAGGCCAAGTTATTGGGTATATTTAAAGTGAAGGCTGATAGGTTCTTGATTAGTCCGGTCATTAAAAGGTTTCGAGGAGATGGAAGGAGAATGGGGTTGAGAGGGAAATTAAATCAGAATGATGGAATGATGGAGCAGAATTGATGGGCTGAATGGCCTAATGATTAGGGTGTTCCTCAACTGTAGTGGATGAAATGGGCACAAGTGTCTGCTGAAGTTGGAGGCGAAGGTGTAGAATGGATTACTGATGTGCTGGACAGCAGTGCTTTGAACCAGTGTTGTTTGGCAGAATTAATAACCAATTCTGTTTTTAATTTTCATCAACAGCTGTTGGGTCAAAGCCAGGAAGTTACAGGAGGTCACACTCAGGAAGTCGGAGGAACAGAACGTACTCTGGGAGCCTTGGACGCTCACAGTCTGGATACACACCCGATGGAACAGAAGATGCTTTGTCTGTTCTGAGTAAGGCCACAAGACTTCCATTATTTGATTTGTGACAGTCATAGAGTCACAGTATCATACAGCACAGGAACAGGCCATTTGGTCCATCACGTCCATGGTGACCTATCTACATCAAAATTACAATACCTCACAGCTAACCTTTCATTAATTATTATGTGGAACTTGCACTTTTAAAGATTGTTACCTTGGTATCCTGACATATACAGTGAACTAGTGGCTACTTCATAAAGTACCTCCTGCACATAAAGAAGTGGCCACTAAGTGTATGTCCATGGTCTGCTGCTGTAGCCTATCCACTTCAAGGTTCAACATGTTGTGCATTCAGAGATACTCTTCTGCACACCACTGTTGTAACACATTGTTGTTTGAGTTACTGTTGCCTTCCTGTCAGCTTGAACCAATCTGGCCATTCTCCTCTGACCTCTCTCATTAACAAGGCATTTTCACATATAGAACTTCCACTCACTGGATGGATTTTGCATTTCACACCATTCTCTGTAAACTCTAGAGACTGTTGTGTGTGAAAATCCCAGAAGATCAGCAGTTTCTGAGATACTCAAATCACTCCATCTGGCACCAACAATCATTCCATGGTCAAAGTCACTTAGATCACACTTATTCCCCATTCTGATGTTTGGTCTGAGCAACAACTGAAGTGCTTGACCATGTCTGCTGCCACACGATTGGCTGATTAGATATTTGCATCAATGAGCAGGTGCACAGGTGAGCCTAATAAAGTGTAGGTTCTAGAGCTGCAATAACTACAACCACGTTCACAGCACGGAAATGCAGGGCTAATACTCTATCTACATCTGAGCTGTAAGATGGAGGGGGACTTCCTTCAGCAGACAGCTCTGGGGGTTCAATCGTGGGACAACAGTGGTCAGAACTCCCCTTTCCTGAAGGTGGGTCTCACTGATCTCAAAGACAACAGCACCAGTTTTAAAGCTTGTCACACTTGGAACCAGAGCATCGGTGGTCAGACCAGTACTCACTCACTCAGGAGATACCGTCATCACAGACACTGTCTATTAGTTTATATTACAGATCTTCAGTGCCAACAGAATACTTGTGTATTATTGCTGACATAATATGACTAATATTATCGATTCATTGTATTCACAAAGAAAACCACAAGGCTTTGAATTGTTTGAGAACCTTACATCTCTACTCTCGACTGCACGTAACACCGCTGGCGTTTAGGACAGCAACGAAGGTTCTCCATTTCTGGTGGTGTTCAGGACTTCCTTCATCGAGTCAGTAGCTCGTTTTTCATTCGTTTCAGTCACGCAAGTCCCAATGGAGAGTTAGGAATACCATCACGCTCAGATGTAGAATGGTTCTTCATTCCTGTTTCTGTAAAAATTTTGTTTGACCAATCAGGTTTGTTAGCCCTGAGCAGAACCCCCAAACCTGGAGGACTGGTGGGCCACTCTTAGACTAGCCTCTAACCTTTGACCTGCTTGGCATGGTGACCCTACCAAGAGCCAAAGCATTAAGTCTTGACTCCAGCCAACCTAGCTCTCCAGGACATTGAGATGATGGTTCTGTTAGAGGAGACCTGGGCATGCCAGTCATTTAATCATGTACCCCCTCCACCCAGGCCCACTCTCGTCTCACTGCTACCATCAGAAAGGAGGTAAAGAAGCCTTGGGTCCCACACCACCAGGTTCAGGAAAAGTTATTACTCTTGAACTGGCGTGGATAACGCCACTCACCTAACACTGAACTGATTCCACAGCCTACAGGTTCACTTCCTTATTTATTTATTTTTGTTGTGATACAGCATGGGATAGGCCCTTCCTGCCCTTCAGGCTGTGCTGCCCCAGCGGCCTCTCGACCCCAATTAACCCTAACATAATCACGAGACAATTTACAATGACCAGTTACCCTACCCTTTAATTGTAGTGTTGGACTTTACAGCTGATATTCTCAGTGTTATCTATTTTTTATTTGCACAGTTCATCAAGTTGGTTGTTTGTCAGTCTTTACTTATGTGTAGTTTTTCCTAAGTTCTATTGTATTTCTTCATTTTCCTGTAAATGTTTGCAAGAAAATGAATCCCAAGGTAGTACGTGGTGAGATTTACGAACTTTGATAATAATTTTTCTTTGACTCTGTCTTGACCAGACTATGGCTCCATACACCAAGCTGCGTAGTAACTACCATAAACACAAGGGATTCTGAAGATTCGGGGAGTCAAAAGCAACACACACAAAATACTGGAGGAACTCAGCAGGTCGACATTTTGGGCCGAGACTCTTCATCTCAGCCTGAAATGTAGACTGTTAATTCATTTCCACAGATGCTGCCTAACCAGCTGAGTCCCTCCAGCATTTTGAGTGTGTTGCTGTGGTAACTGTTATGCTGTTTATACATTGATGAGAAAGCATCCAATTATTATCTGTGATATCAGCTCTGAACTGACATCTTTCCTATCGGTGAGTCTAAACTACTGTAAATACTGAAATGGTACACCTTAGTAAAGGATTTCAAAAGCAAATTGAACTAGACAATTGAAAGGACAAATTGTCTCCTACAAGCTGAAGAAATCTTTTTGTATTTCACTGAAGTCTTTGTCATGGTTGTATTGATGAATTTACCAGTGTTGCACATGAATGTCTGAGCTGAATGAACAGGTCTTTAAAGCATGTTGTAGTGTTAGTTAAGCCCATTATTCCTGCTGGTGCAAAGGCTGCTAACAACAGCTCGCCGGAGCCCTCTGTCCTGGGCCAGTCTGGTGGTAGCCCTGGGTGGTAGAAGGTTGATCAACCCTGTTACTTCCACAAACTAGCATTTCTTATGACACGCCTTCATAAGCCTTCTGGGCAAACATCGTTCCTCTCCCAGGAATAAGGTCTTTGAAGCTCTGCTGGTGTCTCGGTAGTTCTGGGTTTTTATGGGATGGAGTTGCTAGCCCCATTCCCAGTTCTCCTAGGCTTGGGACCGTCCATGAAGGAGTTCAAATCATGTTGTAATGAGCCTCAGCAAATCTAAACCAATAAAACGGAAATGAAACTCGAAGATGTAAGCAGGGGCAGATGAATCAAGATGGAGGAAAGAGAAATAAAAGAATTTTTTTGGTACCTCACACTCCCAACATCACTTTCCCTCTCCGCTTTTATTTCCTCTGTTTACATCTACTCCAATAGATCAGTTTCCAAGTTTGGTGCTTCTCTGAAGTGGAGACGGATGCCGATTATGGGAGAAGGCTTGTTCTGAATAAATTTTGATCCAAATCAGAATCAGGTTTATTATCACTAACTTATATATTTGTGACAGCAGCACAAAGATGAAAATACTATGAGAAGCAAAATAAAGTAAGAGAACAAAATAACGAGGTAATGTGCACAGAGAAATCTGATGGTGCAGGGGGAGAAAATGTTCCTGAATCCTGGAGTGAGTGTCTTCGAGCTCCTGTATGTTCTGTCTTGTGGTAACAATGAGAAGGGGCAGGTCCTGGATGGTGAGGGACCTTAGTGACGGCTGCCTCCTGCTCGAGGTGTCCCTGAGGGTGGAGAGGGTTGTGCCCGCGATGGAGCTGGCTGAGTCACCAACCTGCTGCAGCTTCTCGTGTCCTTTCGAATGGAGGCCCCAGACCAACTTCTTCACATAGCCTCAACCCTAATGCAAACTTTGACAGTCCTACACAGAACAGAAAGCATAGAACATCATAGCACAGCATAGACCCCTCAGCCCCCAATATTATGCCACCCTTTTAACCTACTCAAAGATCAATCTAACCCTTCCTTCCTACATAACCTTCCATTTTTCTATAATCCACGTGCCTCCTTGAGAGTTTTTAAATGCCCCACATGCATCCACCTCCAGCGGCATGCCTGACCACACGTTCCATGCACCCGCTACCTAACTCTGACATCACCCCTTTACTCCAATCGCCTCTTGTATTAGCCATTTCCACCCTGGGAAAAGGTCTTTGACGATCCACTCGATCTATGCCTCTTACCTTGTACACTGTCAAGTCAGCTGTCATCCTTCTTTGCTCCAAAGAAGAAAGCCCTAGCTCACTCAGCCTATAAGACATAGCCTGTAGTCCAGGCAGCGTCCTGGTAAATCTTCTCTGCACCCTCTCTAATGCTTCCCCGTGCTTCCTGTTCGTCTATGATGCAGATAGACCAGTGTCTATTCCAAAAAAAGAAAATGATTTGCTCAATACACACAAAATGCCAGAAGAACTCAGCTGGTCAGGCAGCACCTGTGCAAATGAATAAACGGGTCATTTCAGGCTGAGGCCCTTCTTCAGGACTGGAAAGGAAGGGGAAAGACGTCAGAATAAAAAGGGGAAAAGGGGGAAGGAGGACAAGCTAAAAGGCAACAGGTGAAGCCAGGCAGGTGAGGAAGGGGGAGGGGAAAGACCTGGGAGGCAACAAGTGGAAAAGGCAAAGGGCTAGAGAAGAAGTAATTGGACAGGGGAGGAGATTGGACCATGGATAAGGGGAAGGAGAAGAGACACCAGAGCTGGTGATAGGCAGTTGAGGAGAAGAGGCAGGAGGCCAGAGCAGGAAATAGAAGAAGAGGGAAGGGGGAGGGAAACACACACACACAAAATGCTGTAGGTCAGGTAGCATCTGTGGAGGAGAATAAAATCATCATTTTGGGCTGACACCCTTCATGAGGACTGTGTTTCTGTCCCCTTGAGTAAATAAGACAAGAGGTAAATTAACTCCAGCCCTGAAGGGTTTTGATAGAGAGGACACTGAAAGGACATTTTCCCTTCAGGAGGACTGTGTAACCAGAGTCCAACGATATCAGAAAGAGGCAGACAAATCAAATAGGGAACTTAACAGAAGCCACTTTACACAAAGCGTGGTGAGAGGTGGTGGGTGAGGTGTTTCTCAGTGAAGCTACGCAAGCGTTTGAGGGAGAAGAGAATTGATCCTTGGCTGAGCAGGGTTGAATGAAACAAAAGTGCCTAACACAGAGTTGAGCCAAAGGACCTCTTTCTGTGTGCTGTCTCCAATACAATTAAATATAATCTATAAAGGTATGTCCAACAAGGAGAATGGACTCAAGAAATTGAGCTATAGAGAGAGGCTGAGCAGGCTATGAGTTTATTCATTGTAGGTGATTAGAGCAATACAGTAGTCTAGCATTTACCATGGCAATATTAAATCTTGGGGCATTCCAGAGTTCAATTCTGGTGCCACCTGGAAGGAGTTCCTACTTTCTCCCCGTGAACCTCTGGGTGCTCCAGTCTCCTCCCACATTCCAAAGATGTATTGGGTGGTAGGTTAAGTGGTCATTGTAAATTGTCCTGTGATCAGGCTGGGGTTAAATCAGTGGGTTGCTGAGTCGTGCGGCTCATTGTGCCAGAAAGGCCTGTCCCACTCTGCATCTCCAAATAAATAAATCTTATAGAGGTGTATTAAATTATGACAGACATGGATAGGGTGAATGTGTGTAGTCTTTTCCCCCTGGGTTGGGGAATCAAGAGCTAGAGAGAATAGATTTAAGCTGAGAGAGAGATTAAATAAGAATGTGAAAGGCATTTATCACCCAGCTTGTCGTCAGTATGTAGAATGAGCTGCCAGAGGAAGTGGTCAACCATAAAGACATAGGAGCAGAATTACGCTATTTGGCCCATTGAGTCTGCTCCACCATTCCATCATGGCTGATTTATTATCCCTCTCAACTCCATTCTCCTGCCTTCACCCTGTAACCTTTAATGCCCTGATTAATTACCATATAACCATATAACAGTCACAGCACGGAAACAGGCCATCTCGGCCCTCCTAGTCCGTGCTGAACTCTTAATCTCACCTAGTCCCATCTACCCGCACTCAGCCCATAACCCTCCACTCCTTTCCTGTCCATATACCTATCCAATTTTACCTTAAATGACACAACTGAACTGGCCTCTACTACTTCTACAGGAAGCTCATTCCACACAGCTATCACTCTCTGAGTAAAGAAATACCCCCTCGTGTTTCCCTTAAACTTCTGCCCCCAACTCTCAAATCATGTCCTCTCGTTTGAATCTCCCCTACTCTCAATGGAAACAGCCTGTTCACGTCAACTCTATCTATCCCTCTCAAAATTTTAAATACCTCGATCAAATCCCCCCTCAACCTTCTACGCTCCAATGAATAGAGACCTAACTTGTTCAACCTTTCTCTGTAACTTAACTGCTGAAACCCAGGTAACATCCTAGTAAATCGTCTCTGCACTCTCTCTAATTCATATCTTTCCTATAATTCGGTGACCAGAACTGCACACAATATTCTAAATTTGGCCTTACCAATGCCTTGTACAATTTTAACATTACATCCCAACTTCTGTACTCAATGCTTTGATTTATAAAGGCCAGCGTTCCAAAAGCCTTCTTCACCACCCTATTGACATGAGACTCCACCTTCAGGGAACTATGCATTGTTATTCCTAGATCTCTCTGTTCCACTGCATTCCTCAATGCCCTACCATTTACCCTGTATGTTCTATTTGGATTATTCCTGCCAAAATGTAGAACCTCACACTTCTCAGCATTAAACTCCATCTGCCAACATTCAACCCATTCTTCTAACCGGCATAAATCTCCCTGCAAGCTTTGAAAACCCACCTCATTATCCACAACACATCATCGGCATACTTACTAATCCAATTTACCACCCCATCATCCAGATCATTTATGTATATTACAAACAACATTGGGCCCAAAACAGATCCCTGAGGCACCCCGCTAGTCACTGGCCTCCATCCCAATAAACAATTATCCACCACTACTCTCTGGCATCTCCCATCTAGCCACTGTTGAATCCATTTTATTACTCCAGCATTAATACCTAACGACTGAACCTTCTTAACTAACCTTCCATGTGGAACTTTGTCAGAGGCTTTGCTGAAGTCCATATAGACTACATCCACTGCCTTACCCTCGTCAACATTCCTCGTAACTTCTTCAAAAAATTCAATAAGGTTTGTCAAACATGACCTTCCATGCACAAATCCATGCTGGCTACTCCTAATCAGATCCTGTCTATCCAGATAATTATTAATACTATCTCTAAGAATACTTTCCATTAATTTACCCACCACTGATGTCAAACTGACAGGTCTATAATTGCTAGGCTTACTTCTAGAACCCTTTTTAAACAATGGAACCAAATGAGCAATACGCCAATCCTCCGGCACAATCCCCGTTTCTAATGACATCTTAAAGATCTCCGTCAGAGCTCCTGCTATTTCTACACAAACTTCCCTCAAGGTCCCTGTCAGGACCCGGAGATTTATCCACTTTCAAATTTCTTAAAAGCGCCAGTACTTCCACCTCTTTAATTGTCATAGGTTCCATAACTTCCTTACTTGTTTCCCACACCTTACACAATTCAATATCCTTCTCCTTAGTGAATACCGAAGAGAAGAAATCGTTCAAAATCTCTCCCATCTCCCTCGGCTCCACACATAGCTGACCACTCTGATTCTCTAAGGGGCCAATTTTATCCCTCACTATCCTCTTGCTTTTAATATAACTGTAGAAACCTTTCAGATTTACTTTCACCTTATTTGCCAAACCAACCTCGTATCTTCTTTTTGCTTTTCTAATCTCTTTCTTAAGATTCCTTTTACATTCTTTATATTCCTCGAGCAATTCCTTTACTCCATGCTGCCTATATCTATTGTAGATATCCCTCTTTTTCCGAACTAAATTTCTAATATCCCTTGAAAACCATGGTGCTTTCAAACCTTTGACCTTTCCTTTCAACCTAACAGGAACATAAAGATTCTGTACCCTCATAATTTCACCCTTAAATGACCTCCATTTCTCTATTACATCCTTCCCATAAAACAACTTGATCCAATCCACTCTCTCTAAATCCCTTCGCATCTCCTCAAAGTTAGCCTTTCTCCAATCAAAAATCTCAACTCTAGGTCCTGTCCTGACCCTCTCCATAATTATATTGAAGCTGATGCTATTGTGATCACTGGACCCGAAGTGCTCCCCAACACATACATCTGTCAGCTGACCTATCGCATTCCCTAACAGGAGATCCAACACTGCCCCATCTCTAGTCGGTACTTCTATGTATTGTCGCAAAAAACTATCCTGCACACATTTCACAAACTCTAAACCAACCAGCCCTTTTACAGAATGAGCTTCCCAGTCTACATGTGGAAAATTAAAATCTCCCACAATCACCACCTTGTGTTTACTACAAATATCTGCTATCTCCTTATACATTTGCTCTTCCAACTCACGCACCCCATTAGGTGGCCTATAATACACTCCTATCAGTGTTACTACACCTTTCCCATTCTTCAATTCCACCCAAATAGCCTCCCTAGAGGAGCTCTCTAATCTATCCTTCCAAAGCACCGCCATAAGATTTTCTCGGACAAGCAATGCAACACCTCCTCCTCTGGCCCCTCCTACTCTATCACACCTGAAGCAACTAAATCCAGGAATATTTAGTTGCCAATCACACCCTTCCTGCAACCATGTTTCACTAATAGTTACAACATCATAATTCCAGGTATCAATCCACGCTTTAAGCTCATCCACCTTTCTTACAATGCTCCTAGCATTAAAATAGATACATTTAAGATACTCTCCACCTCCTCCTCTCTTTTCATCCCTAACAATGCATTCAAATTTATTATCCTTTTCTTTCTTCTCCCCTACATCTTCGGGCTGAGCACATCCCTTCTCCATCACCTGCCTTTCCTCCCTCACACACTGTCTATTTACTTGCTCCACTGGTGAACTAACCTTCTCTACCATAGTCTCCTCAAATTGATTCCCGCCCCCCCCCCCATCTTACTAGTTTAAAGTCTGCCCTGTAGCCCTAGCAAACCTCCCCGCTAGGATATTGGTCCCCCCAGGATTCAAGTGTAACCCGTCCTTCTTGAACAGGTCACGCCTGCCCCAGAAGAGGTCCCAATGATCCAGAAACTTGAATCCCTGCCCCCTGCACCAATCCCACAGCCACGCATTCATCCTCCACCTAATTCCATTCCTACTCTCACTGTCGCGTGGCACAGGCAGTAATCCCAAGATTACTACCTTTGCGGTCCTTCTTCTTAACTGCCTTCCTAACTCCCTATACTCTCGTTTCAGGACCTCTTCCCCTTTCCTACCTATGTCATTGGTACCTACATGTACCACGACCTCTGGCTCCTCACCCTCCCACTTCAGGATATCTTGGACGCGATCAGAAACGTCCCGAACCCTGGCACCAGGGAGGCAAATTACCATCCGGGACTCCCGATCACCTTCACAGAACCGCCTGCCTGAACCCCTGACTATCGAGTCCCCTATTACTATGGTCCTCTTTCTTCTATCCCTACCCTTCTGAGCTACAGGGCCGTCCTCTGTGCCGGAGGCCCAGCCACTGTCACTTCCACCAGGTAGGCTGTCCCCCCCAACAGTACTCAAACATGAGTACTTATTGTCAAGGGGGACAGCCACTGGGGTACTCTCTAGTACCTGCCTCTTCCCCTTCCTGACCGTGACCCACCTATCTGCCTGCCATGGCCCCGGAGTGACCACCTGCCTGTAACTCCTCTCTATCACCCCCACTAATAATTAAGAACTTATCAACCCCCACTTTAAATATACTCAATGATTTGGCCTTGACAGCCATCTGTGGCAATGAATTCCACAGATTCACTACTGTCTGTCTAAAGAAATTCCTCATCTCTGCTCTAAATGGACATTCCTCTGGTTTGAGGTGTGCCCTCTGGTCCTAGACTCACCTGCTACAGGAAACATCCTCTCTACATCCACTGTATCTGGACCTTTCAATATTTGATAGCCTTCAATGAGATCCCCCTTTATTCTTCTAAACTCCAGTGAGTACAGGCCCCGAGCCGTCAAACGTTCCTGATATGTTAACCCTTGCATTCCCGAAATCAGTCTTATGCCCCCTTCCCACTCTCAGTCCACAATAGAGACCCATATCAGAATCAGGTTTATCATCACTCACATGTGGCATGAAATTTGTTATTTTTTTGCAGCAACAGTACAGTGCAATACATAAAATTACTACAGTAACCTAGCTAAATATATGTGCCTAAGTCTTTTGCACAGTACTGTCCACGTCAGCATATACACCCTTGAGATTCATTTTCTTGTGGGTTTTCACAGTAGATACAAAGAAACACAATAGAATCAATGGAAAAAACTATGCACATCATAATGGGCGAACGACCAATGTGAAAACGATGGCAAACTGAGCAAAAACAAAAGGAAAATAATAATAATAAATAAACATTAAATATGGAGAACATGAGATGAAGAGCCTTGAAAGTGAGTCCATAGCTTGTAAAACAATGAAATAGTAACATAGAAAACCTATAGCACAATACAGGCCCTTCGGCCCACAAAATTGTGCCGAACATGTCCCTACCTTAGAAATTACTAGGCTTACCTGTAGCCCTCTATTTTACTAAGCTCCATGTACCTATTTAAAAGCCTCTTAAAAGACCCTATCATATCCACCTCCACAACCGTCGCCGGCAGCCCATTCCACGCACTCACCACTCTCTGAGCAAAAAGCTTACCCCTGACATCTCCTCTGTACCTACTCCCCATAAAAGCCTCTTAAAAAACCCTATCGTATCTGCCTCCACCACCGTCGCTGGCAGCCCATTCTACACACTCACCACTCTCTGAGTAAAAAATTTACCCCTTGACATCTTCTCTGTACCTACTCCCCAGCACCCTAAACCTGTGTCCTCTTGTGACAACCATTTCAGCCCTGGGAAAAAGTCTCTGACTATCCACACGATCAATGCCTCTCATCATCTTATACACCTCTATCAGGTCACCTGTCATTCTCTGTCACTCCAAGGAGAAAAGGCCGAGTTCACTCAACCTACTCTCATAAGGCATGCTCCCCAATCCAGGCAACATCCTTGTAGTGCTGAATACCTTAAAATTGAAGGGGTTTTTATTTTTTAAAGCCAATTTCACAGAGGATGTTCCAAGTATCTTCACGAAGAATTTGGCATCAACAAACAGATAAGCTCAGTGCAGGACCAGAATCACTTTTAAATTACCATATTAAATCATTAAGTGCGCCGTGGTAGCGTAACGGTTAGCACGATACTGTTGCAGCTCGGGGCATTGGAGTTCCCAGCATCCTCCCCATGGAATGCACGAGTTTTCTCCGGGTGATCCAAAGACATACTGGACAGTTGGTCATTGTGACTTATCCTGTGATTAGGCGAGGGTTAAATTGGGGTGGCTCGAGAGTCAGGAAGGGGCTGTTCCACGCTGTATCCCTAAATAAGTAATAAAAATAAGTTTGAAATGAAAGAGAAATTGGTAGCTCAGGCCAGCTCTTAGTTTGTTGGGTTGTTTGCTGAGCCCGGAGGTGAGGTCGCCCACGTTTCATCAGCAGTTAGTACTGATGATGTCACCTCAACTAGTGATGAAGCATTCGCAACCTAACCTCCAGGCTTGGCAAACAACCTTACCAACAAAAAAAAACTATTTTAATTCATCTGGTGTTGCAAGTTAATATACTGTACTAAGTCTAATACTATCACAACCTTCTGAAAGTGACTGTAACCTGGGGCAATCTGCTCCAATTCAGTAGGAAGTACTGAATGTTGATCAATAACACTCAATAAATCAAGAGCAGCTGATACCATCATGGAAAATGAATTCTCAGCACGTTCACTTAGGGGAGCATTCCTCAGTTATAAACCAATATACACACAGTGGCCACTTTATTAGGTACCTCCTGCACATAATAAGGTGGCCATTGAGTGTATGTTTGCAGTCTTCTGCTGCTGTAATCGATCCAATTCAACATCCAAAATGCTGTGCATTCAGAGATCGTCTTCTGCACACCGCTGTTGTAACGTGTGGTTATTTGAGTTACTGTCGCCTTCCTGTCAGCTTGAACCAGTCTGGCTGTTCTCCTCTCACCTCTCTCATTAACCCACAGCACTGCTGCTCATTGGATGCTTTTTGTTTTTTGCAACATTCTCTGTAAATTCTAGAGACTGCTGTGCGTGAAAATCCCAGGAGATCATTAGATTCTCTGAGAATCACCTCGTCTGGCACCACGGTCAAAGTCACCTAGGTCACATTTCTTCCCCACTCGGATGTTTGGTTTGAACAACAAATGAACCTCTTGACTAGAATCAGAATCAGGTTCGTTATCACCAGCACGTGACATGAAATTTGTTAACTTAGCAGCAGCAGTTCAATGCAATACATAATATAACAGAGAAAAAAAATAAAATTTATAAAAATAATAATAAGTAAATCAGTTACGGTATATGTCTATTCAAGTCAAGTCACTTTTTATTGTCATTTCAACCATAAACTGCTGGTACAGTACACAGTAAAAATAAAAAAAATGTTCCTCCAGGACCATGGTTTTTAAAAAACGAGCAAAAACAGAAATACTGTATATTTAAAAAAGTAGGGTAGTGTCCAAAGCTTCAATGTCCAGTTAGGAATCGGATGGCAGAGGAGAAGAAGCTGTTCCTGAATCGCTGAGTGTGTGCCTTCAGGCTTCTGTACCTCCTACCTGATGGTAACAGTAAGAAAAGGGCATGCCCTGGGTGCTGGAGATCCTTAATATTGAACGCTGCCTTTCTGAGACCCCACTCCCTGAAGATATCCTGGGTACTTTGTAGGCTAGTACCTAAGATGGAATTGACTAGAATTACTACCTCCTGCAGCTTCTTTCAGTCCTGTACAGTAGCCCCTCCATACCAGACAGTGACTGCATGTTTTTATACATTGAGTTGCTGCTGCATGATTGGCTGATTAGATCTTTGCATTAACGAGCAGGGGTACAGGTGTACCTCTGAGTGTCGATTCTTCCCTATCCATCCTTTCCCCACTGTCACTGCAACTTAATATTAACTTCATTTCTCTCCTTTCCCATTGAAGAATCTTCCATTTAAAAAAAATATTTTTATATTAATTGCAAAGCAATCAATTTATTGCAGTGATCTTGTTAATTCGAAAATGCAGAAACCTTGACTGTTATCCTACTGGGATTTGTGAAAGTGTTGCTGCACACATTTTAAGATTTTGCAGGAGTGCCATTTCCCTGATTAAAACTAGTTTATGCAATCACGACAGCCTAATTAATGAGGGTTTAATGATGAATATTTTTCAATTTGAAGAGTATGTTGATCATCACATTAATTTTTTTTAAATTTTTATTTTAGATATACAGCACGGAATGGGCCCTTGGAGCCTTACTGTCCAGCGTTCCGCACTTTATCTGAATAAATGGATAAGATGCACTAACGGGAGCTGTACGCCTTTGTAATGTGGGAGGAAGCCAGAGCACACGGAGACAGCCCACACAGAACATACAAGCTCCTTACAGACTGTGGTGGGAATTGAACCCAGTTGGCTGGCATTGTAATAGTGCTATGCTCTCTTTAGTTAAAAGAAACTCTGCTGCCTGGCTTGTTGTTCTGAGAGTATTAACGACACTCTCACAGCTCAGGGCATCAGAGTTTAGAGTTCAATTCCGACGTCATCTGTAAGGAGTCTGTACGCTGGGGTTTTCTCCGGGTGCCCTGGCTCCCTCCCACAGTCCAGAGATGGACTGGTTAGCAGGTTAATTGATCATTGTTAATTTCCCCATGCTTAGGCTAGTGGGCTGGTGGTTTCTGGGCAGTACAGTTCGAAGGGCCGGAATTCTTTTATTGCTGTATCTCAATAAATAAATAATAACTAGCAAATTCCCCTATCAGCATGAACAAAAAAATATTCAATCTCCATCTTTCCAGAGTTACTGGCTCATTTGAGGTATGCAGCTGAATTATTCTGATAGTAGATGGAGCACACTAATGTGTTTTAAGCTAACATTATCCAAAGAACAATAGGCTGAATCATACAATTATTTCGCAGACTGTCTGGTGAGCTTAATATGGTCCTTTCCAGCAGGGAAACAAACCTTTGAACATTTGCACTGAGCTTTCCATGTAAATTTGCATTAATAATGATCTTTCAAGAATCACTAGATTCTGGAATGTTTCCAAAAGACCAGAAAAGGAAACTATAGGCCAGTTATTCTGACCTCAGTGGTTGGGAAGTTGTTGGCGCTGATTACTAATCAGGGTACTTGGAGGCACATGATAAAATAGGTTGTAGTCAGCATGGTTTCCTCAAGGGAAAATCTTGCCTGACAAATCTGTTGGAGTTATCGAAGAAGTAAAAAGCAGGATAGACAAAGGAGAATCAGTTAATGTTGTGTACTTGGATTTTCAGAAGGTAATGTCAGAGAGAGGCTATCAATCTAGGATGCTAATCCTCTACACATGGAGTCCTTATGAAGGGACTTGGCTCGAAACATAGACTGCTTTTCATTTCCGTAGACTCTGTCTGACCTGCTGAGTTCCTCCGGCATTGTGTGTGTTGCTCTAGATTTCCAGCATCTGCAGAACCTCTTGTGTTTATAATCCTGTGCATTATTCCTTTGAGTTCTTAGACCTGGTTAGGAAGTTATTCAAATAGTTGTAACCCTCAGGTTTGGCTGGTGGCATTAGTCTAGGAGAAGACCGTGCCCAGAAATCTCGTTTGTGTGGATGCTGTATGATGCTTTCCCCTGTTACAAATCAGTACCACGAAATCACAAACAGTACACCACATGCATTAAAAGATTTAGCTTTATAATTCTTAATTTGACAAGAGGGTTAGTAAAGAAAAACAAAAAGAGAAAGGGCCCATTTTAATGAAACAATCTAATGTGCACGTTGGAGCTCATGTCCATTAGTTCTCCATCGATTTCCCCCAGGTGTCGTTGACTTCCAGCCCATTCTACGTCCACTCCGTCCTGCAGTCTACGACCTCTCCATTCTGGCATCTTCTCTTTCCATCTTCCGCCGAACAAAAGCCCACAAATCCCTCACTCTTGGGCATACAAAAAAGGAAAACCTCCCTGTGGTAAACTATGTGTATACCTGTCTGGACACGCCCTCTGCTGACTGCTCCTGTGGCTCCTCCCACAGACCCCTGTATAAAGGCGATTGGAGGCACTGCTCCTCCCTCAGTCTCCGAGATGTCATGGTCACATTTGCAGCTAATAAAAGCCTATCTTTTGCCTCCTGTCTCTGAGAGTTATTGATGGTGCATCACTCCCCTCATTGGACACTGCACATTCCAAAGCCCCTGTTATTTCTTGTCATAACCCAAACGCTGCAGCTACATTAGAGTAAAACCTTTCCCAGAGCATTACATAGTGATTATTTGTTACAAGCCGAGGATGTGTCGGCATTGGAGAGGGTCCAGAGGAGCTTCACAAGAATGATCTTGGGAATGAAAGAGTTAATAATGAGAAGTGTTCGATGACTCTTGGCCTGTGCTTACTGGAGTTTAGAAGAATGAGGGGAGACCTCATTAAAACTTATCAGATATTGAAAGGTGTGGATAGAATGGATGTGGTGTGGATGTTTCCAAGTGTATTGGAGTCTAGGACCAGTGGGCACAGCCTCAGAAGAGAAGGACATCCATTTAGAACAGAGATGAGGAGGAATTTCTTTAACCAGAGGGTGGTGAATCTGGAATTCATTGCCACGGAAGGCTGTGGTACTGAAAGTGGAGGTTAATACGTTCTGATTATTCATTTTTTTTCTGATACAGTGTGGAGTAGGCCCTCCCAGCCCTTCAAGCCTCACCACCTCAGCAACCCTACAACCCCCATTAACCCTAACGTAATCATGGGACAGTTTACAATCACCACTTAACGAGGAACGAGGAGGACCTGCAGAACCCACGGGTACAGACGCTCCTTACAGAGCAGCACAGGAACTGAATTCCGAATTCCAGAACACCCCAAGCTGTAATAACTTTGTGCTAACTGCTACGCTATTAGGAGAACGGGGTTGAGAGGGAAAACAAATCAGCCGTGATGGAATTCCAGAACAGGCTTGATGGGCCGAATGGTCCGATTCTGCTCCTATGTCTTATTTCCTGAACTTGATGAGTATAGTGTGTGCTAATAACAGCTCAAGGCACCGCTCCATAAAGTGCAGTGTGTGTGTTTGTGTGGGAGTGTGAAATAATGATGTTAGACTGTAGTGATGAAGCAGATTAGGTTTCTATTAAGGTTCAATATACTTTAATGAAGCACATGAATTGGAGAAGGCGTGGGCATGTACATATGTGGACGTGTAATTATTTGTGATTAGCAGTTTAGAAATTGACTCTTTTCAGCCGGAGAGGGTGGCAGCCGACGGCTTCGCTTTCTGACAGAGCGGTGAATGATTGTGTGGTGACACTCATGGGCTAGAACCAGCACACCCTTGGCTGTGCTGGTCGTCAGTGTGAACAACACATTTCACTGTACGTTTTGATGTACGCATGATAAGTAACCTGAATCTTGAAAACCTGGGTCTAGAGATAAACCATCCATGCGCAATATACCAGATATCAGTGCTTCGCACAGGTTGGAGAGGCAACACCTCGTATTCCGTCTGAGGAACCTCCAACCTGATGGCATGAATATTGATTTCTCCAACTTCTGGTAATTTCTCCATATCCTCTTTCTCTCTTTTTCCATCCCCCATTCTGGTTCCCTTCTCTCCCCTCTCTTCTCCTCACCTCCCTTTGATGTCCCTTCTCCTTCCCTTTCTCCCATGGTCCACTCTCCTCTCAAATCAGATTCCTTCTTCTTCAGCCCTTTACCGCTTCCACCTATCACCTCCCAGCTTCATACTTCATCCCCTCCCCCACCCACCTGCTCTCACCTATAAACCTGCCAGCTTGTTCCCCAGCTTCTTACTCTGGCTTCATCCCCCTTCCTCTCCAGTCCTGATGAAGGGTCCCGGCCCAAAATGTCGACTGTTTACTCTTTTCCATAGATGCTCCCTGGCCTGCTGAGCTCCTCCAGCATTTTGTGTGTGTTTGCTCTGTTCCGGTATATTTCTGATTCAGTGAGTTAGGCAGTGCAGAAGCATTTTAGTCTCTGTCCTAACACATAGCTCAACAGATTAATATCCAACTTAACATTAATCTCAGTATCTAGGGGAATGGCTGCATTTATTCAGGGATCCTGAGATAACGCTCCTGCATCTTTTATCTTTGCTATTTTTGCTACCCCAGCCTTTGGGTATTATCATAGAAGACAGAACAATAGAGCCTAGTACAGCCTCTTCAGCTCATCATGTTGTGCCAACTTTTAACCAACTCTAGATCAATCTAACCCTTCCCTTCCCCCATAGCCCTTCATTTTTCTGTCATCCAGGTGCCTATGTAAGAGTCTCTAATGCATTTGTCTCTATCACCAACCCTGACAGCACATATCACACACCCACCACTTCAATGTAAAATCATTAACTCTGCACTTTCCTCTGACCACCTTAAAATTATGCCCTCTCATATTAACCATTTCTGTCCTGGGAAAAAGCCTCAGGCCGTCCACTTGATCATCTTGTAAACTTCTATCAGGTCACCTCTCATCCTCCTTCACTTCAAAGAGAAAAGCCCTAGCTTGCTCAATCTTTCCTCAAAAGATTTGCTCTCCAATCCAGGCATCCTCCTGGTAAATCTCCTCTGCAAACCCCCTCCCTCCAGAGCTTTCACATCCTTCCAACAATGAGGGACCAGAGCTGAACACAATGTTCCAAGTGTGGTCTACTCAGGGTTTTATAGAGCTGTGACATTACCTCATGCTCTTGAACTTAATCCCCCAACTGATGAAGGCCAACACACCATACAACTTCTTAACTGCAGACCATCAAATTTTGTTTTTCAAAAGCAGGCTAACAATATGTCAACTTATTGATTATTACAATGCATAATGATTAACCAATTACTTGATAAGAGTCTTGGTCCGGAATGTCAACTGTTTATTTCCCTCCATAGATACTGCCTGACCTGTAGGCCCCCCAGCATTCTGTGTGTGTTCCTCAAGATTTCCAGCATCTGCAGATTCTGTTGTGTTTAAAGTCTGTAATACCTGTGATATTTAAACCCCGTTTATTAAGTATTTCAGAATTTTTAAAATATCAGTTCTTAGTAATGATGGCTGTGAAACTTCTGATTTCCTGAATTCTTCAGGAAAGAAAATCTGCCATCTTTACCTGACCTCTCCACAGATGCTGCCTGCCATGCTGAGTTCCCCCAGCATTGTGTGTGTTGCTCTGGATTTCCAGCATCTGCAGAGTCTCTTATGTTTATGATTTACCACTTACCTCTTTCTACACATAGATTCGGCCATGCAATCACTTCAGTGAACCTGTGCAGAAGACTGTCTTGCAATAACTAAACAATCTCATGATCACAGCACACACAAAATGCTGCAGGAACTCAGCAGGCCAGGCAGCATCAATGGAAATGAATTGACTGTTGACATTTCAAGCCGAGACCCTTCTTCAGGACTGCAGAGGGGGGACAATGCCAGAATAAGAAGGTGGGGTGGAGGGAAAGAAATATATTGATAAATCTAACCCTTCCCTCCCACACAGACCATAACCTTCCATTTTTCTTACATGCTTGTGTCTATCCGAGAGTCTTTTAAAACCATACCCTCAAATTGAGGCATCATTCTGGTGAACCTTTCCTGCACTCTCTTCACAGTCAAAGTCAAAATAAATGTATTGTCAAAGTATGTATACATCATCTTATAGCATCTGAGATTCATTTTCTTGCAGACATTACAGAAAAATAAAGAAACAAACACAGTAGAATTTATGAAAAACTATACGCAAAGGCTGACAAACAACTAAAAGAAAAGACAATTCTGCAAATAAAAATAAACAAACAATACTGAGAACATGGTTGTGGAGTCTTTGAAAGTGAGCCTGTAGGTTGTGGAATCAGTTCAGAGTTCAGGTGAGTGAAGTTATTCACACTGATTCAGGAGCCTGATGGTTGAGGGATAATAACTACTCCTGAACCTGGTGGTGTGGGACCTCAGGCTGCTGTACTTCTTGCCTAATGGCAGCATGGCCGGGATGATGGCAGCTCTCCTCGTATAGTATCTGTGCTCAGTGGTGGACTGAGATAGGTCCACCACTCTCTGTAAACACCACATTTTTCTACATCCTTGTCCCGTGTGTGGTCTGACTGCTGGCAAAACATTAGACAGAAACAAGAACAAAGAGAGATAATTTTACAGGTGAAAGTAGGTTATTTCTGAGTAATGTAGGACTTTTGCCTTGTTGAATTCACTGCTGAATACAACCTGAAGGTAATTAAACATTTAAAGAATTTCAAAGGCAAATTTAACTAATTTAATACCAAAAAAAACCCTTAGCAACCTGAAGAGATTTCACAAGATTATACTTTACAAGTTAATGAATCAGAGTATGGCAATATCATGATTAAGTTACTGTTCAGCTATTTAATTTTTAATCCATGGGTGGAATTTCAACTCTCACCACGGTAGCTGGTGAATTTGAAATCACGTAATTAATTAAATCTGGAATATATAGCTCGTAACAGTTCTGACGATGTGACAATGGCTCATGAAAGATAAAGGCAAGAATATACAGCACTTCTCAACTATGTGACTTCTCTCCAAAATGTGGACTTGCGGATGCAGGAAAACATTATCATCTCCACATCTTCTATCCCCTCAAGGCCCATGTCATCCTGATTCGGCAATATGTCACTGGCCCTTCATGATCACTGGGTCTAAATCCATAAGATCATATTTGTTATTGATTTTTGTTAATTTATTTGTGGCGATATTACTTCTGTTTTATGAAATATTGCCATAATATTTAATATTACTTTATGTGTTATGCGTGTGAGTTGCGTGTACAGTGCTGTGTACCTTGGTCTGGAGGAATGTTGTCTCGATTAACAGTATACATTTGTACGGTTGAATGGCAGTAAACTTGAACTTGATGTGATCATAAAACATAGGAGAAAAGTAGAAGAGAACACATAATCTCCTTACAGACAGTGGCGGAATTGAACCTGGGTCATTGGTGCTGTAATTGCTTTATCCCCTTTTAGTCGAGCCTGATGGTTGAGGGGTAGAAACTGTCTTTGGACTGTACTTGAATCAACGCGCATCTCCTGGGACATGAGAGGAAACCAGAACATCCAGAGGAAACTCTTACAGTTACAGGGAGAACATGCAAGATCCACACTGACAGCACCCGAAGCCAGAATTGAACCTGAGACTCTGGTACTGCGAGGCAGCATCTCTACCAGCTACGCTACTGTGTCTCCAAACTCTGTGCCACAGAGTTCAATGGTAGAGCCCTGTCTCGCTGGGTTTCCCTGGCATTCCATCTGGAACTATCAACTGAATTCTATAACAGTCTAGAACTAGACACATTAGTGTTCAAGGATTACCGATCGGGAGATGGGGAAGCATTAATTTTTACTTTACCTTAATATTTCAATATTCAAGATTGTTTAATGTAATTTCCTGTACACAAGTGAAAGGAGAACGAAATAATTGTTATTCCAGATCTGATGCAGCACGAAAAAAGACATTATGATAAAGAACACAATTATAGTAAAAACACATACAATAAATATAAATACATAAGATAGCTTATATACACAGATTGATTGCATGTCCATAAAGTGACACTAGGCTATATGTCAGGAGACTGATGGAAAATATAAAGAAGTGGTGGAGTTAGTGGGTGGAGGTGTTGATCAGCCTTACTGCTTGGGGCAAGTAACTGTTTTTGAGTCTAGTAGTCCTGGTGTGGATGTTACGTAGCCTCCTCCCTGATGGGAGTGGGACAAACAGTCCATGAGCAGGGTGCGTGGGTTCCTTCATGACGTTACTGGCCCTTTTCCAGCATCTTTCTGTATATCTCTCCTTGATGGTGGGTAGGCTGGTGCCGGTGATGCATTGGGCAGTTTTGACTGTCTTTCACAGTTTTGATGGGTGGCACAAGTTCCTTTTGAGGCATATTCTGGAGGTGGGCCCAGAATTTCCAGGAGTATTTCACTTTCCAGGAGTATTGAGTTCCTGTGAGATTGGCTCTTTGTATACAAGGGAGTGCCCACATGCATGGACCAGTGGGCCGTAACATTTCTCTGCCAAGGCCAAATCCAAACTTTGTACTGTGGAGAATATTCTAACGTTGTTATTGAGGGGCCACTGTAGAGGACTGTAAAAAGCTGAAGAGGGCTGTTAACTCAGACAGCTCCATCATGGGCATGTCTTTCCCTGCTACTGAGGCCATCTTCAAAAGGCGATGCCTTAGAAAGTTGGCATGCATCAGGGATGAGGTACAGGAGCCTGAAGACACACATTCAACATTTCAGGAACAGCCTCCTCCCCTCTGCCATCAGATTTCTGAACGGACAGTGAATCTGTGAACACCACCTCACTATTTTATTCTCTGTTGTTGCACCACCTCTTTTTTTACATATTCTTATTGTTATTTATAGTAATATTTTATGTATTGCAGTAATAGTTAACCTAATTCTGATGAGATATTTTATGTGTTTGTATATTTTCCAGCATCAGAGAATACTAAATCACCGTGCACATCTCCTTCGTCCTCGGGGTGGGAGAGAAACACTGAAGGTACGGACTAGATAAATTTACTCTTTATTCTTGCTTTAGATGTACAGCACAGTAACAGGTGCTTTCAGCCCAATGAGCCTGCGCTCTCCAGTTACACCTATCTGGCCTAACCCTAACCTATTAACTGGTACACCTTTGGAATGCGGGAGGCCACGTACAAACTCCTTACAGACTGTGGCGGGAATTGAACCTGGGCTGCTAGCACGGTGATACCGTTATGCTAACCACTACGTTACTGTGCCATTCTATATATAGTTCTATCGTAAATTAATTTTTACTTGTTTTCACCACCTTTTTTGTTACATTGACGTCAAAACATACAGTGAAGTGTGTCGTCTGCATCAAATCAAAGTAACAAAGATTGTACTAAGCAGCCAGCAAGTGCTGCCACCAACACAGCATTCCTACAACTTACTAACTCTAGCCTTTAGAACGTGGGAAGAAACCAGAAAGCCCGGAGAAATCCCACGTGGTCAGACAGAGAACATACAAGCTCCCTACAGACTGTGGCAGGTGCTGAACCAGGGTCACCGGTGCTGTAATAGTGTTACACTAACCGTTGCTAATATGCCACCCATAGCGGGACTGTGACTGCTTGTATGATTTGCCTTTTGTCTAACTGCACGTAATAGATTTCAGCAGTAGCCTGTGACTCAAATACATCCAGAAGATTTCATTAACTGTCATGTGGAGAATATTAAATCTTATTCTTATGTAATATTAGGCTTTCACTCACTGGAGAAGATCAGTATAAGAAGTCAAAGAAATACAATATCTAATTAACTAAATCTTATTGCCATGGTGATGGGACTCTTTCATGTTTGCTCTATTTCGATGTACGTTGAAGAGTGAAATGTGGCACATTTTAGAGTGAGGCAGCTCCTGTAGGTGTATACATTCAGTGACCACTTTATTAGGTACATCTCTACCCCTGCTCATTAATGCAAATACCTAATCAGCCAATCGTGTGGCAGCAACTCAGTGCATAAGAGCATGCAGACATGGTCAAAGGTTCAGTTGCTGTTCAGCCAGACATCAGAACAGGGAAGAAATGTGATCTAAGAGACTTTGGCCATGAAATGATTGTTGGTGCCAGATGTGGTGGTTTGAGTATCTCAGAAACTGCTGATCTCCTGGGATTTTCACACACAACAGTCTCTAGAGTTTACAGAGAATGGTGTGAAAAATCAAAGAACATCCAGTGAGCGGCAAATGCCTTGTCAATGAGAGAGGTGAGAGGAGAATGGCCAGACTGGTTCAAGCTGACAGGAAGGTGACAGTAACTCAAATAACCACACGTTACAACAGTGGTGTGCAGAAGAGCATCTCTGAATGAACAACATGCTGAACTTTGAAGTGGATGGGCTACAGCAGCAGGTCACACCAGGTTCCACCCCTGTACCTAATAACATGGCCACTGAGTGTAAATAACGTTTATGTTAACGATCTTAAACATCTTGATTATTATAGTGGAGGAACCATTGAGTGACAAATCCATTGGATCAAAGGATCACAAAAATTTCAAGTTTCTGGGTGTCAACATCTCTGAAGATCTATCCTGGTCACAACATAACCATATAACAATCACAGCATGGAAACAGGCCATCTCGGCCCTCCTAGTCCGTGCCGAACTCTTAATCTCACCTAGTCCCATCTACCCGCACTCAGCCCATAACCCTCCACTCCTTTCCTGTCCATATACCTATCCAATTTTACCTTAAATGACACAACTGAACTGACCTCTACTACTTCTACAGGAAGCTCATTCCACACAGCTATCACTCTCTGAGTAAAGAAATACCCCCTTGTGTTTCCCTTAAACTTCTGCCCCCTAACTCTCAAATCATATCCTCTCGTTTGAATCTCCCCTACTCTCAATGGAAACAGCCTATTCACGTCAACTCTATCTATCCCTCTCAAAATTTTAAATACCTCGATCAAATCCCCCCTCAACCTTCTACGCTCCAATGAATAGAGACCTAACTTGTTCAACCTTTCTCTGTAACTTAAGTGCTGAAACCCAGGCAACATCCTAGTAAATCGTCTCTGCACTCTCTCTAACTTATTGATATCCTTCCTATAATTCGGTGACCAGAACTGCACACAATATTCTAAATTTGGCCTTACCAAAGCCTTGTACAATTTTAACATTACATCCCAACTTCTGTACTCAATGCTTTGATTTATAAAGGCCAGCGTTCCAAAAGCCTTCTTCACCACCCTATTGACATGAGACTCCACCTTCAGGGAACTATGCACTGTTATTCCTAGATCTCTCTGTTCCTCTGCATTCCTCAATGCCCTACCATTTACCCTGTATGTTCTATTTGGATTATTCCTGCCAAAATGTAGAACCTCACACTTCTCAGCATTAAACTCCATCTGCCAACATTCAGCCCATTCTTCTAACCGGCATAAATCTCCCTGCAAGCTTTGAAAACCCACCTCATTATCCACAACACCTCCTACCTTAGTATCATCGGCATACTTACTAATCCAATTTACCACCCCATCATCCAGATCATTTATGTATATTACTAACAACATTGGGCCCAAAACAGATCCCTGAGGCACCCCGCTGGTCACCGGCCTTCATCCCGATAAACAATTATCCACCACTACTCTCTGGCATCTCCCATCTAGCCACTGTTGAATCCATTTTATTACTCCAGCATTAATACCTAATGACTGAACCTTCTTAACTAACCTTCTATGTGGAACTTTGTCAAAGGCTTTGCTGAAGTCCATATAGACTACATCCACTGCCTTACCCTCGTCAACATTCCTCGTAACTTCTTCAAAAAATTCAATAAGGTTTGTCAAACATGACCTTCCACGCACAAATCCATGCTGGCTACTCCTAATCAGATCCTGTCTATCCAGATAATTATTAATACTATCTCTAAGAATACTTTCCATTAATTTACCCACCACTGGTGTCAAACTGACAGGTCTATAATTGCTAGGCTTACTTCTAGAACCCTTTTTAAACAATGGAACCACATGAGCAATACGCCAATCCTCCGGCACAATCCCCGTTTCTAATGACATCTTAAAGATCTCCGTCAGAGCTCCTGCTATTTCTACACAAACTTCCCTCAAGGTCCTGGGGAATATCCTGTCAGGACCCGGAGATTTATCCACTTTCAAATTTCTTAAAAGAGCCAGTACTTCCACCTCTTTAATTGTCATAGGTTCCATAACTTCCTTACTTGTTTCCCACACCTTACACAATTCAATATCCTTCTCCTTAGTGAGTACCGAAGAGAAGAAATCATTCAAAATCTCTCCCATCTCCCTCGGCTCCACACATAGCTGACCACTCTGATTCTCTAAGGGGCCAATTTTATCCCTCACTATCCTCTTGCTTTTAATATAACTGTAGAAACCTTTCGGATTTACTTTCACCTTATTTGCCAAACCAACCTCGTATCTTCTTTTAGCTTTTCTAATCTCTTTCTTAAGATTCCTTTTACATTCTTTATATTCCTCGAGCAATTCCTTTACTCCATGCTGCCTATATCTATTGTAGACATCCCTCTTTTTCCGAACTAAATTTCTAATATCCCTTGAAAACCATGGTGCTTTCAAACCTTTGACCTTTCCTTTCAACCTAACAGGAACATAAAGATTCTGTACCCTCATAATTTCACCCTTAAATGACCTCCATTTCTCTATTACATCCTTCCCATAAAACAACTTGACCCAATCCATTCTCTCTAAATCCCTTCGCATCTCCTCAAAGTTAGCCTTTCTCCAATCAAAAATCTCAACTCTAGGTCCTGTCCTGACCCTCTCCATAATTATATTGAAGCTGATGCTATTGTGATCACTGGACCCGAAGTGCTCCCCAACACATACATCTGTCAGCTGACCTATCGCATTCCCTAACAGGAGATCCAACACTGCCCCATCTCTAGTCGGTACTTCTATGTATTGTTGCAAAAAACTATCCTGCACACATTTCACAAACTCTAAACCATCCAGCCCTTTTACAGAATGAGCTTCCCAGTCTACGTGTGAAAAATTAAAATCTCCCACAATCACCACCTTGTGTTTACTACAAATATCTGCTATCTCCTTATACATTTGCTCTTCCAACTCACGCTCCCCATTAGGTGGCCTATAATACACTCCTATCAGTGTTACTACACCCTTCCCATTCCTCAATTCCACCCAAATAGCCTCCCTAGAGGAGCTCTCTAATCTATCCTTCCAAAGCACCGCCATAAGATTTTCTCGGACAAGCAATGCAACACCTCCTCCTCTGGCCCCTCCTACTCTATCACACCTGAAGCAACTAAACCCAGGAATATTTAGTTGCCAATCACACCCTTCCTGCAACCATGTTTCACTAATAGCTACAACATCATAATTCCAGGTATCAATCCACGCTTTAAGCTCATCCACCTTTCTTACAATGCTCCTAGCATTAAAATAGATACATTTAAGATACTCTCCACCTCCTCCTCTCTTTTCATCCCTAACAATGCATTCAAATTTATTATCCTTTTCTTTCTTCTCCCCTACATCTTCGGGCTGAGTGCATCCCTTCTCCATCACCTGCCTTTCCTCCCTCACACACTGTCTATTTACTTGCTCCACTGGTGAACTAACCTTCTCTACCATAGTATCCTCAAATTGATTCCCGCCCCCCCCCCCATCTTACTAGTTTAAAGTCTGCCCTGTAGCCCTAGCAAACCTCCCCACTAGGATATTGGTCCCCCTAGGATTCAAGTGTAACCCGTCCTTCTTGAACAGGTCACTCCTGCCCCAGAAGAGGTCCCAATGATCCAGAAACTTGAATCCCTGCCCCCTGCACCAATCCCACAGCCACACATTCATCCTCCACCTAATTCCATTTCTACTCTCACTGTCGCGTGGCACAGGCAGTAATCCCAAGATTACTACCTTTGCGGTCCTTCTTCTTAACTGCCTTCTTAACTCCCTATACTCTCATTTCAGGACCTCTTCCCCTTTCCTACCTATGTCATTGGTACCTACATGTACCACGACCTCTGGCTCCTCACCCTCCCACTTCAGGATATCTTGGATGCGATCAGAAACGTCCCGAACCCTGGCACCAGGGAGGCAAATTACCATCCAGGACTCCCGATCACCTCCACCGAACCACCTGTCTGAACCCCTGACTATCGAGTCCCCTATTACTATGGTCCTCTTTCTTCTATCATTACCCTTCTGAGCTACAGGGCTGTCCTCTGTGCCGGAGGCCCAGCCACTGTCACTTCCACCAGGAAGGCTGTCCCCCCCAACAGTACTCAAACATGAGTACTTATTGTCAAGGGGTACAGCCACTAGGGTACTCTCTAGTACCTGCCTCTTCCCCTTCCTGACCGTGACCCACCTATCTGCCTCCCGTGGCCCCGGAGTGACCACCTGCCTGTAACTCCTCTCTATCACCTCCTCACTCTCCCTGACCAGGCGAAGGTCATCGAGCTGCAGCTCCAGTTCCCTAACTCGGTGATGGAATCATGAAGAAGGCACACCCAATTAGGAGTTTGAGGAACTTCAGTGTGTCACCAAAGACTCTAGCAAATTTCTATGGATATACTATGGAAAGTATTCTGACTGGTTACACCACCATTTGGCTTCGAGGCTCCAACGAACAGGATGGGAAAGAGCTGCAGGAGGGTGTAAACTCAGTCAGATCCATCATGGCATTTGCCACTCTAACATCGAGGACATCTTCTTCAATAAGTCAACATTCATCATTAAAGATCCTCACCAGCCAGGACATGCTCCTTCTCATTACTACAATCAGGGAGAAGTTAAAGGAACCTGAAGACACACACTCAATGATTCCTTTGCCATCAGTTTCTGAATAAACAACGAACCCATTTACACTACATCACTATATATAGCCGTTAGCATGATAGTTTACAGTGCCAGTGATTAGGGTTCGATTCCCTCTGCTCTCTCTAAGGAGTTTTTATGTCTTCCCCATGACTGTGTGAGTTTCTTCCAGGTGCTCCAGTTTCCTCCCACATTGCTAAGACATATGGTTAGGGTTACACACTTAAAATACAGGAGGAACTCAACAGATTAGGCAGCATCTATAGAGAGGAATAAGCAGTTGACATTTTGTGCTGAGACCCTTCATCTGTACTGGAAAGGAAGATGCCAGACTAAGAAAGTGAGGGGCAGAGGGGGCTTGGGGAGGGGTAGGAAGACAAGCTAGAAGGTGATAGGTGAAGCCAGATGGGTGGGGAACAGGGGATGAAGTAAGAAACTGGGAGGTGATAGGTGAAAAATGTAAAGGGCTGAAGAAGAAGGAATCTGATAGGAGAGGAGAATGGACTACAGGAGAAAGGGAAGGAGGAGGGGCAACAGGGGGAGGTGATGGGCAGAGAGATAAGAGGCCAAAGTGGGAATAAAAGAAGAGGGAAGGGGAGGGAAATTTAGTGGAAGTGTAACACTTACCCAAAAGGCTGGTATATGTCTAGGGGAAACGGAGTTCCAGCAATTCACCAACCCACCTCCCGTACACGCAGGTGCTGTGAGAATCGAGTTTATGCCTTGCGCCCGCCAACAGTATCAAACCCACAACAAATACCGTTATGAAATACACTTTAAAGAGTTTACTAAAATTAAAAGAGTAGTAGGCAATACAATATATATATATCAGGAAAAAAACAAAAGGCGCCAACTTATCAAAGTTCAGTCTGTTTAGTGCACTCGTTGGAGCTCAATCAACAAACCAATCGACCCATCCAGCCGTCGCACTGGGACCACCCCGGTGGTCTTACGAGCAGTCCAGCACACATCCACCTTCCTCGGCGTCTTCCTCGGCTTCCCCCCACACCAAAACCCGCGAAAACCCCTCCCCCAAGTTCCCAGCATCACAAGACACAATAACATTCCCCATTGATTAACAAATGAATACAATTACCATATCAGCCATTCTAAAGCGAAACAACGGCGAGAGAAACACTTATCCGACAAAGAAGCATTCCTGCTCGTAACAAACCAAAGAAGCCATTTTGAGTAACAGACACAGGACATTGTACAGAAGTTTGAGAAATCGATACTGATACCATCAGGTTGGAAGGTACCTCGACGGAATATGAGGTGTTGTTCCTCCAACCTGAGGGTGCTCTCATCATGGTAGAAGAGGAGGTGATGGACCGACATGTCAGAACATGAATAGGGATAGGAAATCCTGCAATTTGCAAATGGAGCAATGATGCCCAGCAAAGTGGTCCCCCAATTATCATCAGGCCTCACCGATATAGAGGAGACCACCACTGGGAGCACTGCATACAACAGGCAACCCCAGCAGACTCACAGGTGAAGTGTTGCTTCACCTGGAAGGACTGTTTGGGAATGGAGGTGAGGGAGGAGGTGAATGGGCAGGTGTAGCACCTCTGCCGCTTTCAGGGGTAGGTGCCGGGGGGAAGATTATTGAGGACGGACAAATGGACAGGCATTCACTGCACAAAGTAGGAAGTGTGGGCAGTGGGGCAGGTAAAGATGGATTTGAATGTGGGATCCCATTGAAAATGGCGGAAGTTGTAGAGAATGATGTGTTGGATGTGGAAGTTCATGGGGTGGTAGGTGAGGGTTAGGGTTAGTAAGTTGTAGGCACTGGAAGTATGCAGACACAAGCAGGCTGCCCAGTACAACCCTCTCTGATTTGATTTGATGAAAATGACGCATTTCACTGAATGCTTCAATGTACGTGTGACAATAAAACTAATCTCATCTTCGAGACTTTCTGGTCAAGTTTTACGTACATCTACAGTGGATTCTGAAACACAATTTACTACGAGGCAAACCAGTCACCTTGAAATTTCTGACTACTTCCTCTCTGTGTCTTACAGCTTCACTGAAAAGTCCTTCAATTTCATCACAACGATCCACCGAGAGCCTTTTTTCTGCAAGGTAGCTGAAATTAATGTCTTTATTAACTTAATTCCTCAGCTTTGGAATTGGATGCTACCCATTCCCAGTCCACCAGTGATCAGCTGTTGTCCCACTCAGGGTGCCATCTGAAACATCACTAACTTGGAATTTCCTTGCTTCGCATTGCTGTTTTTGAAGTATTAGAGTCTGTCACGTGTCCACAAATGGTTGTTGCTTGCTGCACTCCTCAGTCGCTGAAGAGATTGTAGACAATCTGTGTATCTGTGGGCATTTACAGTCCTTTGTGCATCTGCAGTCACCTGCAGATCCCTGGTTCGCCTGTAGTCATTTAGAGTTCCTTGTACATACCTGTAAAGAATTTGTACATTCCCAGCACATCCCCAAAACAAGTGAAGCATTTCACGGTAAGTTGCAATGTAACGTGACAAAGATAAAGCTATTCTTTACTAGTGCATCTGTGGTTACCCTGTGTACCTGCTGTCCACCAGCTGCCTACCGTTCCCCGTGTACCTATCATTCCTCATCTACCTGCAGTTCCGTGGTTCCCAGTGACATCTCAATGCCTTTCTCAATGAAAGAAAACTCTCCCCTTCTCCCAATCCCGTTCTCTGTAGCAGTTTCTTGGAACGAGGATCAATTAGTCACACTAATTTATCATTGGTCTATGTGAGAGTTGCTAAACTACAATTTGATTGCACAGCCAGAAGACTGTTCATTTTTCTAAGCCTCCAACAAGGCCTCATTCTTTTATTTTTCCAGCTTTTAAACGTCAACGAGATCCAGAAAATGTTAAACAAATACATTCACAAAAACAAATGCTTGTTTGTTTTTTTCTGAGCTGCAGGCAGTGAAATTATTTGCACTTTTTTTAAGTTAATGGGTAGAGGTGGAATTGCAGGAATGCCTAATTGGCTTTTTTAAGGTGTTGCTATCTGTGTGTGCTAACCCATCATGGGGTCACTTTCAATCCTGCTATTTAATTATTGAGATACAGCACCAAATACAGCCCTTCCAGCCCTTCCATCCGCACAGCCCAGCAACCCTCAACAATCCCAATTTAACCCTAATCTTATCATGGGATAATCTACAATCATCAATTAACCTACGCTCTACATCGTTGGGTTGTGGGAGGAAATCGGGGCACTGGGAGAAAATCCACGCATTCCGCAGGAAACGCATACAGACTCCTTATGAATGACAACGGAATTGAACTCTGAACTTCAGAACGGCCCAAGCTGTATTAGCGTTGTGCTAACTGTTGCACAACCATGGGACACAGAAAAACCTTGCTGAGGCTCTCATTGTAGGGAAAGAGGGAGCTCCAGGGAGGAAGGGAAATATTTTCACTTCTCAGGTTCAAGTTTATTGTCATCTCAATGTACATATATACAACCAAATGAAAGTAAGTCCCCCCAGACCACGGTGCACCCATAATACATGTATCAAATACAGTACATAAAAATAAAATATTACCATAAATAAGTTAATAAAACAAAATTCAAAGTGCATGTAAACTGTCCAGGTGATGAGACCTCGGTGGGGATAGGGTGTTCATTAGTCTCACAGCCTGATACCCAATCTGGCAGTCCTAGACCTGATGCTCCTGTAACTCCTTCCTGATGGCAATTGGTCAAAGAGATTGTGGGATGGGTGGCAGGGATTCTCAACAATGCCTTGGCCCGTTCATCTACAATACTCCCAGTAAATGTCACAAACGAGGGAGGCAGGAGGCAAGGGAAGATGAGACTTCTGACAGCTTCACAAGTGCAAAATATCCAAGCATTCTCACTCTGAAAGGTTTCTGTCCACGGTCCTGTGGAGGGGATCTCAGGATCACTGTCCACGGTCCTGTGGAGGGGATCTCAGGGTCACTCTGTCCTCGGTCCTGTGGAGGGGATCTCAGGGTCACTCTGTCCCTGGTCCTGTGGAGGGGATCTCAGGGTCACTGTCCACGGTCCTGTGGAGGGGATCTCAGGGTCACTCTGTCCACGGTCCTGTGGAGGGGATCTCAGTGTCACTGTCCCTGGTCCTGTGGAGGGGATCTCAGGGTCACTCTGTCCACGGTCCTGTGGAGGGGATCTCAGGGTCACTCTGTCCCTGGTCCTGTGGAGGGGATCTCAGGGTCACTGTCCACGGTCCTGTGGAGGGGATCTCAGGGTCACTCTGTCCCTGGTCCTGTGGAGGGGATCTCAGGGTCACTCTGTCCACGGTCCTGTGGAGGGGATCTCAGGGTCACTGTCCACGGTCCTGTGGAGGGGATCTCAGGGTCACTCTGTCCACGGTCCTGTGGAGGGGATCTCAGGGTCACTCTGTCCACGGTCCTGTGGAGGGGATCTCAGGGTCACTCTGTCCACGGTCCTGTGGAGGGGATCTCAGTGTCACTCTGTCCACGGTCCTGTGGAGGGGATCTCAGTGTCACTCTGTCCATGGTCCTGTGGAGGGGATCTCAGGGTCACTCTGTCCCTGGTCCTGTGGAGGGGATCTCAGGGTCACTCTGTCCACGGTCCTGTGGAGGGGATCTCAGGGTCACTGTCCACAGTCCTGTGGAGGGGATCTCAGGGTCACTCTGCCCACGGTCCTGTGGAGGGGATCTCAGTGTCACTCTGTCCCTGGTCCTGTGGAGGGGATCTCAGGGTCACTGTCCTCGGTCCTGTGGAGGGGATCTCAGGGTCACTCTGTCCCTGGTCCTGTGGAGGGGATCTCAGGGTCACTGTCCTCGGTCCTGTGGAGGGGATCTCAGGGTCACTCTGTCCACGGTCCTGTGGAGGGGATCTCAGGGTCACTGTCCTCGGTCCTGTGGAGGGGATCTCAGGGTCACTCTGTCCCTGGTCCTGTGGAGGGGATCTCAGGGTCACTCTGTCCCTGGTCCTGTGGAGGGGATCTCAGGGTCACTCTGTCCACGGTCCTGTGGAGGGGATCTCAGGGTCACTCTGTCCACGGTCCTGTGGAGGGGATCTCAGGGTCACTGTCCTCGGTCCTGTGGAGGGGATCTCAGGGTCACTCTGTCCACGGTCCTGTGGAGGGGATCTCAGGGTCACTCTGTCCACGGTCCTGTGGAGGGGATCTCAGGGTCACTCTGTCCACGGTCCTGTGGAGGGGATCTCAGTGTCACTCTGTCCACGGTCCTGTGGAGGGGATCTCAGGGTCACTCTGTCCACGGTCCTGTGGAAGGGTTACTCTGTCCACGGTCCTGTGGAGGGGATCTCAGGGTCACTCTGTCCATGGTCCTGTGGAGGGGATCTCAGGGTCACTCTGTCCACGGTCCTGTGGAGGGGATCTCAGGGTCACTGTCCACGGTCCTGTGGAGGGGATCTCAGGGTCACTCTGTCCACGGTCCTGTGGAGGGGATCTCAGGGTCACTCTGTCCACGGTCCTGTGGAGGGGATCTCAGTGTCACTCTGTCCACGGTCCTGTGGAGGGGATCTCAGGGTCACTCTGTCCCTGGTCCTGTGGAGGGGATCTCAGGGTCACTCTGTCCCTGGTCCTGTGGAGGGGATCTCAGGGTCACTCTGTCCCTGGTCCTGTGGAGGGGATCTCAGGGTCACTCTGTCCACGGTCCTGTGGAGGGGATCTCAGGGTCACTCTGTCCCTGGTCCTGTGGAGGGGATCTCAGGGTCACTCTGTCCCTGGTCCTGTGGAGGGGATCTCAGGGTCACTCTGTCCACGGTCCTGTGGAGGGGATCTCAGGGTCACTCTGTCCACGGTCCTGTGGAGGGGATCTCAGGGTCACTCTGTCCACGGTCCTGTGGAGGGGATCTCAGGGTCACTGTCCTCGGTCCTGTGGAGGGGATCTCAGGGTCACTCTGTCCACGGTCCTGTGGAGGGGATCTCAGGGTCACTCTGTCCTCGGTCCTGTGGAGGGGATCTCAGGGTCACTCTGTCCACGGTCCTGTGGAGGGGATCTCAGGGTCACTCTGTCCTCGGTCCTGTGGAGGGGATCTCAGGGTCACTCTGTCCTCGGTCCTGTGGAGGGGATCTCAGGGTGCAAGGTGCACTACAGTGTGATCTGTACTGGAGTCGACCATTGTATCAGTGCTCCCGATGTGGCCTTCTATACGTTGGTGACACCCCAACGCAGACTGGAGGACTGTTTCATCAGGAACCTTCACACCGTCTGCCAACCATTTCAATTCAAGCAACACACACAAAGTGCTGGTGGAACTCAGCAGGCCAGGCAGCATCTTTGCAAAATGTATAGTCCACATTTCGGGCATCTGCAGATTTTCTCTTCTTTGTCATTTCATTTCAACTATCCATTCCCATTCTGACATGTTGGTCCATGGCTTCCTCTTCTGCCGTGGTGAGGTCAAACTCAGATTGAAGGTGCGACACCTCACATTCCATCTGGGTAGCCTCCAGCCCGATGGAATAAGCATAATTTCATTAACTTCCAGTATTTCTCCTCCCAATTCCAGTTATTTCAGTAATTACTGAAATCCAGTAATTTCATAACATAAACATCAACTTCACTAATTTCTCCCTCATCCCTTCTCTCTTTTTCCATCCCCATTCTGGTACCTTTCTTGACCATTTTCTTCTCCTTGTCTGCCTATCACCTCCCTATCTTTTCTGAATCTAAGAGCATTGATCATTGAGGAAGAGGGGGCTATCCACTTTCAATAAACTCATAGCCGGTTGAATCTCATCTTTACTCCTTTTTCCTGCTTGTTCTCCACTCTCTGAGCCACCCTATAACCACATCACATTTCCACACAGCCATTTAAAAGTAGTCCCCTGTTGACGAACGTACAACAAAGTAGAACTTCCGATGGAATATCCTGACAAGGAATTTAAAAATTTGACTTATTTGTCACATATAAACTTATTGAATGTTGAAAGGCCTCGATAGAGTGGATGTGGAGAGGATCTTTCCTCTGGTGGGGGGAGTCTGAGACCAGAGGACACAGCCTCAGAATGAAGGGGCATCCTTTTAGCAGAGGGACGAGGAGGAATTTCTTTATCCAGAGAGTGGTGAATCTGTGGAATCCATTACTACTTCTAGCTGAGAAGGTCAAGTCACTGGGTATACTTAAAATTCAAAGATTCAAAGTATATCAATGAATGTATCAATTATACAAACTTGAGATTTGATTGCTCACAGGTAGCCACAAAGCAAGAAACCTGGAAGAAACCGATTAAGGAAAAAAAAAGACCAACACCTGACATGCAAGAGGAAAAAGAACATAGATCATGCAAACAATAGCATTCCAAACCAAAAGTGAGTCCTCGATTCCAAATTCCGGAGCAGCCTGGAGTAGATAGGTTCGTTCATCAGTTCATCATATTGGCAGACATGGAGCACAGCAGCTGGGCAGTCCTCATAGCCTCCGTGCCATGCAGAGAGGTGTGACCATCGTGGAGAACGAGTGACCCGAATCCCAAAACCTTGTCTTTTCAGTCCATGTGGGCCAGCATTTAAATTGACCAAACAACAGAACAGCTAAAGGCTCCACGTCCTGGAGAGAGGAGTACACATCGTGCAGATTGAGCAAAATCAGCTCTCAACTCCAACCTGGGCCAGCTTTAAAATTGTCTAAACCGCAAATCGTACCTCGCACTAGGAGCCAGGCACTGCTGCAGCAAAAAGCTTCGGGCCTGGACCATGTTGCCCAGCGACTTGCCCCAGGCCCAGATGTCAACGCCCTGCCCAAAGCCACTTTCAAGCTCTTCAAATCAGCTCGGCACCCAGCGTGATCCAACCTCACATCTGGGCCAGTTGTACAGGCACCAAACCTTGTCTGCCTGGGCCAGAGGGTGATAAATTTGTGATTAGTCAGGGCATGAAGGGAAATGGGGAGAAGGCGGAAGACTGGGGCTGAGAGGAAAATTGGATCAGTCATGATGAAATGATAGAGCAGACTTGATGGACCAAATGGCCTAATTCTGCTCCTATTTCTTATAGTCTATGACCTTATGTACATCAAAACATCGAAACATCTAGTGAATTGTGTCATTTTGCATCAAGGATGTCCTGGGAGCAGCTTGCAAGAGTCACCACCCTTCAGAGCCGACAGAAACCCCAGCATGCCGCAACCCAGGATGTCCTCCACCTGGTCGAAATATGCCCTCGCACCAAGATCCGAGACAGCTTTGCCACAGTCCATCGATGCAGCCACGAGCTGGAGGGGTGACTTGACAACCCAGGATGTCCTCCACCTGGTCCAAATATGCCCTCGCACCAAGATCCGAGACAGCTTTGCCACGGTCCATCGATGCAGCCACGAGCTGGAGGGGTGACTTGACAAAAACCATTAGCAAGTGTGAAGAGAAAAGCACCTGCCAAATGAAACAACAACAACACAGACCCAACATGGCAGACCCATAGCTCACTAAGCTTAACCCGGACACCTTTGGAGTGGGGGAGGAAACCCACATGGCCACGGGAAGAATGGACAACCTCCTTGGAGACAGCTGCGGGGAATGAACCATCATCACTGGCGCTGTAACAGTGTTACGCTAATCACTGTGCTTCCATTCCAGCAGTGCAAACGTGCAACAAGCTGCCAGAGCAAGTGGTGGATGCAGGGTTGATTTCAACATTTCAGAGAGGTTTGGATAGGAACATGGATGGGAGGGGTAAGCGGTCTCTGGTCTAGGTGTGGATCATTGGGTCTGGGCAGACCATGATAGCATGGGCTAGATAGACTGAAGGGTCTGCTTCTCTACTATAGTGCTCAATGATTCCGATTAAGCTTGCACTATTATTAAGTCATTTTAAAATGTTTGATTGAACTTGTTCAAGGATTTGCAAATGATGATTAACATCACAAAACATTGAAATGTTATTTTTTAATAGTAAACATTTGAAATATCCAGCAGACATTTCTTTTTGGACCTTGTGCTCAGTCCAGTATCGGGGTTGCATTTGGTTCCTGCATGAACAGATGCCAGAATTAAATCAGAGAGTAAACTGCCCAGTTGTTGTCAATAGCATCTTGCCAAGCACAGGCAGAACTTTGAAGAATCTTTTTCTTGTCTTTTCTTCAAGACTGAGCTTCAACAAGACTCGAATGTTGTCCCTGGCTGCAAAAGGCTTTATGTCCCGGTCAACCAGCAAGATGAGTGAGTCGATTAGTGAGCCGGAGACCAAAAACAATGACTACACATCTCTGGTGAGAAACAGTGTTGTTTTGGGCTCATTCCACTGTTGAAAGATGCCTAATACATTACCAGCACCAGCTTACCTGCCATCAAGGAGATACTGTGCCTCTAAAACATATTCACTTCCTGGAAACAATCATGTTTTATTGTTTTACAACATTGAATCACAGTGGATTTAATTTGGCTTTTTTTTAAACACCCTCTTTAATATGACACGCCAAATCATCACTGGTGTAACCAATTGGCTTTAGAAGTCACATAATTAGTTAAATGGTGATCACCATGTAGTCAAGGTGTTTCAATTGATGATAGTAAAAATACACCTGTAGCTGGAAGGTCCAACTGCTGGTGAGTCAGTATCCTGGCAAAAACTACACCATGAAGCCAAACGAACACTCCTAGCAACTCTGCAAAAAAGCTATTGAAAAGCACAAGTCTGGAGATGGATACAAGATAAGTTCCAAGTCACTGAATATCCCTTGGAGTACAGTTAAGTCAATCATCAAGAAATGGAAAGAATATGGCACAGCTGTAAATCTGCCCAGAACAGGGGGTCATCAAAAACTGAGACCATGAAAAAGGTGCGGGAGGCCACCAAGAGACCCATGACAACTCTAGAGGAGTTACAAGCTTCAGTGGCTGAGATGGGAGAGACTGTGCATACAACTATTGCCCAGGTGATTCACCAGTCGGAGTTTTATGGAAGAGTGGCAAAGGGAAAGCCACTGTTGAAAAAAACTCACATGAAATCTGGGCTAGAGTTTGCCAGAAGGCACGTGGGAGGCACTGAGGTCAGCTTGAAGAAGGTTCTATGGTCTGATGAAACCAAAATTGAGCTTTTTGGCCATCAAACTAAATGCTATGTTTGGCATAAGCCAAACACCACACATCAAAAAGACACCATCCCAATCGTGAAACACTGTGGCAGCTGCATCATGCTGTGGAGATGCTTCACTGCAGCAGACCCTGGAAGGCTTGTGAAGGTAGAGAGTAAAATGGATACAACAAAATACAGGGAAATCCTGGAGAAAAGCCTGATGCAGTCTGCAAGAGAGCTGTGACTTGGGAGATTTGTTTTCCAGTAAGACAATGACCCCAAGCATAAAGCCAAAACTACACAGGAATAACTTCAAAGCAACAAAGTTAGTGCCATGGAGTGGCCACGTCAGAGTCCAGACCTCAATTCATTTGAGAATTTGTGGCTGGACTTGAAAAGGGCTGTTCACTCACAATCCCCATGCAATCTGACAGAGCTTGAGCAGTTTTGTAAAGAAGATTGGGGAAAAACTGCAGAGCCCGGATGTGTAAAGCTGATAGAGACCTATCCACATGGACTAAATACTGAAATACTAAATACTAAAATATATAAATACTAAATACTGCATCCACTAAATACTGACTTGAAGGGGTTGAAAACTTATGCAATTAATTATTTTGTGTTTTCTGTGTGTAATTAATTTAGGTAGCTTTGTAGAGATCTATTTTCACTTCAACATGAAAGAGTCTTTTTTGTTGATTCTTCTCCCAAAAAAGGTCAAGTTAAATCCACTGTGATTCAATGTTGTAAAACAATAAACATGAAAACCTCTAGGGATGGAGGTTAATACTTTTTATAGGCACTGCATATACCGAATGGTGCCAGAAGAGGGCCAGTAACTTCATGAAGGATCCCACCCACCCTGCTCATGGACTGTCTGTCCCACTCCCATCAGGGAGGAGGCTACAAAGCATCCACACCAGGACCACCAGACTCAAAAACCAGTTACTTGCCCCAAGCAGTGAGGCTGATCAACACCTCCACCCCCTGACCCACCCCTCCATACCCCCTACTACCACCTCTTTATCATTTCCTGTCAGAGTCACCTTATGTGCAGACAGGTGATGTGACCAGCATCACTTTGTGGGGATGCAAATAGTCACTGTATATAAAATATATTGTGTATTTGCGGAAAGCCAAGGGCATGACAAGGCACAGAAGTCATGGTCATCCACTGTAACCAAGGAAGATGACTATGTGTGGCACTGGAACCATACTTCAAAAGGTCGAGAGTGTGGAACTACCCCAGTGCAATAGTTTGTTATTAGGAACAGTCAGTTTCAAATGGGTATCGCACAAAGGTCTTTCTTTGTTATTTATATTTCTACTTATTGTCTTCTTTGTGTTATTGTGTTTTTTTGGTTCTGAATCGGATCTGGAGAAGCAATTATTTTGTTCTCCTTTACACTTGAGTACTGGAAATGACATTTAACATTAGACAATCGCTTCAGGGAGAAAGGTGTTGGATAATTACTGCCTGTTACGTTGATGGCATCTAGGGCAGCAGAGAAAGGCATGTCCACACCTTAAACTGACACATTCTACAAGAATTGATTCTATTGGCATAGTCTGTCTCATCAACTGACAGACCATGGGAGGGCTGTCTGCCTCATCAATAAATTAAAACACTAAAACTACAGGCACAACGGCGTTGTGGAGAAAGGGAAATATAATAACTATTTAGCAAATCCATTGTTGAAATTAATTTGAAGTGTTAATTTGTTTTATTGTTATTTGGCAATATAGCATGGAATAGACCCTCCTGGTCCTTCGAGCTGTGCTGCCCAGCAACCTCCAACAACCCTAACCTAAGAGGACAATTTAAAGTGATCAATTAGCCTACCCAGTACATCTTTGGACTGTAGGAGGAAACTGAGGCACCCGAGGGAAACCCACTCATTCCATGGGGAGGACATGGAGACGCTCTTTACAGAGGATGCCAGGATTGAACCCCAAACTCTTTGACGTGCCAAGCTGTAATAGTGTCATGCTAACCAGTATGCCACCATGGTTCTAGAATATAAAAACAAGGACATAATGCTGAGACCTTACAAGGGTTTGCTTCAATGGTTCAGTTTAATATCAGAGAATGTATACAGTATGCAACCTGAAATTCTTACTCTTCACAGACATCCATGAAACAGAAGAAAGCCCCAAATAATGAATGACAGGGAAATGTTAGAACCCCAGAACCCCTCTCGCTCTCCCGTGTGCATGCAGCAGCAAAGCATCAACCCACGTTTGGAGTATTGTGAGGCGGTTTTGGGCCGCTTACCTAAGAAAGACTGTACTGGCTTTGGAGCAGGAGCAGAGGAGGTTCACGAGAATGATCCTGGGAATGAAAAGGTTAACAAGTGAGGAGTGCTTGATGATTCTGGGCCTGTACTTGCTGAAGTTTAGGAGAATGGGGGGAATTCATTGAAACCTGTTGAATTTTAAAAGGCTTAGATAGAGTGGATGTGGTGAGGATGTTTCCTATCGTGGGGGAGTCTAGGACCAGAGGGCACAGCCTCAGAGTACAAGGACGTCCCTTTAGAACTGAAGTGAGGAGGAATTTCTTCAGCCAGAAGGTGGCGGCTTTGTGGAATTCATTGCCACAGGTGACCGTGGAGGCCGAGTCACTGAGTCTATTTGAAGTGGAGGTTGACAGGCTTTTGATCATTCAGGGCATCAATGGTTACGGCGAGAAGGCAGGAGAATGGGGTTGAGAGAGATAGTAAATCTGCTGTGATGGGATGACGGAGCAACTCAATGGGTCCAATGGCCTAATTCCTCTCCCATGTCTCCTGATCCTATGGTCTGAATATGTTACGAGTTGGACCAAACAAAGACCTTTGCGCAATGCCCATTTGGAATTGACTCTACCCAATAAGAAGACAATGATGAATATTTAATATGCACCTTTTGTAGTTCATAGCTTGTTGTCCTATGAATGTGCTTATTTACAATGGTTCTTCGATCTCCCAAAGTCAAATCCACACAATGGAGCCTTGATGATGTTTCCAAATGACCTGATTTCAAAATTAGTCAGAGATGATTGTAAACACAAAATGCTGGAGGAACTCAGCAGGTCAGGCAGCATCTGTAGAAGGGAACAGTTGACATCTTGGGTTGGGACCCTTCATCAGGACTGGAAAGGAAGGAGGTCGAAGGCAGAATAAGAAGATGTGAGTGGGAAATAAGTACAAGCTGGCATGTGAGAGGGAGACCAGGTGAGGGGGAAAGTGGTTTGGGGGGGTGAGGGGAATGATGTGAGAAGCGAGAAGGTGATAGGTGGAAGATATAAAGGGCTGAAGAAGAAGGAATCTCATTGGAGAGTGGACCATGGGAGAAAGGAAAGGAGTAGAGTCAACCCAGTTTTCTCTCCTATCAGATTCCTCTTCTTCAGCCCTTTACCTTTTCCACCTATCCCATCCCAGCCTCTCTTTTCCCTCCACCGCCCTTCCCCTCACCTGCTCTCACCTATCACCTGCCAGCTTGTACTCCTTCCCCTCCCCCACCTTCGTATTCTGGCTTCTTCCCTTTCCCTTCCAGACCTGACGAAGGGCCTCGGCCAAAAATGTCAACTGGTTATCCCTCTCCATAGATGCTGTCTGACCTGCTGAGTTCCTCCAGCATTTTGTGTGTGATATTCTGGTTTTCCAGCATCTGCTGATATTTTTGTGAATAATCACAATTTTCAGTTTATTTCTCTCTCTCATCACTGAGGGGAGAAGACAGGAGAGTGGGTTTGAGAGAATTAATAACTCAGTCATATTGGAATGGTGGAGCAGGTTCTATGGGCCAAATTGCTCCTGTATCTTATGGTCTTATGATGAAACACAGGTGTGTGTCTGTATTACACTGTGCTTACTACATTTGTGGAAGGGTTAATGTTGCTCTATTGTGCAGGTCAATTTGCAGTTGGCATCCGGGGCTTTCCTGCTTAACCCAGCATTTTGCAAAGCCATCAACATCTCCATGGATCAGCTGAAGTGGACTTCCCCCTTCATGTGCCACCGCTCCAGCGTCAGTCCCACGTCGCACATGCACGCCCGCAGATTCGCCAGCAAGAGGGCGTCCCAGAGGAATGGGTCTGCAGAGAGTGCTCCTCAGAAGGAAGCAGGGAACACGGGGAGTCTGAGTTACTTGGACATAGACGGGGTTGGGGGAGAGTCCAACAGGTTAAGGTCTCGCCACTTCTCGAGCAGCCTGGTGGAGATCCAGTCAGGGGATGCCAGTGGAAGTTGTGAGCTGCTCAATCCGCCGGCTCCCGTTCGCCGATCTTCCTCCCCAGGGATCCCCCAGGCCTCAAACGCCACGCGGGCCGACGGCGCTCCCGAGACGAGTGCCGCCAGCGGTCCGTTCCTGACCGCCCCTGGTGAGTGGCAGCAACCTCTGCACGCCGAGGGAGCAGTCTGGTCCACGGCGGTGGCCCTGGCCTGGCTGGAGCACCGGTCGGCCGCCTACTTCATTGAGTGGGAGCTGGTGGCTGCCAAGGCCTGCATGTGGCTGGAGGCCCAGGAGATACCGGAGGAGAGGGACCTCGCCTCTGTCAAAGCTGCAGCAAGGCAGCTCTTTGTCTTGTTACGTCACTGGGATGAAAACCTACAGCTGAATATGTTGTGCTACAACCCAAACAGTGTTTAACAGCTTTCCCTCGGAGTCCTTAGGCAGCCAAGTCAGTATTTATCCTTAATGTAACTCAAATTCAAGTTTAATTGTCATTCAACTATACATGAATATCCATGAATACAGCCAAACGAAACAATACTCCAGGGCCAAGGTGCAAGACACAGTCACACACGGCACAAGGCACATATAGCACATAGAAGAGAGCAGTAAAATACAGCCACACATTCCATGGTTGCTGTCAGAAAGAACAAGCATGCAACAGTCTGCAGACAAACACAATCCATCTTGTCTTCGACCGAGCGAACACTAGAGGGCAGCACTGATGCCAGCATTGACACCATGCCCCACCGCCTCTGGAGTCACCTCTCCTGGGCATCCGCCACAGGCGTCACTGCGACATGAGGGCTAGTCCGTGCTACAGCCCAGGCCACGCATCTCCCCCGCCTGCCATCACCCGCCAATAAACCCCTGAACCGGACTTGCAATATTCCACATTACCAATGCCCAACAGGGTCTTGCAATCACAAGAAAAATGACTAAGATGAACGCTTGTTGTCAGACTGCACACCGCCTTTGCGAGCAGACTCCGATGCCTCTCTGATCAGGCAGGAACACGATCCAGCTTCCTCAGTTCCTCCACCAGCCAGCAAATTGCTGATGCGGAAGGCCTGCCATACTAGAAGTTCTTAAGGTCCAGCGTTAGGCACGTGGAGGCAGCTGTGTCCAAGTGCACTGCCACCTTAACCTTACAGACAAGTTTTCCATAATTTTAGATCTACAACACACTCAGTGGACTCCTTCATCTATGATGCTGCTGTTGTGGGGGTGGCAATAGAGATGGGACAGTATTTGAGGATAGTGCTGTGTTTACTGGTTGAATCTCCCAGAAGAAATTCCACGTTTCAAACCCAGGTCTTGAGTAATTGTTCAGCAGAGTCTCGGCAGAACCCTTTGCTTTATGAATCTTCTGCTTCCCACAAACAGTACCTGGTTGGAGGGCTGTTCCATCTAAACTCAACAGCCACTTTATTAGCTACCTCCTGTACCTAATCAGAATCTGAATTAATATCATTGCCAGATGATGAGAAATTTGCTGTTCCATGTCAGCAGCATATTGTAATACATTATTTTTTAAACCAAAAATTACAATAAGAAATATATATAAAAAATTAAATTAAGTAAGCAGTGCTAAAATAGAGCAAAAAATAGTAATGTATTTACCTCTACCTAACAGTAGGTAGGGCTAGTGCTCATGAAGGTTCCCACCTCCATGTCACTGCTTAATAATCTTCTGCTGCTGTAGCCCGTCCACTTCAAGGTCTGACGTGTTGTGCATTCAGAGACGCTCTTCTGCACACCACTGTAGTAACGTGAGGTTATCTGAGTTACTGTCATCTTCCTGCCAGCTTGAACCGGTCTGGCCATTCTCCTCCGACCTCTCTCATTAACAAGGTATTTTTTTCCCATAGAACTGCTGCTCACTGGATGTGATTCATTTTTCGCACCATTCTCTGTAAACTCTAGAGACTGTTGTGTGTGAAAATCCCAGGAGATCAGTAGTTTCAGAGATACTCAAACCACCCCATCTGGCATCAACAATCATTCCATGGTCAAAGTCACTTAGATCACATTTCTTCCCCATTCTGATGTTTGGTCTGAACAACAACTGAACCTCTTGACCAGGTCTGCATGCTTTTATGCATTGACTTGCTGCCACGTGATTGGCTGATTAGATATTTGCATTAACGAGCTGGTGCACAGGTGTACCTACTAAACTGGTTGCTGAATATAATGTCCTTGGGCAACTCTTCCTGACTTGTGTAGCTGACGGTCATCTGATTGGTTGGGAAAATTTTCAGTATTTTGTCAGAGTGAAAAGACTACTTTTCTAAATGTGTTCCGACTTAAAAACAAAGGCAAAGATGAAATAATGTCTTTAGACATAATGGAGACTGATATCAGGCAGCTCAGTGAAATGAATAAACACAAGGAAATCCAGATCACCACACAAAAATCGCTGGAGGAAGTCAGCAGGTCAGGCAGCATCTATAGAAATGAACGGGCTCAGTCACTTCTTCAGGACTGAAAAGGAAGGGGGAAGATGCCAGAATAAGAAGGTGGGGCGGGGGAGGCTAATGGGGGAGGATAGCTAAAGGTTATAGGTGAAGCCAGGTGGGAAAGATAAGGGGCTGGAGAGGAAGGAATCTGTTCAGAGAGGAGCAACACCTTATTATCCATCTGGGTAGCCTTCAGCCTGATGGCATAAATATCGATTTCTCCCTCCGGGAAATAAATTTTCCCTCCCCTGCCCTCTTCTTTTCCCCACTCTGGCCTCCTACCTCTTCTCACCTGCCCATCAGTTCCTCCTGGGTTTCTTCCTCCTTCCCCTTCTCCTACGGACAACTCTTCTCTCCTGTCAGATCCCTTCCTCTCCAGCCCTAGACCTTTCCCACACACCTAGCTTCACCTGTGACCTTCTAGATTGTCCATATTCCCCTCACCCCCACCTTTTATTCTGGCATTTTCCCCCTTTATTTCCAGTCTTGATGAAGAGTCTTGTCCTGAAACGTTGATTGTTTATTCCCCTCCATGGATGCTGCCTGACCTGCTGTGTTCCTCCAGAGTTTTGTGTGAGTCAGTGAAATGAAGCTTTTAGATTCCGGCGATGGAGTTACAGAACATGTTCTTCAAACGTCAGTTACTCCCGCAGTCTGAGTGTCTGCTTGGTGCCAGATTTTTCTTCTCTGCACTCTCTGTCCATATAACAATTACAGCACGGAAACAGGCCATCTCGGCCCTTCTAATCCGTGCCGATCGCTTACTCTCACCAAGTCCCACTGACCCACACTCAGCCCATAACCCTCCATTCCTTTCCTGTCCATATACCTATCCAATTTTGCTTTAAATGACAATACCGAACCTGCCTCTATCAGTTCTACTGGAAGCTCGTCCCACACAGCTACCACTCTCTGAGTAGAGAAATTCCCCCTCGTGTTACCCCTAAACTTTTGCCCCCTAATTTCAACTCATGTCCTCTTGTTTGAATCTCCCCTACTCTCAATGGAAAAAGCCTATCCACGTCAACTCTATCTATCCCCCTCATAATTTTAAATACCTCTATCAAGTCCCCCCTCAACCTTCTACGCTCCAAAGAATAAAGACCTAACTTGTTCAGTCTTTCGCTGTAACTTAGGTGCTGAAACCCAGGTAACATTCTAGTAAATCTTCTCTGTACTCTCTCTATTTTGATGGACTTGATCTGAAATATTCCTCTGCCTCCACAGATGTGACTCAGCCTGCTGAGTTCCTCCAGCAATTTGGTTCTGTTTTGCTCCAAGACTTCCTTTCCAACTCAAAGCCAGTTCTATGAAACAGCGGAAAGGCTCAGACACTGGCTAGGCCTTGACCCTTTCTCCTTTGATGCAAAAAATATTAGAAATCAATAAAGCAATTTCAGAAAATCACTAACGACCCCTTTTACACACCTAGATAGCACAAGTAAAGAATTTAGGGGGGAGAGCTACTGGGGTGCAGGGGTACTGGAGGGGGCTGCACTGTTTTGGATTGGAGGCTGACCTCCTCACTCAGTTCCATGCAACCAGTTCAACGGGGTAAATTTGAAGAAGAACAATGAGGTCCTTCCTGGCCAATATCTAACCCCAAACTATAATCTTCTGGTCTCTAGCAGAACTTCATTTATGGAAGCTTTCTATGCATGAGGGGTGCGTGGCCAAGTGGTTAAGGCTTTGGGCTGGTGATCTGAAGGTCATTAGTTCGAGTCTCAGCTGAGGCAGCGTGTTGCGTCCTTGAGCAAGGCACTTAACCACACACCGCTCCTGCACGCTTATAGCCCGGTGGCAGCAGCTGGTACCATACAGTATGGACAAGACAAGACAAATTATTGCTCTTGTTTCCTCAGTACTGCAGTGGTCACCCTTCATTAACTGGAGATCACCCGTGACATCCTCCCAGTGTCCTGGATGTCCCAGGTCATCTCCAATTAATGCAAGTCCATCTGTTCTTATTTTCATTGTTCAAGATGTGTGCTGGCACTCCAAGGGTTAAAGTTAATGGGTAAAGTTCCAGTAAATTCTCTGCTTTATTATGACTGCTTCTGACTTCTGGATCATTGCCTGCATCAGTACCATTCAAGATTAGTTTTAAACTAAATATCCACTTTATTAGATACACCTGTACCCCTGCTTATTAATGCAAGTATCTAACAGCCAATCATGCAGCAGCAACTCAATGTATAAAAGCATGCTGACATGGTCAAAAGAGTCAGTTGTTGTTCAAACAAAATATCAGAATGGGGAAGAAATGTGATCTAAGTGACTTTGACTGTTGGTGATCGTTGGTGCCAGACAGGGTGGTTTGAGTATCTCAGAAACTGCTGATCTCCTGGGATTTTTACACAACAATATCTAGAGTTTACAGAGAATGGTGCAAAAAGCAAAAAAAAAATTCATTGAGGGGTAGTTCTGTGGGTGAAGACACCTTGTTAATGAGAGAGGTGAGAGGAGAATGGCCAGACTGGTTCAAGCTGACAGGAAGGTGACAGTAACTCAAATAACCACACGTTACAACAGTGGTGTGCAGAAGAGCATCTCTGAATACACAACACATCAAACCTTGAAATGGATGGGCTACAGCAGCTGAAGTCCATGAACATACAAACACACTGGAAGTACCTAATAAAGTGGCCACTGAGTGTATTTGTCACACGTACATCGAAACAGACAGTGAGATGTATCATTTGCGTCAACAGACAACACAGTCTGTGAACGTGTTGGTGGCAGCCTGCAAGTGTCACCATGCTCACGGCGTACTGACCCACCTTAATATGTACGTCTTTGGAATATTGGAGGAAAGCGACGCCTTCCTGGGAAGAGCATGCAGACTGCTGCAGGAATTGAACCCCGATTCGCTAGCACTGAGAGCGTTTCACAGACTGCGACGCAACTACAGATATAAATTGTCCTATATGGACATTGGCGGGAATTTAACCCTGACTGCTGGTGGTAGCGCTGTTATAGCGTGGTGCTAACTGCTATGCTAAATGGCACCACAATGTCCTGATCAAATTGCTTCGTGGCTTAGCCCAGAGTAAATCTGTACATATTGCCGATCGGCAAGTACGCATGCGGATTGTCAGATCTGTGTTGTCAGGTAAATGAAGCAAACTTTCGGTGAAATGTTCGTTTTTGATTTTTGAAGACAGTCCTGAACGCTAGGGCGACTCCGCTTACCGAATAGCCTGCATGCGAATATCGTGAAACCGGTAGTGAACCATTTCAGCTCTCTGTTCGCGGCTGGGAGACATCAGTCTGTCATTTCCTGCTTCTGTCAATGCTTGATGGTAATGTGTGCTGAAGACACAACATGTCAGTCTTATTCCAGCCAGTCCTGGACACACTCTGCAGAAGTCACTCATTCAGCCCAATGAGTCTGCTCCAGCATTCCATCATGGCTGATGTATTACCCCACCCCACCCCCAATCCCATTCTGCTGCCTTCTCCCTGTAACCTTTAATGGTCTTACTAATCAAGGGCCTACGAATCTCCACTCTAAATATACCCAATGATTTGACCTCCACAACTATCTGTGGCAATGAATTCCACAGATTCATCACCCTTCAGCTAAGGAAAATTCACCTCATCTCTACTTTAAAGAGACATCCTTGTGTTCTGCGGCTATGCCCTCTGACCTTAGATACCCCCATTATAGGAATCACTTTCTCCACGTCCACTCTATCGAGGCCTTTCAACATTTGGGAGGGTTCAATGAGATCCCCTTATTCTCCTAAATGAGTCATATTTGTCTGACACTGTTCTTGTAAGAGCTTAAGAAATTCTTGATTAGATATAAGCACCTCTGCCACCATCTTGTTCTTCTCTTCTTCCTGAGCCCAGACCAGTCTTTCAAACTGTCCCCAGGTGTAACTCATCTTTGAAGGTCCTTCTTCTCCCAGGTGTTTGGATCTTATGTTTCTATAGCTCTGGGTTTTGCAAGATGGGCTTTCTAGTCCCATGCCCAATCCTACTCCTTTTGCAGCCGGGCTTGGGCCTGTCCCTGGAGGTGTTTTAGATGTGTTGAATTTCTCAACCCTCATTCAAGTGGTTCCAAATCATAAGGAACCTTGGAGACAGAAAGAGACTAGGTCAATTGCTTTTGAGTAGCAAAGGTTAGGTAGAAGTTTACAGTTATTTTATTGGGTGCACTAACTGGAAGCTTGAGAACAATAGACATAAGGTTAAGGTAATCGACAAGAGACAACAGCAGGAGGTGAGGATATATGCAACAAGTTACTGTAATCTGACTCGCACCGCTTGAAATATTGGATAGAAGAAATTGGGATAAATGAAAGGAAAAATTACAGGACTGTGGGAAAAGTTCAGGAGGGAGGGAGGGAGTAGAGAGCTGTATAAAATTGGGCCACGTATACAGGAAAAGATTTGCTGGCATTGGAAAGGTTCCAGAGGAGGTTGGCAAAAATGATCCCAGAAATGAAAGGGTTAACACATGAGCATTGATTGATGCCCCAGGCCCTGTACCTACTGGAGTTTAGCAGAATGAAGGGGGATTTCATTGAAACTTATCAAATATTAAAAGGATGTGCTTGAGTGGACGTGGAGAGGATATTTCCAATAGTGGGAGAAACTAGGATCAGAAGGCAAGGATGTCCCTTCAGAATAGAGATGAGGAGGAATTTCTTTAGCCGGAGGGTGGTGAATCTGTGGAATTCATTACCACAGATGGCTGTTGAGGCCAAGTCATTGGGTACATTTAAAGAGGAGGTTGATAGGTTCTTGATTAGTCAGGGTGTCAAAGATTATGGGGAGAAGGCAGGAGAATGGGGTTGTGAGGGGTAATAAATCAGCACGATGGAATAGTATAGCAGACTTGATGGGCTGAAAGGCCTAATTCTATCTCTATGTTTTATGAGCTAAAAGAGCCAACCCAGATATAATAAGATAAATGGCGTGTTCTGTGCTGTGGGAGTTTGTCATTTCTGGTTCAGCTTGATCTTCATGAAGTGCCTAAGTAGTGTCATTGTGTAAATGTAAAACTAAAGATGAAAGCGGGGTGAATGTTTACAGGTATACCAGAGTGCTCCACACCGATGTTCCTAGGAGCTGCACTGGTAATGGGATGGAATATAATCAGTTTGTTTTTCTCTGTTTCTTATTCTGTTGAGTGTTTGAAAGTAATGCTGACAAGAACGTTCGCTTAATGTTTCAACAAATCCATGGCAGTAATTAACGTTGACCTTCCTTGGAAAAGAATATGATGCATTAAAGAGTAACTGGTTCACTACCTCAGAGTTAGTCTTTTTATTGCAAAGAAAATAGTCATAGAACACCAGAGTACAGAAGCAGGCCCTTTGGCCCATCTAGTCTATGCTGACTATTATTCTGCCTACTCCCATCAACCTCCTCCTGGGTCATGGCCCTCCATCCCCCCTCCCATATATGTACCTGTCCAAATTTCCATTAAATGTTGAAATCCAACTTCTGCTGGCAACTCATTACACACTCTTACCAAATTCTGAGTGAAGAATTTTCCCCTCACATGCTCCTTAAAAAGTACACCATTAACCCTTAACCCGTGATGTCTAATGCTAATCTCCCCCATCCTCAGTGGAAAAAGCCTACTGGCATATACCCTGTCTACACTCCTCAAAATATAATAGTTGGATCTGTGATGCTTACCTCATTATTTGGCCATTGTTGTGGCCAGAGTATCAGGATTCCTTGCAGGTAAGCGGCACAAGCGTCAGTGACCCCCTTGGCATGCAAGTTGGCGAGAACCGAGTTCTAGGGGTCTCAGTCATCAGGGAATCCAGCATTTGAGGCCTGGTGTTCAAAATTCTGGTCATCTGAGAGTCCAGCGTTCAAGATCTAGAGCGTGGGTACTTATTACAGTGTGTAACGTTGAAGGTCTACTGTTTGAGGTCCTGGTCATCAGAGAGTATGGCATTCAATGCCAAGTGTTCAGGGTTCTGGTCGTTGGAGAGTCAGGATTTCAAGGCCTAGTGTTTGGGGTCCCAGTTATCGGAGAGTCTGGCATACGCGGCCTAGTTTTTGTGGTTCTGGTCTGTTATGTTTTGGAACTCTAAAACCGGGAAGTAACTCAGGTACATTCAGTTTTACTTCAAGCAAGCAGAGCACTTATCACCTGGTAGTATCATGACGTATGCAATTCATGTATGTTTACATATAACCTGTAATGAATTATTTAAACAACAAAGAATGCTCAATAAAATAATATAGTCTCAATATCACTCAAATATGGCTGCAATATTAAATGCAAAACATTATCATCAAGGAGTCCAGACATTGGGGTCCAGTGTTTGGAGTCCTGGTATCAGAGAGTCTGGCATTCAAGGCCTAGTGTTCAGAGTCCTGGTATCAGGGAGTCTGACCATCAAAGCCTACTGTTCGGGTTTCTGGTCTTCAAAGAGTCTGGCATTCAAGGCCTAGTGTTTGCATTTCTGGTCATCGGAGAATGCGGAGTTCAAGGCCTAGTGTTTCAGGTCCTCATCCAGGGTCCAGAACTTGTCTTATGAAGGTAGATTGAGTGAGCTACAACTTCTGTCTTTGGAGTGACGGAGGATGAGAGGTGACTTGATCGGGGTGTACAAGATGATAAGAGGCATTGATGGGATGGACAGCCAGAGACATTCTCCCAGGGCGGAAATGCCTAATACGAGAGATGGTAATTTAAGATGATTTGAGTTGAGTAATGGGGATATCAAAGGTAGGTATTTTGCACAGAGAGTGCTGGGGACGTAGAACACATTTCTTGGGGTGGTAGTAGAGGAAGATACTCTACATTAGGGACATTACATCAGACAGGCACATGGATGTTGGGAAAATGGAGGGCTCTGTGGTGGGGGGAAGGGTTAGATAGATTTTGGAGTAGGTCGAAAGGTCAGCACGACTTTGGGGGGCTGAAGGGCACATACTGTGCTGTATTCTATGTCGTATGTCCTGTGTTCTGTATTCTGTGTTCTACGTCCTGTGTTCTGTGCCCTATGTTCTGTTTTCTATGTTCTGTGTTCTATGTTGTGTCCTATGCATTATGTCCTGTGTCCCAGTGCCCCATGTCGAATGTCTTGTGTCCATGTCCCATGTCCTATGTTCAACTGACAGTGACAACAGTGCCTCTAAGTGAAAGCAGTCAATGGATTTTTCATTTCCAGCCAGGAGCTTTGGATCTAGGCGGAAACCTCATTAATGCCTAATGCAGGCTTTAGTTAAAGTTCTATGGTTTAATGCCTGCTCAGTTGTGTTAATAAAGAAAGGAGTTAGCAACAGGGAGGGTTGACAATGTCTCTCTCTGCCTTCCTCTGAACCTCTCTCAGTGGGGTCAATGGTTATGGGAGGGGAGAGCCAGCACACTTATTGACAGCTTGATATGTCTAGCAGGACTCGTTTCACCATCAGCCTACTCGCCATTGTGTTTTCTTGTGCTGCATCGAACACAGAGTAACAATTGTTTCATTCTCCTTTACACTTGTGTACTGGAAACGACATCGGACAATGTTGAATGTTCCGATTTGCTTCATTCTCACAAGGTGACGATCCTCGGGGAAGGGAATATATTGTACCTCTCTGTCAACATCCTGTCTGTGGCCATGAGTGGACGGATCCTCAGGACAGAGTACAGCAGGCTGCTCTGGGGAGGAAGTTTCAGGACTTAGACCACGTGGGAGTAGATGGTTGCCTCTCCGACTGGAGACCTGTGACTAGAGACTGCAGCAGGGTCCATTGTTGTTTGCTGTCTATATCAATGACCTGTTGACCTGTGGTTAACGATATCAGATAATTTGTGGATGACACCAAGATTGGGGATGTAGTGGACAGAGAGATAGACTATCAGGGCTTGCAGAGGGGTCTGGACCAGCTGGAAGAATAGGCTGAAAAATGGCAGATGGAATTTAATGCAAATAAGTGGGAAGTGTTACACTTTGGGAGGACCTACCAGGGTGGGTCTTACACAGTGAGCAATAGAGCACTGAGAACTGTGGTAGAACAGAGGGACCTCAGCAGGCCAGGCAGCATGTAAGAAAAGAGTGCAGTCAACGTTTCGGGCCGAGACCCTTCGGCAGGACATAGAAGAAAGAAAAGGAGGAGGCAGTTGGTGGGCAAAGAGGTAAGGAGAGAGAGGGAAAAGGGGATGGAAAACTGTGACAGAGGGGGTTGGGGGGCATGGGAATGGGACTAGGAAATTTAATTTTAATTCATTTTAATTCCACTTCCCATTCCCATTCCGGTATGTCCATCCATGACATCCTCCACTGTCACGATGAGGTCACTTTCTATAAACGCTGCCTGGTCTGCTGAGTTCCTCCAGCATTCTGTGAGTGTTGCTCGGACTTTCGCAGGCTACTGAGTACAGGAGTTGGTATGTTCCGCTGAAGGTGCATAGGACATTGCTGAGGCCTAACTAGCAGTATCATCAGCTAGCTCCAGGATTAATACAATTGAAAGTGTGCAGAGAAAACTTACAAGCTGGTTCTGCTGAGTTGGACAACCCACACCAGGGCTGCACTTCTTAATCAGGGCGGTGATCGAGCTCTCAAAGGCAGAGTTTCACGGCAGCTCCTCTGAGTTGAGGAGAGACCAATCAACGAGAGGCAATGTGTGAAAAAGAGCTACCTTACAGTCAGGTCCGTGTTCGAGAATTAAAATGCGGAGATCTGAGCCAGTCCTCTCTCAGTCGGACAATCCAGGGGTGTGGAGAAAGAGTGACTTGTACTGTGATGGAGATTTTATAGGCAGAGTTTCCATCAGACCATAAGAAATAGGAGCAGAACTAGGCCTTTTGGCCCATGGAGTCTGCTTCCATCATTTCATCATGGCTCATCCAGTTTTCACCTCAGCACCAATCTCCTGCCTTCTCCCCATATCCCTTCATGGCTAGACTAATCAAGAATCTACCACTCTCTGCCTTAAATATATATAAAGACTTGGCCTCCACAGCTATCAGTAGTAATGAATTCCACAGCTCCATCACTCTTTAGCTAAAGAAATTCCTTCTCATCTCCAGTCTCAAAGGATGCCTCCCTATTTTGAGTCTGTGTCCGCTGGTCCAAGACTCTCCCATCATAGGAAACATCCTCTCCACATCTACTCTATCAAGGCCTTTCACCGTTCGAAAGGTTTCAATGAGGTCATCCCTCATTCTTCTGAATTCCAGTGAATACAGGCCCAGAGCCATCAAATGCTCTTCACATGACAAGCCATTCAATCCTGGAATCATTTTCGTGAACCTCCTTTGAACCCTCTCCAGTTTCAGCACATGCATTCTGAGATAACAAGCCCAAACCTGCTCTCAATACTCCAAGTGAGGCCTCACCAGTGTTTTATAAAGTCTCAGTCTGCAGCTCCTGAGAGGACGTATTCAGGAACTGGAGTTACAGCTCAGTGACCTTCGACTCATACAAGAGAACAAGATCTCATAAGACGGGAGATACAGGGAGACAGTTACCCCTAGATAACTGGGTGACAGTCAGGAGAAGGAGGGGAAATGCACAGAGAACACCTGTGACAGTTCCCCTCAATAATAAGAATATAACATTAGATACCTTCTGGGGGGCGCCAGAGTGACCGGGTCTCTGGCATTGAGTCTGGTGCTGTGGCTCAGAAGAGCAGGGGGTAAAGGGGACTGCAGTGCCGATTGGAGATTCTTTAGACAGAGGAATAGAGAAGAAGCTCTGTGGGAAAGATAGAGACACCCGGACGGTATGTTGCCTCCTGGAGCCAGGATCAGGGATGTCTCTGATCCGGTCCATGGCATTCTCAAAGGTGAGGGTTAGCAGGCAGAAATTTTGATATATGTTGGCACCAATGACATAGGTAGACAAGGTGAGGAGGTCCTGAAGAGAAATCTTAAGGATCTTGGTAAAAACTGAAAAACAGGACCTCCAGTGTAGAAATCTCTGGGTTGCTGCCTGTGCCACGTGCCAGTGAGGGTAAGAACAGGATGATTAGGCAGGTGAGTGCATGGCTGAGGAACAGATGCAGGGGTCAGGGGTTCAGATTTCTGGATCATTGGAATCTCTTCTGGGGAAAGATTGACCTATACGAAAGGGACAGGTTACACCAAAACCTGAGGGGGTCCAATATAATTGCAGACAGGTTGACTAGAGTTGTTTGGGTGGGTTTGAACTAATTTGGCAGGGGGGTGGGAACTGGAGTGATAGTGCTGAGGATGAGGTAGTTGGTTCACAAACGGAGGTAATGTGTAATGAGACTCCTATGAGGCAGTCCAACAGGATGAGCTGCAACATAAAAATCGAGAACGGTGAGCACAGGGCTGTAGATGTTATAGTTGAATGCACATAGTATACGGAATAGGGTAGATGAGACTGCAGCGTGGTTGCAGATTGACATGTATGATGTTATAGGCATCACTGAACCATGACTGAAAGGAGATTACAGCTGGGAGCTTAATGTCCAAGGATGCACATTGTTTAGAAAGGACAGGCAGGAAGGCAGAGGGGGTGGTGTTGCTCTGTTGGTAAAAAAGTGAAGTTAAATCATTAGAAAGAGATGACATAAGGTGGGACGGTGATGAATTGTTGTGGATCGAGCTAAGGAACTGCAAGGGCAAGAAGACCCTGATGGGAGATGTACACTGACCCCAAACAGTAGTAAGGATGTGTTCTACAAATTGTAATGGGAAATAGAAAATGCATGCCAAAAGAGTGATGTTATAATAGCCGTGGGGGGTTTCAATATGCAGGTAGGTTGGGAAAATCAGGTTGGTGTGGGATTCCAAGAGGGGGAATTTGTAGAATGCCTACGAGATGGCTATGAGTAAGGGTGATCTACACTCCACCCACAAACCCACCTCTCCACTACTTTATCATTTCCTATCAGACACTCCTGTGCCTAGCATCACTCTATGGACATGCAATCAATCTACATATATAAACTAACTTATGTAATTATATTTATTGTGCTTTTAAATTATTATGGTGTTCTTTATCTTATGGTGATTTTTTTGTGTTGCATCATATCCAGAGTAACAATTATTTTGTTCTCCTTTACACTTGTGTACTGGAAATGACATTAAATAACCTTAAACTATGTTGAATCTTAAAGTCATTAAAAAACAGTCATGGAAAAAGAAAATTGAAACAGAGCTACAATTTCCAGCAGCCCCCTCACCATCGCTCTCCGCTGGGTGTTCCAACACGACGTTGTCTGCAGGTTATAATTGTGTGCATTCCATCAGCATGAAAAATTGCTTTAATGCTTTGCACTCCAAATACCTCTGGAACAAACTTAAAACCTGTCTCAGGTTCCAAACATTAATTGTACACCAGAAACTAACAGAGCTAACGAGCTGATTCCAGCTTCAGGATAAAGAACCATTTACACATCTTTGCAACCAAAATGATTACAAATGTAAATGGCTCTATATAATATGCCATCAATTCTGTGTTCCACTATCTGTTCGTATTAACTTCTCCGTGTGATAAAGGGTTAATCTGATAACAGTAGAGGTTGTGTATAATGTTCTCCAAAGGGGTTATTCCTTTAATGGGCAAAGTCTGTGCGTGGGTTTGACGACATGTGGAGGCTGAGGCACAGGCCTTGACAGATCGGGGTCGGGTCCAGTGGCATGGAGTAGGAGACACCGGGAACCCTTCACTGCTGCGGCCTTTCTCCGCCGTCATTGCATATGATGTGTTACCATCTTCTGCCAGATCCACCATCCAGGAATTGCTGGTGGCACCATTGAGAAGGTGACTTTGTTGAGCAGCTATGATGGAAATCATCAGATATTCCTGTTTTAGACAGCTACAGCTATACAGTATGCAACATTGTGTTAAGGCATTTAAAATACCTATGAACCTCACTACTCTGTTTCTTTTTTTGCACTACTTATCTAATTTAACATTTTATACTCATTTTAATTATATACTAATATCTAATTTTATACTAAAAATTTACAGTTTTTATTATTTTGTATTGCAAAGTACTGCTGCCATAAACAACAAATTTCCAGTGATTTTAAACCTGATTCTGATCATTCTGTCTGGAACTTCCCCTTGACCTTACCGCCATGGGTGACCCTACCAGGAGCTAAGCTCCAGACGGCATCACTCTTGGGATCCCAGGGACTCACAAGCCTCTCCGCCACGACAAGATGATGCTCCTGGGAGAAGATTGAATAACCGTCCTTCCCTCGTCAAACAGAAAAGACTGGATAGGTTTGGAAGGAACTGGGAAGAGTGACGGGGTTGGAAGTCAGGTCAGAGTACAGTTTGGAAAGCTCTTTACAGAGCAGAGCAACGCACACAAAATACTGGAGAGACTCCGCAAGTCAGGCAACATCTATGGAAATGATGTTTCTGGCCCAAACCCTTCGTCGGGACTGGAAAGAAGTCAGGATAAGAACAAGCTAGAAGATGATAAGAAAGACCAGGAGGGGGAAATGAGGAAAGAAGCTGGGACGTGATCAGTGGAAAAGGCAAAGGGCTGAAGTAAAAGCAATCTGATAGGAGAGAAGAATGGACCACGGGAGAGAGGGAAAAAGGAGGGGCATCAGGGGAGGTGATAGGCAGGTGAGGAGAATAGAAGGGGTAAGAGGGGGGCCAGGGCAAGGAATTGAAGAAGAGGAAAGGGGAAGGGGGAGAAATTACTGAAAGCTGGAGAAATCAATGTTTTGTAGACCAGTATATTGAGTAAACAGTTTGCTTCCAATGAAAACACTTCAGTATTTTCTAAACTCATTTTGTTCTGATGTGTTTTTTCTTGTAAAATGTTGTGTAATTGATGTTTTCTTTGAGGGCGTTGAGTCTCTGAGGCAGTGTGCCTGTGATCCTGCAGCGAGGAAGTTTCTCATCGCAGCTCTGTACACATGGACTTGCAAGGATGACAATGAACTTGACTTTGAACACCTCTGGGCTGCGTTTGCTGCCTCCCTGCTACCGCGTACACTTCCCCAGGATCCTCCATTTTCCTCTCAATTCCAAACACGTACACATTGGCAGGTTGGTAATTGGCTGCTCTAAATTGTCCCCCAGTGACTCACATTGAGTGTTCCTGCGTGTGGACGATCTAACTCGGACCCACCACACCTCCTCATTAGTCAAGAAGGCCCAGCAGCGCCTACACTTTCTAAGAAGATAGTGGCGTGCGAGGCTCCCCATCCCCACTCTAACAACTTCCTACAGGAGCTCCGTTGAGAGTTTCATGTCAGGCTGCATCAAGCTGTGAGGCAAGATCCTACAGAGGAGGAGAAGCAACACTTTATATTCCATCTAGGTAGCCTCCAACCTGATGGCATGAATATTGACTTCTCCTTACATTAAAGGCATTTTCTCTCCCCCTCCCCCACCTCCCCTGGGGCCCCTCTTCCTTCCCTTTCTCCCACGGTCCACTCTCCTCTCCTATCGGATTCCTTCTCCTCCAGCCCTTCACCTTTCCCACACACTTAGCTACTATCTCCTTCCAGCTGTCCTGCTTCCCCTCCCCCCATTCGTTTTTGTTCTGGCATCGTCTCTCTTCCTTTCCAACCCTGAAGAATGGTTTCAGTCTGACCTGCTGAGTTCCTCCAGCATTTTGTGTGTGCTGCAGAGATGGTAAAAGCTGTTGGGAAGATTATCGGGAGTGTCGCAGGTGAAGAGCCCTACCACCCAATCTCTGACTCACTACCATGAGGAAGGAGGTACAGGAGCATCAGGACTGGGACTGCCAGACTGGGTAAACAGGCTGTGAGCCTAACAAATACCCTGCCACCACTGAGGGCTCGTCACTAGGACAGTGAGATGTTTACTGTTCACCTGTGCTGCACGCTACATGCACATGGAATTGATATTTATTAACTTATTTGTGGTAATGTTTTTATTTTATTGTGCTGTGTGTGACACATGTTTTGAGGGTGCACTATGGTCCAGAGGAGCATCGTTTCATTTGGTTGTACAGTCAACTGATATAAACTTGAACATGACTTGACATTGACTGAGGCATTGTTCAGCCCTCACTTGGAGTGTTGTGAGCAGTTTTGTGCCCCTTATCTAAGGAGGGACGTGCTGGCTTCGGAGAGAGTCCCAGTGAAGGCTGAGAAGAATGATCCCGGAAACGCAGGGGATAGCACGAGAGGAGCCATTAATGCTCTGGCCCTTTAGCCAGAGGGAGGTGAACCTGTGGAACTCATCGCCACAGATGGCTGTGGAGGTCAAGTCAGTGGGTATATTTAAAGCAGAGGTTGACAGGTTCTTGATCAGTCAGGGTGTAAAAGAACAAGACAGGAGAACGGGGTTGAGAGAGAAAAATAAATCAGCCATGATGGAATGGGAGAATAGTTCTGACCTGAGTGTGGTAGAATCTGGGGGAAGTGGATGAAAATGGCTGGAGAACAAGCATCAAGGATCAGCTTTATTCTCCATATACATCTACATGGACTAGGAATTTGCTGTGGTGTGTTGGTCAGGGTGAGACGTGCAGCAATAAAAATTATCATATCAAATCAAATCAAAGTTTCAAAGGTTCAATTTAATGTCAGAGAAATGTACACAATATACATCCTGAAATGCTTTTTCTTCACAAACATCCACGAAAGCAGAGCAGTGCCCCAAAGAATGAACGACAGTTAAAATGAGAATGTGAAATCAAGTTTAATTCCTCTGGTGTCAAGATGCAAAGCATTCAAAGTAGCAAGCAAACTTTCAAAAATAGCAAGTATTTTAATTCAGGATAGTGAGCAAAGGAGCACATTCACTCAAAATAAAAAACATGATCCAAGACCTAGAGCAACAAGGACCAGCAATTGATGGCACAGTCTCCTGGCATGAGCAAATCCATACAGTCCAGCCCGTCATTCCACCGCTCGAACACAGGAGGGCAGCACCGATGGGAGAGGCCAGGCCCCAGCCGAGCTCGGGCGCCATGCCTCTCACCCGGTCTGCAGCGGCAGGCCAGCCTGAGGCTTAAGGCCTAGTTCTCACTACAACCAAAACATCAATTATAAAGAATAAAAAAATAAAAAATTAAATTAAAGTACAGATAAGGAATAATGTACGCAAATACCAGCATGTATTCAAAATATAAATGGCATTATAAAATGTGGTTTAAAATGCTTACAGCGCAGTGACAAGGGTAGAGGAGGGTGGGGTGAGCTAATGAATATGGTTGATCAGATTAAATATGTGGGGGAAAGACCTTTAAACATGGTGTGAAGTTTGTTTTAAGAGCCCTATAGGAATTTCCAGAAGGGAGCTTTTGAGGAAGGCAGTTTTCAGGGTGCATAGTGCCCACAATGATTTTTTTTCCTAACTGCTTCTTTGTCCTGGACATATACAGTAATGGCAGACTGCAACAAATAATCTTTTCTGCTGACCTGACAGCTCGCTGGAGTTTGTGTACATTGTGAGGGGATGCCACACCAAACCAGACAGTAATGGCTGATGTGAGGATGCTCTCCATGATGTCAGTGTGGAATTGCACCAGGATGTTCCGGGGAAGGTGGAATTTTACCAACTGCGGCAAGAAGGACATCCTCGGCCGAGCCTTCTGTTAATAATGATTCTGTGAAATAGTAATGCCCAGGATCCTGGATGTCAAAATGCAACTAAGTGCTTACTGGCCAGTGAGGACCCAAAGAGCCAAATGCCCTATTTCTGTGTAGTATCTAAAACACTGAGGTACTCTGAGAACCTTGCCAAAGGAGTAGCTAAATTTCTCATGGTTTAATAAAATTACCCACTCAACATCAACAACTCTACAGTTAGCATTGTGGTTCCTTAAGGCTGTCATAGCTGAAGGTGGGGAAGGTGGTGGGGATAAGCTCCCACTACTATTAAATGCTCCCAATGACATGCGTCTCAAATAGTCTCTGACAACCAAGTCCAGCTCCTGGCCTTCACGTGTGGCTTAACTACTAAGCCCAGTGGAACCACTTGTACTGACAGGAGAAGGGGGAAGTCGGGTTCAAACCGGTCTTTCTGCACAGATGGGGCTTGTCCGCTGTGGTTGGCAACTCATCTAGGAGAAGGAAAACTCTGATCTCAACTCTCCGCTGCCTTGCTGCCTTTCCCACTCATGGGAAAGGCTTCGGGAACAAACCCCAAGGAAAAATCCACAGCAGGAACCCCTAAGGCAGCCTTATGTTAAGTTCAACTTTGACCGGCAATTCCGGCGACACTGCTGGTGCCAAACCGTGTGGGTCTCTGCAATTCATACGGACTCATTAGCTGCGTGAAGAAGGGGAGGTTGCAGCATGGGCAGCAGCTTGCTCTCCATGTGGAACTGCCCAGGTTTGCGTATCAGGTAGACAGCTAGGATACAACCCTGACCAAAGGCAGGCCTCAGGCCTCGGTCTTCACAACATGCTGTAGGGAATACTAAGTCGCAAGAAAATAAACATTGGCTAGTTTGTTTTTTGGTGTACATTGCTTTCAGAATGTCAAATTAACCTCACACCTTCATCAAAGATTTTTACTTGCGGAACCTTTCTTTGCTTCTTCCCACTTGGGCTTGGAGTGTTTTGTTCTCTAAGAAGGCCAAATTGTTTCCGGATTTCAGGAACACTAATTGGAACCCAGCAAAGAAACAGCATGGGAAACGCAAAGTGAAGACAAGGTTAATTAATGCTTAACCTCCCAGTAGGAATCAAAGTGACAGAACTGCACACAGCACCAGCGCTCGCAACTGGAGAATGACAGACTTACACTCATTAGGTACAGGAGTACGGTGGCTAGCGCAATGCTTTACGGTACAGATGACCTGGGTTCAATTCCCACTGCTGCCTGTAGAGAGATTGTATGAAATTCCCGTGGTTTCCACCTAAAGTCCCGATTGGCAGGTTAATTGGTCACTGCAAATTGTCCCATGATTAGGCTAGGGTTAAATTGAGGACTGCTGGGCAGCACGACTTGAAGGGCCAGAAAGGCCCATTCTGTGCTGTATCTCATTAAATAAGTTAATAAACCTGGTGTGGTCTTCACAGGCTGTGGCCCATCCACTTCAAGTTCGACATGTTGTGCATTCAGAGATGCTCTTCTGCACACCACTGTTGTAACGTGTGGCTATCTGAGTTACTGTCACCTTCCTGTCAGCTTGAACCAGTCTGCCGTTCTCCTCTGAGCTCTCTCATTAACAAGGTGCTTTCACCCACAGAACTGCTACTGACTGGATTTTGTTTTTGCTTTTCGCACCATTAATTCTAAACTCCAGAGACTGTTGTGCATGAAAATCCCAGGGGATCTGTAGTTTCTGAGATATTCAAACTACCCTGTCTGGCACCAACAATCATTCCACAGTCAAAGTCTTCCGCATTCTGCTGTTTTCTCTGAACAACAACGGAACCTTTCCTCTGACCTGCTTTGAAGGTCAGGGCTATATTAGGCTTTTTTGCCATATCTAGGAATGTAGGAGATAATCCATTCTCACTTTTTTTTAAGATAACTGTATTCAGATTTAATAACAGTCGATCCATTAATGCAGGAAGCAAGTTCTAATCATTAACTTTGAAATTTCTGTTTATCACATTACTCACAATCAGGGACCCATCAAGAAGGATCTTTATGTCCCACAGCACCAGGTTCGGAAACAATTGCTAATCTTCAGCCAGCAGGCTCCTGCCTGCGTTGCACTTCCTATGTAATCGTTCTCCATTCTGTTATTGTTTCCTATAAGACCGCAAGGCATCGGAGCAGAATTAGGCCATTCAGCCCATTGAATCTGCTCTGCCATTGCATCATGGCTGATTTATTTTCCTTCTCAACTGTAACCTCATATTCTCCCCATAACCTTTGACACGCTGACTAATCAAGAACCTATCAACTTCTGCCTTAAGTATAGGAAATGATTTGGCCTTCACAGATAACCGTGACAATGAATTCCAAGATTCACCTCCCTCTGGCTAAATGATTCTAATGGACGCATACAAATTCCTCCTCATCTCTGTACTAAAGGGGACATTGTCCTTTTCTGAGGCTGTGCCACCAGGTCCTTTCCTTTGTACCCTGGCATACTGATGAGGTGAAACGATCGGTGTGGATGGTGTGTAGATAGTGTTCCTCACCCTGGTGTCATGCCAGTGTATTGGTTGGCACAACACAAATACAGCTCAGAGCATCGGAGTTCGGAGTTCAATTCCACTGCCAGCTGTAAGGAGTTTGTACATTCCCCCCGCGAGCACGTGGGTTTCCTCCGGGTGCTTCAGTTTCCCCCCACAATCCAAAGACCAAGTTAGCAGGTTAATTGGCCATTGTACAGTTGTCTGGTGGGTTGCTGGGCAGTGCGGTTTGTTAGGGCGGAAAGGCCTGTTCCATACTGTAACCTCTCTATGTGTATAACCATATAACAATTACAGCACGGAAACAGGCCATCTCAACACTTTATCTCATTACAATATAAACCAATTACCCATCAATGCACCCAGTGAGTAACACACATAAAACGTTAGGGGAACTCAGCAGGTCAGGCAGCATCTATGGAGGGAAATAACCAGTCGATGTTTCAGGCCAAGATCCTTTATCAGGACTGGAAATGAAGGGAGAAGAAGCCAGAATAAGAAGGTGGGGAAGGGGAAAGAGTACATGCTGGCTGGTGAGGTGAGGGAGAATGCAGAAAGAGCGAAGGGATGGAGGGAGAAATTATCAAAAGTTAGAGAAATTGATGTCCATGCCATCAGGTTGGGGGGTACCCAGATGAAATAAGAGGTGTTCTTCTTCCAATATTGAGTTTGGCAGAAGAAGAGGTTATGGACTGACATGGCAGAATGAGAATGGGAAGACAAATTGAAATGAATTGAGTGGAGACTCTTTATCACTCAATCGTTTCAATTGTTGTCTTCATAAATCAAACTAAATTAAACCTGTGAATCAGAGAGTGATTGATTCTCATTTATTCCATCTCATTATTTGTAAGTACATCCATTTTGTTTGTGGATATTTAAAGACTTCTTGAGAAACAATGAATAATGTACATAAATGTGTGTGTGTGTGTGTGTGTGTTTGTGTATGTGTGTTTATGTCATAGTGTATGTGTGTGTGTGTGAGACTTCATCTATGTGTGTGAGTTATTGTGAGTGTGAGTGTGTCTGTGTGTTTGTGTGTGTGTGTGTGTGTGTGTGTGTGTGTGTGTGTGTGTGTGTGTGTGTCTGCATACACTGTAGACTGTGGGTGTGTGAGTGGAGTACGTGGCTCCATTTCTGTGATGGAGAGAGGTCGTGTATTATAGTTGTGTAGGGAGTGTAGGGAAATTGTAGACATGGGTGGCCAAAGAGTTTGAGGGATGTGTTTTGTGGATGTTGACATTTCTTTTGTGGATTTAAAGTCCACAAAACACAATTAGTAAAGGAATATAAATCAGTAAATTGGTGTATTAACATCACATGTGCCAAGGTACAGTGTGAAACTGCTCCTGCACACAGATCAATTAGGGTACCCAGAGGTAGTACAGGGGAAAACCATAACAGCATGCAAAAAAAGTGTTACAGAGAAAGTGCAGATAGTAGGTGAAAGGCCATAACAAGTTAAATGTGAGGACAAGAGTCCATCGTATCATGCTAGGACACTGTTCAAACAGAAGCAGTCCTTGTTCAAATGGTACATGCTTTCAAACTTTTGTGTCTGTCATCCATGTACCTATCTAACAGTCTCTAGCAGATGACTAATGAATACCCTGCCACCACTAATGTCTCGTCACTAGGACAGTGAGCTATTTGCTATCTTATTTACAGTTTACCTGTGCTCTGCACTTCATGTGCATTTTGAATTAAATGTTATTAACTTATGTGTGGTGATATTTTGTTTTATATGCTGAGTGTGATGTATGTTTTGTAGGTGCACTGTGGTCCGGAGGAACATTGTTTAAATTGGTTGTATATATGTACAGTCAGAATACAATAAACTTGAGCTTGAACTAAACATATCTGCCTAAAAATTTCATTTCATTTCAAAACTTCCAACATCTTTATTATTTTACATTTCGTCTGGCATTGGAGTTTGGTGTTGATGTCTGTCCAGATGGTATTTTCTTGTAACCTTCTAATTGTGAGATAAACATTGACTGTTAACAATGATCACTTCATGTAAATGCAGTAGCTGTGTTGATATGTGAATTTCCATTAGGGATATTGAGGCCCAGTGTCTACAAATCTGCAAGTCTACTGAATTCTGGAGGATGGAGCTGTAGGATTACCCTGCTTAATTGTTATTTGCAATTTAACAATTAATTAATTGTTTGTTTGGATTACATATAACTACCAATATAAGTGCAACTGTTTAGTATGTTTCCTACTGGTCACAGTGTGTATATGCAATTGCTCAGTGTGTCCCCCTAGTGATCATAACATGTACATGCAATTGTTCAATGTGTCCTCTAGTGGTCACAGTATGTATATGCAGTTGTTCAGTACGTCCCCTAGTTGTTACATTCATGTCTCTTTCTGGAAGCTTCTTGGTATCACATTATTTATATAGGAGCTACCTGACTGGTGAACTCTTATCTACAAATTTGAATGGAATGTTTCTTATCTATGGAATACAAGCCCCACCCTCTTTATTCTTTTCCTGTTCCTTGACCTTAGCCACTAGACTTTCTCTACCCTACGTTTCCAATTCTCTTTGTTCTATTAATGCTTAATAAAATGATTGTGAAGCAACAAGTTTTGCGCCTCTTTCCTGACTTCTGAAAAAGTCTTGGAGTAAAAACGTCGGAATCCAACAAAGGCCAGAAACGGCCTGTCCTGGGGGTGGAGACACTGTAAGGCTTTGGTGGGTTGGTGGGCGCAAGGCTGTCGTTCTGTTGCTTGTTGTGTTCAGTGTCACATTGCGGAGCATTGTGGGTACGCCATGTTGGCACCAGAATGTGTGGAAACACTTTGCAGGGATGAACCCAGCACATCTGTAGGTTGTGTTGGTTGCTAACACAACACAAACGAAAAGTTTCACTGTCTCAATGTACACATGGTAAATGAACCTGAATCTGGTTTGTTATTAGACTGCACCATGAGCACAAGTCAAATTCAGAGTGAGCGGAGGGGTGTAATATAATCAATCTGGAATTCTCAGGGGAAATATAAGGAATATGCCCATGAATACTAAGGATAGAAAATTATCTTGGCCTGTTTTCAATATCCCCTTAGACACTCTGTGGAATATACAAAAAAAAACACAAAATGCTGGCAGAACTCAGCAGGCCAGACAGCATCTATGAGAAGAGGTAGTGACGACGTTTCGGGCTGAATCCCTGTCTGGCCCGTTGAGTTCTGCCAGCATTTTGTGTTTTTATTTATGTCCAGCATCTGCAGATTCACTCGTGTTGCCTGTGGAATATACAGTTGATTTACAGCAAATGACAGATTCTAGAATCTAGAAAGATCTAGATTCAAGATTCAAGTTTACAAATTTTTTAATGTCATTTCCTGTACAAAGTGACAATCCTTGGAGGTATATATAAATCATCTCCGACCGGTGACTGGAACGGGCCGTGGCAGACAATCCCATTGCAGGCAATCTACTACTGACTGTTACTATTTTAAACTATCTGGAGGAAAATGGTGAAGGGTTAATTTGAATATTACTCATAATTTTCTTCACAACTAAACCCTAGCACTTTGCTTAATTAGAAAATGATTATAGTCATTACAGAAAATTAGTGCAAAATGTCAGCAGTCTGAAAGAAATATCAGGTTAAGCATTGATATCAACGCAGTATTTATAAATATCTGTCCTAAAATCCAAAATGCTGTCCCTACATAACAATTAGTCATTAGTTGGCCTGTGGTGTAGTGGCATCAGCTCTGGACTTTGAGGCTAATGGTCCTGGGTTTGAATCTGGCCAGCTCCTTGCATGCTTTCCATCTGTGTTGGATATGGCTGAGCTAGCAACTTGGTCGCAGAAAAAAAAACAGATGTAACTCTTGGTTCAGCTAGCAGCTTAATACAGGGGATGATAGCTCCCAGACCTGGCCAAACTCAAGAAATCTCGTTTCGTTTGGGTGGATGTTTCATGTGATGTGTCCCCTGTTACAATATGTGATTAAACAATTGAACGATTGAGCTTTATAATTCTTAATTAACTACAGTTAGTAAAAAAACAAAAAAAGGGCCCACTCTCATGAGACAGGGCTAATTTACAACATTGGAGCTCACTGATAAGGCCATTCGTCCACCATCGACCTCTTCCAATCGTTCACCTTCGACCTCCTCTGACCTTCGGACCCTTGCTCCAGCAGTCTACCAACTCTCTCCATTCGTCTCTTCTCCCTGATCTCTCCCCGGCAAAAGAACGCAAATTCCTGGCTCCCAGAAACACAAGGAAGAACAACGTCCTGCTTATTGGCTAGCATGCCCCATTATCTCTAGTCATAACCCAAACGTTGCTGCTACAGAGAAACCGTTACCTCAGCAGTGGAACATCACAGAGAAGCCGTTACATTAGCAGTGAAACCTTACAGCGTGTTACACAGACAAAAATGCTAAAGAAATGAAAAGGCAAGGTTGCCACATGATGTGGCCACAAGGTCACTACTGTCCTTCAAATGAGGACGATAGGAAAAAAAAAGATTACTAAGTAGGTATAAGCAAATTCTTTAATCTCTGCAAAATGTAACCGGTAACAATGATTCTATTTTTAAAGATTAGAGTCAGGTTTATTATCACTGACATATTTCATGAAATTTGTTGCTTTGTGGCAGCAGTTCAATACAATCTCGGAGGAGACTGGTGGAGAGGCTTGAGAGTGCCTGAGATCCCGAGGACAACGGTGTCCGGAGCTCAGCTCCTGGTAGGCTCACCCTTGGCGGTAAGCTCAAGAGGGAGGCTGTAGACAAAAAGTGATCCAACCAAAACCTCAGTGCTGGAGCTGGTGGAAGATGATGGCACATCACAAGGGCAGTGATGGTGGAGGAAGGCTGCAGCAGGGAAGGGTCCCTGACTAACCCCTCGGGAGAGCTTCATACTCGACTTGAGTGATCGCAATACAGTACAAGACTTAAAAATTACTATAATTATCATCATCATTATGTGTCATGTGGGCAATCACCGTCTTCCACTTGTCCTTAATCTGAACATTGCCTGTGTGGAAGACCCCATTCACACTGTTGTTCTTTTTCTTTTCTCTATCTGTGACCATGACTGCTCTTGGCAAATATTTCTACAGGACTGGTTTGCTATTGTCTTCTTCTGGACAGTGTCTCTACCAGATGGGTGACCCCACCCATTACCAATACTCTTCAGAGACTGTCTGCCTGGCATCAGTGATCGCGTAACAGGACATGTGATACGCACCACCTGCTCAACCGACCGTCCACCACCTGCTCCCACGGCCTCACTTGACCCTGATCAGGGGGCTAAGCAGGTGCTACACCTTGCCCAAGGGAGACCTACGGGCTAGCGGAGGGAAGGAGTGCCTTCCACCTCCTTTGGTGGAGATGTATCTAAACCTGCGGCATGAAGGCCTGGTGCGCACCACAACCGGGGCCTCCATCGTCGGTCTTGCCAATGAATCTTCGAGCAGGCGCACTTTAATCCAGGCTGATAAAAGTACTTTAGGAAAGACCTGGTGATGAGACTGATCTCAGTATTGTTAGACTGAGTGGGGATAACTACCTCCAGATGGTGGAAAGTTGAAGCTGCTCTTAAACAAAGGCTAACTGCTTGTGATAAACATCCTACCACATTGTCAGAGGCTGCTGCCATTAGAACTTCATTGGCTATCTGTCAGCTCCAGTTCAAAGCAGTCCCAGCAATCTCAGCGTGAATACCTTTGAAATACAGTGGATTCCAGTTAACTGGGCCATTGGTTAATCAGGGCAGCCACATATTTGGGACAATTCATCAAGAAATAAAAACTAATCAATAAAATAGCCAGGATTCCCTTCATTTATTTGGGATGCTATGTCATTTAATTGGGACAGGGGGTTGCTATCAAGCAGTTTATAATTAGCATCAATCGTGTGCACATTCTGTGGCTATTAGATACATGCTTTGAGCGAACAATTTTTAAATTGCTTCAGTTGTGTGTGTTTGTGGTCAGAAAGTAGCAATTTTTGTCACTGGTAGTTGGTGAGAAATAAGCAGTGAGACAAGTCTGAACTGGTTTGCACACTGTGATTTCAGGCATTCACACTCGGAGATGCCAGAAACGGCCGAGGGTGAAAATTTCACTGCTCTAACAAGTTAGGAACTATGAACAGTTTGAAGGTTTCAGCAATCATCTTGAATGTTACAATGGAAATGAAGATTTGGAGGATGAAATCGTCAAAAACATTGTTTGAAGGCAGTCCGTTATCTGCACTAGGTGTCTACACCGATCTTGTTAATATACAGTCAATCAAAAGAACACAGCAATGGATTAATATCTCCGTCAATAACTATTAGGAATAATACACAGGTTTATAGTACTGTAGTGGTATTGGTAAGGGTTCTAATTTGTCTGTATTCCATCTAAATAGATCATTTGTTACTCAATTAGTCGTTTTATATCTTTTTAAACATCTCCATAAAACTTCGGTTAATTGGGGTATCTGCTAAATTGGGTCGAAATGTACTGGTCCCACTGTGTCCTAATTAACCAGAATCAACTGGATATGAATTAATTGACTGTGAAACAGACTGGTTAGCATAACACTTTTGCAGCATCCACGACTCAGGTTCAATAGCTACTACTTGTGCTTTCAACAATCAGACGGTAGTTCTTGGTGCAAATTCATATTGTCTTCCTGATGCAAGTTGTTACTGTGGATGTGACTGGAAGTGACAGAGGGTTTGACCGAGCTGATTGTGTGTCCTCAAACAATCTGGGGGTAAAATGGTCAGTTAAGTGAATCATCGCCGACGTGGTCTGTCATTTGGGACTGCATCCTTGTACATAATGTGAATTGAAGTTTAAAGTCCAAAGTAAATTTATTATCAAAGTGCATACATGTTACCATATACGATTCGTTTTCTTGCCAGCATTCACAGTAGAACAAAAAAACACAAAGGAATCAGTGCAAGACCTCAGACAAGATGGACAAACAATGAATGTTTCAATCCTTTGACATACACATGACAAATGAAGGTAATCTTGAATCTTTTATGGTTGTCCATCATATCCAACAATGACAGGTGACTGTTGTGGGAGAGTTTTTAAAGTGGAAAAGCTGTTGAACTGGGGGAGTTCCACTCTCTTGACGTCTGGGCCCTTCACCACGCCCTTCACTCTCCGCTCCAGAACTGCGGAAACACCTTCCTGGCTGTTGGATCTCACTGTAGATCACACTCAGGACTGCAGCAGAGCTGGCTTCACTTGCTAGGACAGGCCTGTCCCCATCTCACCAATGCAGGATCGAAATATCGACTGTCCATTTCCCACCACAGATGCTGCCCGACCTGTTGATTCAAAGCACATTCATTATCAAAGTGCGTCCACCATACGGAGACTTGAGACTCTCCTTCTTGCAGGCAGCCACAAAATGAAGGAACGCAAGAGAATCCTTGAGAAATTCCACACCGCAAAGACCGTCAAACTGCCAATGTACGAAGAAAGAACAAATCAAGCAAACAAAAGTAAATGCAAATAAATAACAAACAGAAGCTGGGGTTGCCATGGTAGCATAGCAGTCAGTGTGATACTGCTCAGGGCAGTGGAGTTTGGAATGGAATTCTGACACTGTCTATTAGGAGTTCGTGTGTTCTCACCGTGACTGCATGGATTTCCCACGTGCGCCGGTTTCTTCCTAATTTGTCCCATGATTAGGCTAGGGTTAAATTGGGGTTCTGGAAGGCATGGTTTGAAGGGCCAAAGGGAGTGTTCAGATTTCCTGAAGATGAATCCACAGCCACGGAGCCAGTTCGGCGCTGATGTGAATGAAACTAGTCCAGGATCCCGGCGGCTGCAGAGCCACTTCTGTGTTGAGGTGAGTGCTGCCGGACCAGGAGCCTGACGCCTGCAGGCCGCAGTTGTGGAATCCATTCAGTGCTGAGGGTGCTTGCACCAGGTTTCAGAATTTTCACTCTTCTGAGCCTCCATCTTCCTCAACATGCTCTTCAAAGTACATTTATGTCACCATATACAGCACAGAGAATCATTTTCTTGTGAGTATTCCCAGTAAATACAAGAAAGACAATAGAGTCAATGAAAGGCCAAATATGACAAAGACAGATACCCAGTGTGCAAACGACAACAAACTCTGCAAATACAAAATGAAATGATAATAATAATAAATAAATAAACAATAAATATCAAGAACTTGAGATGAAGAGTCCTTGAAAGAGAGTCCAGTGGTTGTGGGAACAGTTCAGTGAAGTTATCCCCTCTGGTTCAGGAGCCTGATGGTTGAGGGGTAGCAACTGTTCCTGAACCTGGAGGTGTAAATCCTGAGGCTCCTGTACCTCCTTCCTGACGGCAACAGCAAGAAAAGAGGGTGGGGTTTTGGAGAGAATACGTTTAAGTGATTGTCAACTTTTGATTTGCTTGGATTTATTTTTGTCTTGTTTATTTTGCAGATAGTTAAAACTTGATAAATATTCATGACTTGACCTTGGCAACACTATAAGCTGTGAACATCTTGCAAGCCTGCTGTTTGAGTCAGGGTGTAGAGAAAGGCAAATGTCTCAGGCTGGAACCCAAAACATCTTCCCAACAAGCATTTCTTCAACCGTGTTTACTTATTTACTTATTTAGAGATACAACACAGAACAGGCTCATACAGCCCAAAGAACCACACTGCCTTGCAGCGCACCTGTTTGTGGTGCCACAGTCACAGAGAGTGGTGAATCTGTGGAATTCTTTGCCACAGGCAGCTGTGGAGGCCAAGTCTTTAAGGCAGATTGGTCAGGGCACGAAGGGATACGGGGTGAAGGCGAGAGATTGGCGCTGAGAGGAAAATTGGATCAGCCATGGTGAAATGATGGAGCAGACTTGATGTGCCAAATGGCTGCATTCTGCTCCTATACCCTACGGTCTGATAAGACCATCAGACGTAGGAGCAGAATTAGGCCATCGGCATATTGAGTACCCTGTCGAATACCCTGTCTTCGGCTGAAACAGAATACCTACCCAACTAAACCGAGAGATCTTCCCAACTGAACCCAGAGATCTACCCAACTGAACCCAGAGATCTTCCCAACTGAACCCAGAGATCTACCCACTATACCCAGAGATCTACCCACTTTACCTAGAGAATTACATACTAAACCCAGAGATCTACCCAACTAAACCCAGAGATCTACCCAACTAAACCCAGAGATCTTCCCAACTGAACCCAGAGATCTACCCAACTGAACCCAGAGATCTACCCAACTGAACCCAGAGATCTTCCCAACTGAACCCAGAGATCTACCCAACTGAACCCAGAGATCTTCCCAACTGAACCCAGAGATCTACCCAACTGAACCCAGAGATCTTCCCAACTGAACCCAGAGATCTTCCCAACTGAACCCAGAGATCTACCCAACTGAACCCAGAGATCTTCCCAACTGAACCCAGAGATCTTCCCAACTGAACCCAGAGATCTACCCAACTGAACCCAGAGATCTACCCAACTGAACCCAGAGATCTTCCCAACTGAACCCAGAGATCTACCCAACTGAACCCAGAGATCTTCCCAACTGAACCCAGAGATCTACCCAACTGAACCCAGAGATCTTCCCAACTGAACCGGAGATCTACCCAACTGAACCCAGAGATCTACCCAACTGAACCCAGAGATCTACCCAACTGAACCCAGAGATCTTCCCAACTGAACCCAGAGATCTACCCACTATACCCAGAGATCTACCCACTTTACCTAGAGAATTACATACTAAACCCAGAGATCTACCCAACTAAACCCAGAGATCTTCCCAACTGAACCCAGAGATCTTCCCAACTGAACCCAGAGATCTTCCCAACTGAACCCAGAGATCTACCCAACTGAACCCAGAGATCTTCCCAACTGAACCCAGAGATCTTCCCAACTGAACCCAGAGATCTACCCAACTGAACCCAGAGATCTTCCCAACTGAACCCAGAGATCTACCCAACTGAACCCAGAGATCTACCCACTATACCCAGAGATCTACCCAACAGAACCCAGAGATCTACCCAACTGAACCCAGAGATCTTCCCAACTGAACCCAGAGATCTACCCAACTGAACCCAGAGATCTACCCACTATATCCAGAGATCTACCCAACAGAACCCAGAGATCTACCCAACTGAACCCAGAGATCTACCCAACTAAACCCAGAGATCTACCCACCTAAACCCAGAGATCTTCCCAAATGAACCCAGAGATCTTCCCAACTGAACCCAGAGATCTACCCACTTTACCCAGAGAATTACCTACTAAACTCAGAGCATCTTTCCTACTGAACTCAGAGATCTTCCCAACTGAACTCAGAGCATCTTTCCTACTATACCCAGAGATCTTCCCACTTTACCCAGTGATCTACCCAGTTTACCCAGAGAATTACCTACTAAACTCAGAGATCTACCCAACATGGCAATCTCGAGAATAAAGGAAATCATCTCCTCTCTCTGCAGCTGAGAAACTGCAAATGATTAACTTGAGATTTAGCAGCTTATAGTTTTAGGGAGACAACGTGCCTTAAAATTAAATAGTGTTACACTATCAATTAAAACGCCATTCCGATTCTGCTCGCTGCTCTGCGAGGGACTCAACAGGCCAAGCAGCGCCCATGGAAAGGAGCACAGTGGACATGCTGTACCAAGACCCTTCAGCAGGACTGGAGAAAACAGAAAGAAAGCTGAAGAGCAGATTTAAATCCACAAATGAGTTATGCATAAATAAGTAAAGTGCATAAATTAAATATTGTCAGGTACAGAACAGATTAATTGGTGACATTTCCATGCGACGTGGCAAAGAGTTGAGAAGCCTAACGGCCTGAGGGAAGAAACTGTTTCCCATCCTGACCGTTCTTGTCTTTATGCATCGGAGTCTCCTGCTGATGGTAGAAAGTCAAAGAGAATGCTGGATGGATGGGTGGGATTCTTAGTAAAACTAAGGGCCCTGCGTATTCCTCACTCCTGATAAACATCCCCAGTGGATGGTAGGGAGGCTCCTATGACCCTCTCAGCCGTTCTTAGTCCGAAGCTCTGCGGCTCCTGTACCAGGCAGAGGTGCAGCTTGTCAGGACGCTCTCACTGGGGCTCCTGTAAAATTCAGTTCAGATAAAACTGAGAACATGAGCCCAGAGGTTGTGTTCAATAATCAGTTCAGCGTTGAGGTGAGTGAAGATGCCCCTGTTGGTTCAGGAGCCTGACGGTTGAAGAGTAATGCAACAATAATAAACCAGTTCCTATTACCTGCTGAGTGTTTCCTGAATTTAAAAAACTTTCAGACTGCATCTGTTATGTATTTCTATATTTTCAATGTTTAATCTCAGCGTTCATAAGGATAAAATCAAGCTAATTAAAAACTGGCAATAATGACAACAAGCAAATGCAATCTTCTAAAAAAATCTCAGATTGCATAACTGATAATTAGAATATATATTGGATGCTTTACTTTATTTTAAAGTTTGCTAATAGCTCACACTGAGAAATAAAACAACATCCACTAGAATTAACGGTGGTGAAATTAACGGTCACGCTACTGTTTAACTTTGGCCATTGCTGGAGTGGACTTGGGACCGGGTCCTTGTGGTGGAGCCCAGACCCAAAAGCGGATAACAAGCTGATGTTCGGCTGATTGCACGACTTGTTCTTTTTCTTGCACATTGAGTGTTTGATGGTCTTTGTTGTGTGGGTTCTATCGTGTTTCACTGTTTGAGGCTGCCTGCAAGGAGACACATCTCAAGGTTGTATGCATACTTGACAATAAATGTACTTTAATTAACAGCCGGTCCACAACTAATGTGCACATTTTCCAAACAAATCCACTCTGACTCATGACCCAAAAGCCTAAAGATTACTTCTAACACTTCGGAAAGCTGAACATGAAATGATAAACACACAGATTAAACTGCAACAGCACAAATTCCTGGTGCAAACAAGAGAGAGAGAGAAAGTACAGATCTTTAACCAACCAGAACTGAAGTAAGCAGAGAAGATTCAGAAGCTGCATTCTTTAACACGTTTCACACACTCTGGTGTTATGTAAGAAGTTGCCTTAAGTACTCCCACATGGCCACTTCTGCTGATGAAAATAGCAAATTTTTCTGACATTTCCCCGTATGTCCCTGCTTACAGCAACTAAAAAACTTGAACTCAACTTCTTTCACACCCAGTAATCCATCTGCCCAATATATACCCTTGCCTTCCTATTCTCTACCCCTCCCAACATCTCCTCACAGCCTCCCCCTTTCCACCTGCTCACACCTTCCCCCTCTTACCCACACACTTACATGCTGTGTATGTATTTATAAACACAAGAGATTCTGCAGATGCTGGAAATCTAGAGCAACACACACACAAAATGCTGGAGGAACTCAGCGTCTATGGAGAGGAATAAACAGTCAACTGTTGGAATATTGAAAGGGCTAGATAGGGAGGAAGTGGAGGGCATATTGCCTGTGGTGGGGGAGATTAAGACCAGAGGGAGCAGACTCAAAATAGAGGGACATCCCTTTAAAAGAGATGAGGATATATTTACATTTTTAACCAGAGATTAGTCAATCTGTGGAATTCATCGCCACAGACAGTTGTGGAGGCCAAATCATTGGGTGTATTTAAAGTGGAGGGTTGATAAGTTCTTGATTAGTAAGGGTGTCAATGGAGAGAATGTGGTTGAGAGGGAAAATAAATCAGCCTTCGTGGAATGGCCTGATTCTGTTCCTATACCTTATGGCCTCATGGTCTAACTAGAAGTCATAAGTTAAAGGTGAAAGGTGAAATGTTTAAGGGGAAGTTCTTCACTCAGAGGGCAGTGAGAGTGTGGAACGAGCTGTCAATGGAAGGTGTGTGTGTGTGTGTGTGAGTGTCTGTGTGTGTGTGGATGTGTGAGTGTGTCTGTTAGTGTGTGTGAGTGTGTGTGTATGTGTGAGTGTGTGTGTGTGTGAGTGTGTGTGTGTGTGTGTGTGTGTGTCTGTGTGTGTATGTGTGAGTGTGAGTGTGTGTGTATGTGTGTGTATATGTGTGTGTGTGTGAGTGTGTGTGTGTGAGTATGTGTGTGAGTGTGTGTGTGTGTATGTGTGTGTGTGTGTGTGTGAGTGTGTGAGTCTATGTGTGTGTGAGTGTCTGTGTGTGTGTGTGAGTGTGTGTGTGTGAGTATGTGTGTGTGTGTGTGAGTGTGTGTGAGTGTGAGTGTGAGTGTGTGTGTGTGTATGTGTGTGTGTGTGTGAGTGTGTGAGTCTATGTGTGTGAGTGTCTGTGTGTGTGTATGTGTGAGTGTGTGTGTGTGTGAGTGTGTGAGTCTATGTGTGTGTGAGTGTCTGTGTGTGTGTATGTGTGAGTGTGTGTGTGTGTGTGTGTGAGTCTATGTGTGTGTGAGTGTCTGTGTGTGTGTGTGTGAGTGTGTGTGTGTGAGTATGTGTGTGTGTGTGTGTTCGAATTGTAATTGGTTTACTATTGTCACATGTACGGCGATACAGTGAAAAGTTTGTTGTGCAAACTGTTCACACAGATCAGATCATTACACAATGCTTTGAGGTAGAACAAGGAAAATCAATAACAGAATGCAGGACGATGTGTAACAGCTACAGAGAAAGTGTGGGTAAACAGTAAAGTGCAAGATCATACCGAGTAGATTGTCCAACCAAGAGTTCCTTTCATTGTACCAAAGAACGGTTGCAACGTCTGAGAGAGGTTTGGTAAGCACATGGATTGGAGGGGTCTGGAGGGCAATGGTCCAGGTGCCAGTGACTGGGTAGAATAGCAGTTCAACATGGACTAGATGGGCTGAAGGGCCTGTGTATGTCCTGTGCTGCTCTGTTCATTGAGATTGATTGCCAAGGATCTGTAAATTAATTGTCTATTTACTTATTCCGAGATACAGTGCGGAACAGGCCATCCAGCCCAACGAGCTACAACACCAACAACCCACCGATTTAACCCTAGCCTAATCACAAGACAATTTACAATGTCCAGCCAGCACATCTTTGGATTTTGGGAGGAAGCAGGTGCACCCGGAGGAAACCTACATGATTCATGGGAAAGACATACAAATATCTTACAGCAGATGCTGGAATTGAGCTCCAAACTCCAAAGCCATGAATTGTAATTGTGCTCTGTTAACTGCTACACTGCCATGGCACCCCAAACATACAGTAAAATGCCTCATTTGCTTCAGTGACCAACACAGCCCGAGGATTGTACCGGGCATGCAAGCCTCCAGTGCAGCCATGCTTCTAGTGCCAATAAAGCATGTCCACAACTGACCATTAATCGCTGGACTGTGGGAGGGAACCAGGGCACCCAGAGGAAACCCATGCGATCTCGAGGAACATACAGATTCCTTACAGGCAGCAGTGGGAATTGAAAACTAAACAATGATTGTTGGTGCTATCAAGAAAATGTGCTAACTGCCGTGTTGCCATCTCTTTTAAAAATTGCTCGCTCTGGCGGAACTCAAAACCACCATATTTGCATTGCTGGCTCACACATCTGAGGTCCAATATGATCTCCACTTTGTTACAAATCCTGATGTTGGATTTGGTTCTCCAAATCATTTATCATTTTAAAGCTGCCATCAGGAGGAAGGGACAGGAGTTTCGAGCCTCACACCACCAGCTTCAGGAACAGTTATTACCCCTCACCCATCAGGATCTTGAACCAGAGGGGATAACTTCACTCACCCCAACACTGAACTGTTCCCACAACCTATGGACTCATTTCCAAGGACTCTTCAGCTTATGCTCTTGATATTTATTGTTTATATATATATTTTTTTCCTTTGTATTTGCACAGTTTGTTGTCCTTTGCACATTGGCTGTGTGTCCGTCCTATTGGGTGTGGGTCTTTAATTGATTCTATTACGGATAGTGGATTTACTGAGTATGCCCACAAGAAAATGAATCTCAGGATTACAAATGGTGACAAATATTTATTTTGCAAATACATTTAGTTTGAACTTTGAATTTTGAACTTCTAATCTTATTACTGGAGATGAGACCGTTACTTTCCATGCTTCATAGTTAAATAAAACACAGCAGTCGATCTCCTTTATTATATAAGAATGGCAATAAATGCTGGTGCCCCTTCTGATAAAAATAGACTTCAAGTACAGGAGAAAACGGTATCCTAATCTCTGTAGGGGTTTCTACCAGCATGAAGAAAAATTCAGGCCGAGATGGAGTTTAGATGCAGGAGCACAGCACCAGATGACAAAGAATCACGAATCTTTTCAAAGCTCTTAACCCATCAGACTCTTCATGGCAGATGAAGGCCCTCCGATGATAGGGATCAACCACAGATGTTGCATCCGAGCTATTGAAGTCAATACGCAAGTCAGAGCAGTACGATGCAGAGAGCAAGCGGTTGTCCACGCAGCAGGCTCCCCTCTCCATGCAGCTGATGACTCCAAAGTTTGGTACCAACACCGTTGCAGGAGCTCTGCTCCTTAGGGACTCCAGTCTCTGGTCAGTGATGGACTCAAAGTGGGACTGCCTTAGGGACTCCAGCCTCTGGTCAGTGATGGACTCAAAGTGGGACTGCCTTAGGGACTCCAGTCTCTGGTCAGTGATGGACTCAAAGTGGGACTGCCTTAGGGACTCCAGCCTCTGGTCAGTGATGAACTCAAAGTGGGACTGCCTTAGGGACTCCAGTCTCTGGTCAGTGATGGACTCAAAGTGGGACTGCCTTAGGGACTCCAGTCTCTGGTCAGTGATGGACTCAAAGTGGGACTGCCTTAGGGACTCCAGCCTCTGGTCAGTGATGGACTCAAAGTGGGACTGCCTTAGGGACTCCAGCCTCTGGTCAGTGATGGATTCAAAGTGGGACTGCCTTAGGGACTCCAGTCTCTGGTCAGTGATGGACTCAAAGTGGGACTGCCTTAGGGACTCCAGTCTCTGGTCAGTGATGGACTCAAAGTGGGACTGCCTTAGGGACTCCAGTCTCTGGTCAGTGATGGACTCAAAGTGGGACTGCCTTAGGGACTCCAGCCTCTGGTCAGTGATGGACTCAAAGTGGGACTGCCTTAGGGACTCCAGCCTCTGGTCAGTGATGGACTCAAAGTGGGACTGCCTTAGGGACTCCAGCCTCTGGTCAGTGATGGACTCAAAGTGGGACTGCCTTAGGGACTCCAGCCTCTGGTCAGTGATGGACTCAAAGTGGGACTGCCTTAGGGACTCCAGTCTCTGGTCAGTGATGGACTCAAAGTGGGACTGCCTTAGGGACTCCAGCCTCTGGTCAGTGATGGACTCAAAGTGGGACTGCCTTAGGGACTCCAGTCTCTGGTCAGTGATGAACTCAAAGTGGGACTGCCTTAGGGACTCCAGTCTCTGGTCAGTGATGGACTCAAAGTGGGACTGCCTTAGGGACTCCAGTCTCTGGTCAGTGATGGACTCAAAGTGGGACTGCCTTAGGGACTCCAGTCTCTGGTCAGTGATGGACTCAAAGTGGGACTGCCTTAGGGACTCCAGCCTCTGGTCAGTGATGGACTCAAAGTGGGACTGCCTTAGGGACTCCAGCCTCTGGTCAGTGATGGATTCAAAGTGGGACTGCCTTAGGGACTCCAGTCTCTGGTCAGTGATGGACTCAAAGTGGGACTGCCTTAGGGACTCCAGTCTCTGGTCAGTGATGGACTCAAAGTGGGACTGCCTTAGGGACTCCAGTCTCTGGGCAGTGATGGACTCAAAGTGGGACTGCCTTAGGGACTCCAGCCTCTGGTCAGTGATGGACTCAAAGTGGGACTGCCTTAGGGACTCCAGTCTCTGGTCAGTGATGGACTCAAAGTGGGACTGCCTTAGGGACTCCAGTCTCTGGTCAGTGATGAACTCAAAGTGGGACTGCCTTAGGGACTCCAGTCTCTGGTCAGTGATGGACTCAAAGTGGGACTGCCTTAGGGACTCCAGTCTCTGGTCAGTGATGGACTCAAAGTGGGACTGGCTTAGGGACTCCAGTCTCTGGTCAGTGATGGACTCAAAGTGGGACTGCCTTAGGGACTCCAGTCTCTGGTCAGTGATGAACTCAAAGTGGGACTGCCTTAGGGACTCCAGTCTCTGGTCAGTGATGGACTCAAAGTGGGACTGCCTTAGGGACTCCAGCCTCTGGTCAGTGATGGACTCAAAGTGGGACTGCCTTAGGGACTCCAGTCTCTGGTCAGTGATAGACTCAAAGTGGGACTGCCTTAGGGACTCCAGTCTCTGGTCAGTGATGGACTCAAAGTGGGACTGCCTTAGGGACTCCAGTCTCTGGTCAGTGATGGACTCAAAGTGGGACTGCCTTAGGGACTCCAGCCTCTGGTCAGTGATGAACTCAAAGTGGGACTGCCTTAGGGACTCCAGTCTCTGGTCAGTGATGGACTCAAAGTGGGACTGCCTTAGGGACTCCAGTCTCTGGTCAGTGATGGACTCAAAGTGGGACTGCCTTAGGGACTCCAGCCTCTGGTCAGTGATGGACTCAAAGTGGGACTGCCTTAGGGACTCCAGTCTCTGGTCAGTGATAGACTCAAAGTGGGACTGCCTTAGGGACTCCAGTCTCTGGTCAGTGATGGACTCAAAGTGGGACTGCCTTAGGGACTCCAGTCTCTGGTCAGTGATAGACTCAAAGTGGGACTGCCTTAGGGACTCCAGTCTCTGGTCAGTGATGGACTCAAAGTGGGACTGCCTTAGGGACTCCAGTCTCTGGAGTTATCCTCAGGGTTTACTCCCAAACCCTTCCCCATGACCAGGTATAGCCAGAAGGCAGCGGAGGTTTGAGATCAGAATTTTCCTTCTAGACGAGCTGCCTGCTGCGGCAGGCGAGCCCCATCCGCCTGCAGATGTAAATTGCTGGTTGAGAAACAAGGTCAAGAAAGGTTACAATGCAGAGGTAAGGTTAGAATTGGATTAATCACAACTTTTTGAGTGATCTGTATGTCTATATACATCAATGCTTATGTCCTTCTACAGATGCACAGTGGAGAGCACGCTAACCAGCTGCATCACTGGAAACTGAACTGAAGTGGACGGGAAAGATCTACAACGGGTATTCAAAACTGCCCAATGCACTACCCGCACCAAAGACATATGTACAGAAGCAACAAACACAAAATGCTGGAGGAATTCAGTAGGTCAGGCAGCGTCTATGCAACTGAATAGACAGTTTATGTTTCTAGCCGAGACCCTTCCTCAAGACTGAGAAGGAAGGGGATAGATGCCAGAATAAGAAGGTAGGGGAAGGGGATGGAGACTAGCTGGAAGGCGAAAGATGAAACCAGATGGGTGGGAAAGGTCAAGGGCTGGAAAGGAAGGAATCTGATAGGGAAGGAATGGACCATAGGAAAAAGGGGAGGAGCAGGGGCACCAGGAAAAAGGGTAGGAGCAGGGGCACCAGGAGAAAGTGTTAGGCAGGTCAGAAGTAAAAGATCAGAGCAGGGAATAGAGGAAGGGCGGAGGTAAACTTGTCAACTTATCTACAAATACTCTTGTGCCTGTGTCACTTTATGGACATGAAATCAATATATATAAGCAATCTTATGTATTTCTATTTATTATGTTTTTTAATTATTGTGTTCTTTATCTAGCTTTGTATATTTTGGAGTGTCTATGCCCTTACATCCCTAGTTGTAATCTTAGATCCATGAATACGTATTTGTGGATGTTACTGTTCCTGGAGCCGAGCACATAAGGACTAATGATGTGGCTTTTTGCTCTTATACATCAAAATAAAATCAGCTTTTTGATCTTGCTGAGATTTAGAGAGAGTTTGATGTTTTGGCACAACTCAGACAGATTTTCAGTCTCCCTCCTATATACTAATTCATCACCACTTTTGACTTGGCCATTGACAGTAGCATCACCAGCAAACTTAGGTATGGTATTGGAGCTGTGCTTAGCCTCACGGTCATCAGTATAACGCTGTTCCTGTCAATGGCTCTGGATGCTGGTTGCTTCACAGCCTGGTTTGGAAATGCCAACCCACAGGAAAGCAAGGGACTCGGCCTATTCCAACTCCAGTACAGCTGCCCCCACCGTCAAGGACATCTACAAGAGGCACTGTCTCCAGAAGGGAACATTCCTCACCAGGGACCTGCCGCCATTTGGGCCACTCCCTCTTCTCGTAACTGCATCAGGCACCTGCAGACCCACACCTCAGGGTTCAGTAACAGCTTCCCCCCACCCACCACCATCAAGTTCCTGAACCAATCTGAACACTACCCCAGACTAGATTCCTTTCCTCTTTCACCTTGTTTCCATGTGGTATCTGTAAATAAAAATAAATACAATAAGCTTGCAGTTGAGGTCTTGTTGGTATATTTTATATTTTAGTTTACTTTGTTTAAAGTCTAAGTTTGCCATATCTATAATGTGTTGCTGCTTCACTAAGTTAACTTTTGTGACTTCTCGAGGACCATCACCTTGTCTTGGTTGAGAGGCTTGTAAGCTCCTGAAATCCCAAGACTGATGCCATCTGGATCTTAGTTCCTGGTAGGGTCACCCGTGGTGGCTAAGGTCAAGGAAGATGTCCCAGCCAAAAACTGATCCAACCAAGACCTTAACGGTGGAGCGGGCAGAAGATTATGATACCTCACAAGGGCAGTGAAGGGCCCCCAGTCTTCTTGGATGCCATGCCACTGGACCGTGACCCCGATCTGCCAAGGATCAAGTTAAACAACATCACACACAGGCATTCTCCATTTAGGAAACAAACCCTTGGGAGAACAGCATACTCAACTCAAGTGTTCACGTTACTACTGTTATTTTGCTCCTGGTAAGGCTACCCATTGTGGTAAGGTCAAGGGGGACATTTCAGACAAAGAATGATCCGACCAAGACCTCAAAGTGAGGCTGGTGGAAGAAGATAGATCGCAATGACAGCAAGGGCAGAGGGAACCTGTCGCAATGAAGGGTCCCCAGCCATCTTGCATCCCATGTTATCCCTGACCCTGATTCCTCAGGGATTGAGTTATGGCTGTCCATGCATCAGCCTCCCCACATTAAACAAAGTCACACACAAGTAATCTCCATTAAGGAAACAACCCCTTGGGAGAACACCATACATGACTGGAGTGACCACACTACTACTGTTATCTGATTAGTGCTTTACCACAGAGGGAAACTAATACGAACAGATAGCGGAACACAGAATTGATGGCACATTATATAGAGCCATTTACATTTGTATTCATTTTGGTTGCAAAGATGCATAAATGATTCTTTATGCCGAAGCTGGAATCAGCTCATTAGCTTTGTTAGTCTCTGGTGTACAATTAATGTTTGGAACCTGAGACAGTGTTTGATGTGGAATTGATATCCTGTGTGTGCATGCCCAAGATCATAAACTGAAGCTTGAAAGTTATGCATAGGCAGCAAGTTCACAGAAGGATGTCTCCAGATCAAAATCAGGTTTAATATCACTGATGTATGTCATGAAATTTGTTGTTTCCCTGCAGCACATTACAATACACATTAGTAATAACTGGAAATCACACTCAGAGGTGTATAGAGTACTGTGCAAAAGCCTTAGGCAGCTAGACTTCTCTATAGTCTGAGATGAGATGCCCTTCACAGAACCCTGCCTGCAATCCCCCGGAGAGGCAGAAGCAAGCGAGACAGCCAAAGCTTGCAGCAGAACCGCAGCAAGTTCTCCAAGATGCTTGGAACAACCTATCAGCCGATTTTCTTAGGAAACTGCACAACTCTGAATTAGAGCTATGGAGTCACAGAGAAGTACAGCACAGAAACAGGCCCTTCAGCCCATCTAGTCCATGCCAAAACCATTTAAACTGCCCACTCCCATCAACCTGTACCGGGACAATAGCCCTCCATACCTTTATCATCCAGGCACCCATCCAAACGTCTCTTGAACATTGAAATCAAACTCAGATGCACCACTTACGCTAGGAGCTCGTTCCACACTCTCATGACTCTCTGAGTGAAGAAGTTTCCCCTCATGTTCCTCTTAAACTTTTCACATTACACCCTTAACCCATGACCTCTAGTTGTAGACCCACCCAACCTCAATGGGAAAAAGCTGCATATACCCTATCTACACCCCTCATAATTCTATATACTTTTATCAAATTTTCTCTCAATCGTCTACATTCTAAAGAATACAGTCCTTACCTTTTTAATCTTTCCTTATAACTTCGGTCCTCCAGACCAGGCAATATCCTTGTAAATTTTCTCTGTACTCTTTCAACCTTATATACATCTTCCCCGTACCTTATGTCTGTCTTTCAAATTAGTCCTTACTGTGTCTTATACAACTTCAACATAACAAGCCATGTCCTATATTCAATACTTTGATTTATGAAGGGTGATGTTCCAAAAGCTTTCTTTAAGACCCTCTCTACTTCTGATACGACTCTCAATGAATTATGGATCTGTATTCCCGGGTCCCTTTGTCCTACAGCACTCCTCAGTGCCCCGCCATTTGTTGTGTAAGACCTAATCTGATTGGTCCTAACATCTCACACTTGTCTGCATTTAAAAGCAAAGGGTGGTCACACCAACTACTGATTTGATTTAGCTTTTTACTGTTTATTGCTCTTTTAGTAATTTTTTGATGTTTAGAAGCTTTTCATTGCATTATTTTTGGAAGCATCTTCACTTTACAGATGTTTTTTACATGTGCAGAAGATCTATATATAAATTAAATAAGTAGTGCAAAAGGAGAGGGAATAAATTTACGTGTTCGTGTATCAACATGTATTTGGTATTGTCAGCATTGGGCTGTGGGCTGAGGCCAAGATAAATGTGTCATTAATCTTCTATGACATAGAACTTGTGATCGATTCACCAATTATAATCCATCAATCAGCAGTACTCTACCTGGCAAAGCTGATGCTGTCTGTTTACATTCATGAAGGGTGTCATCATTTCCTGGTGGATCAGCCCTGCACGAAGATATTGACTGCAGGCTCGTCCTGTAAAATAGTCACTTCCATCAACCTGCTTTTAATGACAATAATTGAAGACCCACACTCAACGTTCTACCCCACTGTCATCGGATTTCTGTGTCATCAATGAAAACATGAACACTGCTTCACTATCTTTGCTCTCTTTTTCCACTACTTATACATTTTAGATACATTTCTTATTGTGATTTTTAATATATTTTATGCATTGCACTGTACTGCTGCCACCAGGTAAGAAATGTCACGACATCTGTCGGTGATAACAAACCTGATTCTGATTCTGTCTGCATTCATATTAAGTTGGAACAAAGATTCAACATCACTAGTGGAAAAATAGAAAAACACTGAGGAAGTGTTTCTGGTTCCGTGGGTCATTCAGAAATCTGATGGAGGAGGGGAAGAAGCCGTGAGGGTGTGTCATCTGGCTCCTGTCCCTGTCGGAGTAGGTGTATGTCCTCAACACTGAGGGTCCTTAATGACGGAAGAACTACACTCAATGTTTTAGGAAAGGATTCCTCCCATCCACCTTCAGATTTTTGAACAGTCCGTGAATCCATGAATATCACCTCACTGTTTCACTCTTTTTACACTATTTATTTACTTTCTATGTTCAGCATTTCTTAATTTAACTTATATTAATTTTAATAATTTTCTACCCTGATCCTGATTCCAATTCTGATTTCGATTCAGATTCTGATTCCAATTCTGATTCAAATGTGAAGGTCTAGAAGACATTTAAAATGGACTATGACATCAAGTTGAACATAGAGCATGGAACATTACAGAACAGTACAAGCCCTTCGGCGCACTATGTTCTGCAAACTTTCAACCTACTCTAAGATCAATCTAACTCTTCCCTTCCACATATCCCTCCATTTTTCTTACATCCATCAACCCTGGCAGTGCATTCCACACAGCCACTGGTGTGTGTGTAAAAGACTTACCACTGACACTTCCACTATACTTTCCACCAATTACCTAAAAATTATGCCCCCTTGTATTCTGCCCCGGGGAAAGGTCTCTGGCTGTCCACTCGATCTATGCTGCTTATCATCTTGTACACCTCTATCAAGTCATCTCCTTCACTCCAAAGTGAAAAGCTCAACCTGTCCTCAGAAGACCCAGGCAGCATCCTGGTGAGTCTCCTCTGCACCCTCTCTAATCCAGGCAGCATCCTGGTGAATCTCCTCTGCACCCTCTCTAATCCAGGCAGCATCCTGGTGAATCTCCTCTGCACCCTCTCTGATCCAGGCAGCATCCTGGTCAATCTCCTCTGCACCCTCTCTAATCCAGGCAGCATCCCGGTGAATCTCCTCTGCACCCTCTCTAATCCAGATAGCATCCTGGTGAATCTCCTCTGCACCCTCTCTAATCCAGGCGGCATCCTGGTGAATCTCCTCTGCACCCTCTCTAATCCAGGCGGTATCCTGGTGAATCTCCTCCGCACCCTCTCTAATCCAGGCAGCATCCTGGTAAACCTCCTCTGCAGCCTCTCTAATCCAGGCAGCATCCTGGTGAATCTCCTCTGCACCCTCTCTAATCCAGGCAGCATCCTGGTCAATCTGATCTGCACTCTCTCTAATCCAGGCAGCATCCTGGTGAATCTCCTCTGCACTCTCTCTAATCCAGGCAGCATCCTGGTCAATCTCCTCTGCACCCTCTCTAATCCAGGCAGCATCCTGGAGAATCTCCTCTGCACCCTCTCTAATCCAGGCAGCATCCCGGTGAATCTCCTCTGAACCCTCTCTAATTCAGGCAGCATCCTGGTAAATCTCCTCTGCACCCTCTCTAAAGCTTCCACATCCTTCCTATAATGAGGTGACCAGAACTGACCACAATATTTCAATTGAGATCTAACCCTGGCTTTGTGGAGCTACAACATCACGTCACAGCTCTTGAACTAATAAAGGCCACCACACGATATGCTAAATCACCTCACAAACTATAAAAAGTTTCAGCAATCTAGGCCTCTTTAAGTAAAGTTTAAATATTTGTGATCACTTGCATTTTTCATCGGGATGAATCATCACTCTAAATCAGATTTGCTTAGCAAGGAATATTAAAATAACTCCCTAGTTTAGCTGCACAAAGGTTTTAATCTGTTGTCATTTGCTCATTCACACCCAATGAGTGTGGATGGACTCAGAGTAACACCCGAGAGGGTTGCTGTTCTGTTTTGTAATTCCAAGGAATCAAAGCAAATTGAAAGGAAAATTAGGGAGGCAGGAGATTAGTTCATATTTTTACTTTAAGTGAGGTGCACACTTATTATGTGGTGACGTGATGACACAGGCCATTAACATACATCACATACGATAACCCGCAATGCACTATGTAAACAACAAGGAATGCTTAATCAAACAATATATTTACAATATTACTGAAATATGAAATACATTACACTCCTCTCTGCTTAGCTATAATCTCCAACTCAATATAGAATGCATCTCAACTATATACTCAGTGCACTACATAATACAACTACTATATACAGACATCTACAGCAGAGTGAATTTTAAATTGTGCCAATCAGGCCAAAAGGCAATTGCTGTGGAGGATTTCTTACTCTTCTGTCCCAGCAAGTGGGGGGTCGCTCCGCTTCGCAGTTGAGTCCTTGTGGCTATGAAACAATCTCGGGTTTGAGACCTCCAGCTCTGGCCAGCTTTCTTCTCTAACATTTGACTCTGCTCTACTCAAATGATCAAAGTGTCATCTCCAGATAATATCAGACACAATCTCCGCTGCGAAGGAGAGTGGTCCAATTCTGTCCTTAATCTTTCTGATTGCCTACCTGCAATCATCTGTGTAGTTCCTCGCCAGGACTGCTTGTCCAGGAATGAAACATCGAGCCTCTTGTTTGAGGAGCCTTCAATTTGTCTCAGCTGTCTGTCCTGCATCCTCCTTCTGAGGTTGGGTTTGACTAAGGGACGACCCAGGAAAAGCATAGCTGGTGAGTTGTGGAGTGTGATGCACTGCGATACGCAAGGAGCAAATTGGTGAGCTTCTGGTTCAGAGTCAGTGTAGTGTGTTCTACTGACATTGATCACAGTGCATTCATTAGTCTCTGAACAAACCTTTCTGACAAGCTACTTGTAGAGTGTAGATGTAATATGTCTTATTCCATTCATTTTCAGGAATGACTGAAACTGTTTTTCAACAAACTGTGGTCCATTGTCACTGACTGAGCGTTGTGGATCACCGGTCCTTGCATTGAGGCTTCCCAGCAGTGTGCAGGGCTGTGGTGGAGGCGATTGGGAACACTTCTGGCCACTTAGTAGCTGCATCCACTGCTACCGTGAAATTATCCAGCAAAATCCACATTAGTCTTCTACCCGGGTAGTGCAGGCCATTCCCAGGGATGGCGAGGTGCTGCTCTTGGCATCTTCTGGACGTGTTAGTGCATGGCAAGCTGCTCCATCTGCCGGTCCGTCCCAGGCCAGCAGACAAAGCCTTGAGCCAGCACCTCTCAACCTCCATCAAGGGCAAGTTCATCCCGGGAATGGAGGAACAGGCGTTCCTGCTGCATGTTCCAACCACCTGAGACTGGGTGGAGTTTTTTTCTGGTTTCCCTTTGGACCATCTCTGACATAATAATCTCTGTGGAGCAGAGTCGACTGGCCAAGTGGCCTAATTCTGCTCCTTTTAATAGGTTTAGGGAGAATAGGTCAAGAGGAGTGTCCTCTTTTGCAAATTTTTCAGGTATTTCCTTTTCAAAGGGTAAACAGGACAATCCATCACCATTTCCATGATTATTCCTCTTGAATTTAATCTCGTAATGATGTTCTCCAAGAAACAGAGCCCATCTCTGCAATTGTGCTGCTACTGTTAATGGATCACCCTTCTGCAGATGGAAAATAGACACTAGTGTTTGATCGGAATTTGAATTGGAATTGTAACTTTTCATTTCTTACATCCATCTCACAACATGAGGGAGTGAAAATCTTTAGTTGCATCTCCATCACTATGTTCAAGCAATAAGGAAGATCTGTAATGAGGGTAAACTCCCTTCCATGCACGTACTAGTTAAAATGTTTTACACCCTAAAACATTCTTCAGGTTTCTCTGTCAATCTGTGTGCAATTTTTCTCTGCAGCGATAAGGGAATGTGATGCAAAGACTATGGGGCGTTCCCTTCCATCACTCATGACATGTGACATGCCTGACCTATATCATAAAGTGGGGCATCACAGACAAGCTTCACTGGATGATAAGGATCATAATGTGTCTGTGCAGTGTCTGATGTCACCCTTTCTTTTACCTTTTGAAAAGCCACCTCACACTACTTTGTCCATTGCCATTTCTTCCTGGTCTGTAGTAATGAGTTCAAGGACTGGAGCGCAGTGGCAATGTTTGGCAGGACTCTGTTATAGTAATTGACAATTCCTACTGTGACACGTCCTTTAGCCTTGGAGCAACCACCTCTGCTTGAATTTCCACAGTTCACTTGTGTGTCAATGGTGCAACCACAGTAAGTGATGCTTAGTTTAAAGAATTCACACTTCTTGTTGAGTGCTCTGTGCCCATAATGTTTTAACACCGTTTAAAGATTTTTGAGATGTCCCTTGTCATCCTTACCCGTAACAATTACGCCACTAAGGTGATACTGAATGCCTGGGTAGCCTTGTGACACCTGAGGTTCATAGCTTTCAGCCAGAGTGCAGGTGCAGAAGCTACTCCAAAGATAAGCTTATCACAGTGATAAAGCTTTTCTGAGTGTTTAGAGTGGGAAACAGTTTGGCCTCTTGTTCCATCTCCTTCCATAAGGAAGTCCACTTTCCTGAAGTGTTTTCCTCCAGAAAGGTTTGCAAAGATATCTTCTGTCCTGGACAGAGGGCATTGATCTACTCTCTGTGCTGGGCTGATTCTGACAGACTCATTCTTCTTGGCCACTGGGACCACTGGCATAACGCATGGGTTCCACTCAACCTTTGAAAGAACTCCTTCAGTCTCCGTGTGACATAGCTCACTGGCTATTTTATCATGGATGGTCAAAGGAATCGGATGGGCTTTATAAATCTTGGGTGCAGCATTTTCATTTAACACTATTTTACCCTTTATGTTTGAGTTCTCCAATGCCATCCTTCAACACTGCTGTGGCATCATCCAGTACCTTTCTTAATTCACTTTCATATGGTTTCATCACAGAGATGCAAATTGTGGATGGATCTCCGGTCTAGTTATAGACATCTCAGCCAATTATGCCTCCCCCAATGCTGGTCCTCCTGTTTTTACCACATACAAGCGCAATGTGGCTTGTTGGCTGGGTATTTCACTGTTATGAACGTCATTCCCACGGGAGTTATCTTTTCTCCAGTATCAGTTCTTATTTGGATATCTGCAGGCTTCAGTTCAGCATCTTTGAAATGCCATTCAAACTCATTTTGTGGAATGACAGATGCAGCTGAACCAGTGTTCAATTCCATTTTAATTGATTTGCTGTTCACTTCTGGTATAAGCCATATAGATTGACTGTTGTTAGGTTTAACATTGTAACTATCTAGGCCAGCCAGTCTTGAGTCACTCTCATCAGTCAGATTCTTCATCAACAGCATGCAGATTAGTGCTCTTTTTGAAACTGCAACTTGACATTTTATCTTTATTGCTTCCCTCTGCAGTCGATTTATTTTCGTCGGCCCGACACGGTCTTTGTATGTGTCCTACTTTGTTGCATTTTCAGCAAGTTTCACTTTAGTCTGGTGTACATGATCCCTTGCCATAGCGAAACATAGGTTTTTTGGCCAGGCTGGTTTCTACTTGGACATTGCAATTTTGTTCATGCTCTCTTCATTCCTGACTGCAACTCTGTCTGCTGTTTCTCTTGATACAGCTAATTCAACTGATCTTTTAAATGTGAGTTGGGCTTCAGTTAGGAGCCATTTTTGTAGACTTTATTGTAAGATCCCACAAACTAAACAATCTCTCAGTGCATCATCAAGCTCATCATCGAACTGACAATGCTCTTCAATTCAACAATGGTTTCTTTCCTAAATATTCCTGCATTACTTTCACAATATCAGCACGGTTCATTTCAGCTGTCTTGGTTGGAGCAGTTAAGTTTCTAAGCAAATTGTATGCCGGTTTCTTTCCTAAATATTCCTGCATTACTTTCACAATATCAGCACGGTTCATTTCAGCTGTCTTGGTTGGAGCAGTTAAGTTTCTAAGCAAATTGTATGCCATTAAATCCAGTGCACTCAGCAAAACTGATACTTGTTTCTCATTGGCTATTCCGTTTGCTTTAAAATACTGCTCAATCTGCTCCATATATAATATCCAGTTATCTGTTGTGTAATTAAATGCATCTATATTTCCATTTCTACTCTCTTCTTTTTAATGATTATTATCACCTGGTACTCACTGTTTGCAAACCCATGAATTCTTCTGTTTTTTGCCATTACTTTACTCAATCATTTTTCTATTTGCAAGGAAATGTGCTGCTCCTTGTCACCACTGTTCTGTTTCGTAACTCCAAAACATTAAACTATTTGAAAGGAAAACGAGGAAGCCAAGAGACACGAGCCTTAGTTCATTTTTACTTCTAACAATGCGCACACTTATCACATGGTGACACGATGACGTATGCCATTTACTTACTTTTACAGATAACCCACAATGCATTATGCAAGCAACAAACAATCCTTAATGAAACAATATATTTACAATATTACTCAAATACTACTAAAATATTAAATACACAACAGTTGTGATGCCAATTAGCACTGGTCAGTGTCAGCTGGGATGCATATCTCCTTAAATTAGCAGAAATTAATATGCTCCTTTGGGGAATCACTGTAACTGGAGCCAAAGCAAATTCATGCTCAGACCATGGAAATCGCATACTATAACCATCAGGAGATCGTACCGTAGAAGGGTTGCAGACATATTCGCACTGTGAGTTGTGGGGATGCTATGTTGGTGTTCGAAGGTGTGGTAACACTTGCAGGCTGCCCCCAGCATATCCTCGGGTGTGTGGTTGTGAACACAAACAACACACTTTACTGATTGTTTCAATGTATATTCATTTTATTTTATTTATTTATTTAGAGATACAACGCAGAACACGCCATTCCAGCCTAATGAGCCATGCTACCCAGAACCCACCTACTTAACCCTAATCCAATCACGGGACAATTTACAATGACCAATTAACCTACTAACTGGTACGTCTTTGGAATGTGGGAGGAAACCAGAGCTCCTGGAGGAAACCCACACTGTCACAGAGAGAATGCACAAAGTCCCTTAGGGAATTCAACCCTGACACTGGTGCTGTAACCACTACACTACCATGCCATTCAAAAGAGGAATGCCATACACGTGATTCATCATGGGAAGAGCTAATTAGTTATTAACACAAGAGATTCTGCAAATGTTGAAAGTCCAGCATAATACACACAATGTGCTGCAGGAGCTCAGCAGGTCAGACAGCATCAATGGATGGGAATAAAGAGCCAACTTTTTAGGCTCAGACCTTTGATCAAGATCTGATGAAGGGTCTTGGCCCAAAACATTGACTGCTTATTCCTCTCCGTAGATACTGCCTGACCTGCTGAGTTCTTCTAGCATTTCGTTTTAATTAGTTACTGCTTCCTGAGGACCAATAAGCTTGGTTGCAACAGCACACAACTTTAATAACTGTTGCCATGGACACGGCAAGGTGCTGGCAGTTAGTGCACCATGGTGGATTGTGGGCAACCCTGCACTCTTCATTTCAATGTGCTCTCACTGTTTCCAGGGAGCAGATAACCTGTAAACCGATGCCTGTGTATCACATTTGCCTAATTGCAACTCACAGTCCTGTTAACAAAGACAACAAATGTGATAATTAACTATAGAAATCATACGCGGTGCCAGAAGCAGCAAGCACACAATTTCAGCAGGCATTTGTCACATTCTGAATTGATTCAATATCCATAAGTCTCTCTCTCTCTCTCTCTCCCTCCCTCTCTCTCTCTCTCTCTCATTCCTAGCAACAGACTATCATTTTATTTTACCCATTTATTCAGAAATACAGTGTGGAACAGATCGTTCTGCCCCTTCAAGCCACACCATTAACAACCCATCTCTTTAACCCTAACCTATTCACTGGATAATTTACAATGACCAATTCACATACCAACAATTTCCTGGTTCGGAAATTGCACCATCTCGGATCGCAAGACCCTGCAGCAGATAGTAAGGTCAGCTGAGAAGATCATCGGGGTCTCTCTTCCTGTCATCATGGACACTTACACTACACGCTGCATCCGCAAAGGAAACAGCATCATGAAGGACCCCACGCACCCCTCATACAATCTCTTCTCCCTCCTGCCATCTGGGAAAAGGCACTGAAGCATTCGGGCTCTTACGACCAAACTATGTAGCAGTTTCTTCCCCCAAGCTATCAGACTCCTCAATACCCAGAGCTGGGTAGGTCTGTAGTCTAGTATTTTTTTCTCTGTGTTGTTTTACGTAGTTCAGTGTAGTTTTTGTACTATTTCATGTAGCACCATGGTCCTGAAAAATGTTGTTTCGTTTTTACTGTGTACTGTACCAGCAGTTATGGTCGAAATGACAATAAAAAGTGACTTGACTTGACTTGAACAACCTTTGGACTGTGGGAGGAAACCAGAGCACCCAGAGAAAACCCACACGTTCACAGGGAGAATGTATAAACTCCTTACAGAGGATGCTGGGATTGAACTCTGAACTCTAGCACTCTGCACAGGAATAGCATCGGGCTAACCTTTACACTGCCACGGTTTCAGCAAGTGACCGTAAAACCAAGGCCTTTGTTCCTAAACACGAGAGATTCTGCAGGTCCTGGAAATCCAAAGCAACACACACACAAAGTGCTGGAGGAACTTAGCAGGTCACACGGCATCTGTGGAGTCGACGTTTCGGGCCGAGATTCTTCCTCGGGATGGGAAAGGACAGGGGATGAAGCTAGAATAAGCCCACAATCAGTTCTTGAGTCTTATTGAAGTTGAGTGCAAGGGTGTTGTTGCAACACCACTCAACTAGCTGATTCATCTTGCTCCTGTACGCCCTCTCATCACTATCTGAAATTCTGCCAACAACGAATGTGTTGTCAGGAAATTTATAGGTGGACATGTTTCAACGGACATGTAATAAATAAAACTTGTCTTTTTCAGAACGCATCATTCCTTCCTCATATTTGGAAAGTGATCTGCAAAACTGATCAAATGTAGAAAAAGATTGACAAATGATGAGATGAAACAGCAATACTGAACAATTCCCACTCGCCGCTGCCTCTCCCAACCACAATCCAATATTCATTAATGTTCAACTTGCCACATATCAGAAATACTGCTGACAGCTTTATGACGCCGGGACCAGGCAGTGCTGTGTAATCGTTACCATTCTCTTCCTGTGGTGGACCATGTCAGTTGTCAAAGTCAAATCCATTGACAAAACTGTCAGCAAAACAGCTGGCTGAACTCACAACATGGGATTCAACTTGACTTGGGCCAGTTTGCAATTCCACCGGAGAGATAAGCTTTTTGCTTAATTCCTCCAGTCACAGAAAATAGAATATTTTTTAAATTTATTTTATTTGATGATGATACTACATTTATTGGCCTAATCTCAAATAATAATAAGGCAGTCTACAGAGAAGAAGTCTTCTCCCTGACACAGTGGTGTCAAGAAAACAACCTCTCCCTCAATGTCGCAAAAACAAAGGAGCTGGTTGTGGACTACAGGAGGAATGGAGACAGGTTAACCCCTATTGACATCAATGGATCTGGGGTTGAGGGGGTGAACAGCTTTAAGTTCCTCAGCATACACATCACCGTGGATCTCATGTGGTCTGTACACACCAGCTGTGTGGTGAAAAAGGAACAACAGCGCCTCTTTCATCTCAGGATGTTGAAGAAGTTTGGAGTGGGTCCCCAAATCCTAAGAACTTTCTACAGGGGCACAATTGAGAGCATCTTGACTGGCTGCATCACTGCCTGGTATGGGAACTGTACTTCCCTCAATCGCAGGACTCTGTAGAGAGTGGTGCGGACAGCCCAGCGCATCTGTAGATGTGAACTTCCCATGATTCAGGACATTTACAAAGACAGGTGTGTAAAAACGGCCCAAAGGGTCATTGGGAACCCAAGTCACCCCAACCACAAACTGTTCCAGCTGCTACCGTCCGGGAAATGGTACCACAGCATAAAAGCCAGGACCAACAGGCTCCGGGACAGCTTCTTCCACCAGGCCATCAGACTGATTAATTCACACTGACGCAGTTGTATTTCTATGTCATATTGACTGTCCTGTCGTACATACTGTTTATTACACATTACTATAAATTGCACATTGCACATTTAGATGGAGACGTAATGTAAAGATTTTTACTCCTCATGTATGTGAAGGATATAAGTAATAAAGTCAATTCAATTCATTTCGACAGAGATACAGTATGGAAAAGGCCCTTCTGACTCAATGAACTGTGTCACCCAGCTATTTAACCCTAGCCTAATCACAAAACAATTTACATTGATCAATTAACCCACTAACTGGAACGTCCTTGGAGTATGAGAGGAAACTGGAGCACCTGGAGGAACCCCATATGGTTGACAGTGAGAACATATAAACTCCTTACAGACAACACCAGAACTGAGCTTTGAACACTGGAATCCCTAAGCTGTAATAGCATCACACTATCATGGTGCCCAGACGAGTAGAATGCAGAGCATAGATGGGCATCTCAGTAGTGCAGCAATTCATGCAACGTGATTACAGCTCGGGGTGTCGGAGTTCATAGTTCAACTCCTGCACTGTCTGTTAGGAGTTTGTACATTCTCCCCAAGAACTGCGTTGGTTTCCTCCAGGTGCTCCAGTTTCCTCCCACAGTCCAAAGACGTACTGGTTAATAAGTCAGTCCTGTGATTAGGTTAGGGTTAAATTGGTGGGTTGCTGGGCAGTGTGGCTCATTGGGCCAGACAGGCCTGTTCTGCAATGTATCTCTAAATGAACATCAATCAGTGAAACATAGAACAGGCCCTTTGGCCCACAATGTTGAGCTGAATACTGTACAGGATGATCAGAAGCATAGATCAAGTGGATAGCCAGAAGCTTTTTCCCAGGGTGAAAATGGCTAATATGACGGGATGTAATTTTAAAGTGATTGGAGGAAAGTATAGAGGAGATGTCAGAGGTAAGTTTTTTTCACAGGGAGTAATGGGTGTGCCAACTATGAGCCTCACAAATGTCTCTAATATGTCTGCTTCTTCCACCACCCCTAAAGACCATAAAACCATTAGATGTTGGAGCAGAATTGAGCCATTCAGCCCATCGTGTCTGCTGCACCATTCCTCCATAGTTGATTTATTATCCATGAAGGCAGGTAACCCCATTCACCTGCCTTCTCCCAGTAACCTTTGACACCCTGACTAATCAAGAACCTATTAACCTCCACTTTAAATATATCCCATGACTTGGCCTCCACAGCTGTCTGTTGCAATGAATTCCACAGATTCACCACTCTCTGGCAAAAGAAATTCCTCCTCATCTCTGTTTTAAATGGATGTCCGTCTATTCTAAGGCTGCGCCCTCTGGTCCCAGACTCTCCCATATAGGACACATCCTCTCCATATGAACTCCATCTAGGCCTATGAATAGTCAATATGTTTCAATGAGATCCCCCTAATTCTTCTAAACTCCAGTGAAAGCAGGCCCAGAGCCATCAAATGTTAACCCTTTCATTCCTGGGGTCATTCTCGTCACCATTCTCTGGACCCTCTCTAACGGCAGAACATCCTTTCTGAGAAACGGGATCTAAAGCTGCTCAGTTTTGTCTGCTATGCCCTAAGTGTAAAGACATTTTCTTAAGACCCCCAAAGAGCTGACCCCCGATTTTCCTATCCCCATTCTAATCTCCAGTACCCCCTTAAGATAAATTGGTGTCTATCAGTTAATCATCTTACCGGCACTCTCCACATCCAGCGCCAAGGACATACCAGGACAACTGTAGTGTACCATCAGCTCTCTACAAAAGAAACAACCAGACATTCTCTTCATAATTGCAGGAGATTCAGTCATTTTACTTGTTGTGTTTTTATGCTCATGCTGATTTTTGTTCTGCATTGGATCGGAGTAACAATCATTTCCTTCTCCTTTATACACGTTACTGAAGAACAACAGTAAATGATCTTGAATCTTAATCAGTTTACTGAAAGCAACCACTTAATCTTCTCTGTTTAGAAAGCCACATTTAGGCTGTGAAATCCCACAGACCAGTTAACCCTTCCAGTCAGGTATCTGCTGTGTTACCCAGAATTGACACTGATGAATCAGACACACACACACTTACAAACACACAGACATACTCACACACGGACACACACAGAAACATACACTCACACACGGACACACACACACAGAAACATACACACACACTCACTCACTAACACACAGACATACTCACACACACAGAAACATACACACACAAACAGACATAGACACACACACATACACACACAGACATAATCGCACACACACACACACACACACTCTTGAAGATGATGGGATGGGGGGTTATGGACAATACTCAGGAAGAGGGCGTTGGTATAAATTGGTGTCTATAGGTATGATGTTGTCCAGTTTGTATGGTTCCATGTTCAGTTTAACCCTTCTCCACAGATGCAGCCTGATTTGTTCAGCTTTTCCTGCACTTGCTGTTTTATTTCAGGCTTCCAGCATCCGCAGCAAAGTATTCCGTGTGCCCCATGATGTGTGTTTCTAGCTGGTGGGATGGGTTTGAGATTATAAGCATTCACATACTCTGGTTGAAATGAGTCAGTGATTTACGCAGATGTATGGAACACACTGCCAGGGGTAGAGGCAGATACATTAGGGACATTTAAAAGGGTCTCAGACAGGCACGTGGGTGATAGAAAAATGGAGGGCTATATAGGAGGGAAGGGTTAGATCGATTACGTTAAATGGCCAGTACAACATTGTGGACATTCTGTGCTGTACTGATCTACATTCTGAGTTCTGTGTTCTCCAATGTTTGCAGAGATTCCCGGTACCCTGCGCCCAATTGAATTTCAAACCTAATTTCGATTGTACTCTTTGAAGTCTTTCCCATAATACTCAGTTTACCCTTCACAATCTACATCATTTTCGAACATAGAACACTGCATCACCATGCCAGCTTTCCAGCTCCTGATGTTGAGGCAACCTTTTAATCTTCTCTGTGATCAACCGAACTTTTCCCTACTGTCCATGTGCTCTTATATTAGCCATTTCTGCCCTTTGGCTGTCCACTCTGTCACTGTTTAATTTTATTTTAAACTCCAGATAACTTCAGCACCCAGAGCAATTGGAAGCTGATGTTTACTCAGGGACTTTGTCTGAACAAAATTCAGGACTTAATGTTTATTAACATTTGCATCTAGGCAAATGGTTTCATCCTGATCTACATGTCCTAGATAGTTTATAAATGTCAAAGCGTTTGTTTTTTTTTTCTGTGTTAATTGTTCCCGTCTCTATCCGTAAGGGGTTGGTAGGTTGCTCCTTTGTGGCCGTGGGTTTCCTCCAGGTGCCCTGGTTTCCTCCCACAGTCCAAAGACGGGTTGATTGGTCATTGTAAATTGTGCTGTGGTTAGGCAGGGGTTAAATCGGGGGATTGCTGGGCGGTACAGCTCAAAGGGCCGGAGGGCCTGTTCTGCGCTGCATCTCAATAAATAAATAAATAAAAGTGCTGTCATCGTTGTTCCTTCCAACGTCACCTGAACTTTATTGTTGAAGAGGAGATCAGTATTAAATGTATTATATTACGCACTTAGGTCCGGTAACGAGTGGAAGGACATTTCTACTGAAGGGATCACACTGTCTAACAGTTACTCGGTAAATAGTTACTGCCTGACCATGCATAATCGTGTGGAGTGATATAGAGGAAAAGAGGTTTGATGAGTACATTGACTGGCCACTTTATTAGGTACACCTGTACATGCAAATATATAATCAGCCAATCATGTGGCAGCAAGTCAATACATAAAAGCACACAGACATGGTCAAGAGGTTCAGTTGTTCAGACCAAACATCAGAATGGGGGAAGAAATGTGATCTAAATTACTTTGACTGTGGAATGATTGTTGGTCCCAGACGGGGTGGTTTGAGTATCTCAGAAACTGCAGATTTCTGAGGATTTTCACACACAACAGTTTCTGGAGTTTACAGAGAATGGTGCGCAAAACAAAAACATCCAGTGAGGGGCAGTTCCATGGGTGAAAACACCTTGTTAATGAGAGGTCAGAGGAGAATGGCCAGACTGGTTCAAGCTGACAGGAAGGTGACAGTAATTCAGATAACCACACGTTACAACAGTGGTGTGCAGAAGAGCATCTCTGAATGTACAACATGCTGAACCTTGGAGTAGATGAGAAGGTAGCCAATAATGTGGCCACTTAGTGTAGTTACTGCCATGCCATGTGTAATGGTGTGTATTGATAGAGAGGGAAAGTAATTTGGAGTGTATGTTCAGGGACCTGGAAAGGGATTAAGAAAGTACCATGAGCAGTTTGAGCCACTTATCTAAGAAAGGATCTCCAATGAAGATTCATGAGAATAATTCTGGGTATGTGAGGATTAACATTTGAGGAGTATTTTGATGGCTCAGTGGAGAAGAATGGGGGTCGGGGTGTCTCATTGGAATCTATTGAATATTGTAAGGCCTAGACAGAATTAACATGGAGAGGATGTTTCTATGGTGGAGGAGTCTAAGGCCAGAGGGAACAGCCTCAGAATAGAAGTATTCCCTTTAGAACAGATATATAGAGTGAGTGATGAATCTGTGGAATTCATCGCCACAGTCAACTTTGGAGGCCAAGTCATTGGGTATATGTAAAGCAGTGGTTGATAAGTTTTGATAATTCAGAGCATCAAAAGTTACAAGGAGAAGGGAGGAGAATGGGGTTGAGAGGCATATTATCAGCCAAGATGGAATGGTGGACAGATTTCAATGGCGATATGGCCTAATTCTCCTCCTATGTCTTGTTGGTTCAATCTGAAACATTGGCTGTTTAGTCATTTCCATAAATGCCGCCCAGACATGCAGAGTTCCTTCAGCATTTTGTGTGTGTTCCAAAAGCAGAAGGACCTGTTTTATCAGCTAACAAAGGCAGAGATTATTGAGGTTGTGTTGGAACACAGTGCAAAACTAGTTAGATGCTTGGCTGGGATACAGAATTCATTTCTGATCACCACTTTGCAGAAAAGATGTGATTGAATTGGATGAGATTTGCCAAGTTGTTGCCAGGATTGGAAAATATTTGCTCCAGGGAATGATTGGATCATTTTCTTTAATGTAGGGAAGGCTAAGGGAGAGACTTAACCAGGATGTATGGAGGTGTATTGCATGTTCAGGGAGGATAGGTACCTGTGTGTGAGTGTGTGTGTGTGTGTGTGTGTGTGTGTGTGTGTGTGTGTGTGTGTGTGTGTGTGAGTGAGTGTGTGTGTGTGTGTGTGTGTGTGTGAGTGAGTGAGTGTGTGTGTGTGTGTGAGTGAGTGAGTGTGTGTGAGAGTGTGAGTGAGTGAGTGTGTGTGTGTGAGTGAGTGAGTGAGTGTGTGTGAGAGTGTGTGTGAGTGTGTGTGTGTGTGTGTGTGAGTGAGTGAGTGTGTGTGTGTGTGTGAGTGAGTGAGTGTGTGTGTGTGTGTGTGAGTGTGTGTGTGTGTGTGTGTGTGTGTGTGAGTGTGTGTGTGTGTGTGTGTGAGTGAGTGAGTGTGTGTGTGTGAGAGTGTGTGTGTGTGTGTGTGTGTGTGTGTGAGTGTGTGTGTGTGTGTGTGTGTGTGTGTGTGTGTGTGTGTGTGTGTGGGCGCGCGCGCTAGACCCCTCCATTGTCTGTTTACAACTTTATACTGCATACATTTGAACAGGAACATGGACTGTGATGCGGAATCTGGCTGCCCTGGCGGATGGGCTGCGGAACGGGGTTGGTGATCACGTTATTGAGAATGCACCTTCCAGCCAACTCGTGTTTTGGAATGTTTGTATTTAACTCCCTTCAGTCGTTTCAGTCCTGTTGGGTCTTGACCAAAATCAACACTCCCGACTTACGTTTATGCTTGTTCCAGGAAAGTTAGGTCGTTTATATTGACGCTGAAGTGATCAGTGCGGCTTCCGAACCATTATGTTGACGTTAGCTGTTAGCTTGAAAGTTTTAGTTAACGGCCCTGTTGTCTAGTGTTTATTGGTTTTTTTCCTTGAATTCTGCAAAGTTCCTATTGAAAGTCAGTGAACTGTTGATCCGTTTTAGTGTCTCTCCCTCTGTCAGATCATCATTCGCCCACCACCCAGTACTTGCCCTCTTCTTGCTGAGGAGCTTCTGGAGCCCGAAGACGGCGTTAGGAGCGGAGTCTTCCTCCCCGCCATCGGATTTCTGAATGGACAATGAA